>NC_092716.1:9346477-9714968 GCF_047496885.1 Scyliorhinus torazame | reverse complement strand
ACACCTCTTACGGATAAGGCAACATCTGGCCTGAGCCCTGGCATGGGCAACCTGGAACCCCAGCACCACCAGCTTGGCATCCTTGCATTGCCACCCGGGCACCCTGATAGTGCCCAGGTGGCACTGTCAGGGTGCCACATTGGCAGTGCCAAGGTGTCGGCAGGAGAGCCAGCCTGTCACGTCCCCGACTACCTGAGGGTCTGTAATAGCTTGGGAGACAACCCCCCCCCCACCCCCCCCACCCCCCCACCCCAGCCCCAGGTGCCATTACGCCTGGTCCATGTTTGTAAGAACCAACACTAAACAACGCCCGGTTGAGGTGCCATTAGTTCCTGGGCGGCGGGAGAATCCGACACAACCATATGAACCTAATGGCTCATTTAAATATGCTACTCTGGGGCTCAGCCAGCACATGCGAGACCCAGATCTCGATGTCTTGCGAAGGTCGGTTGAATCTCGCAAGACATCTCGAGTGTCGGGATCCCCATTTACATCACTTTTAATGTGCAGATCAGGCATTTACACTTGATAGTGCCCCCCGATGTTGTACTGTCCATTCACGTTGGCCTCCCCCATGACATGCACCTGGCGAACAGAACCCACCAGTGCCACACATGTGAGTCCAGGGTTCGGGTGGAGTGGGTCATGCCCGGGCTGCACCCTGGCACTGGGGTGGGATGGTTTCCATGCGGGAGGTATCAGGGGCGATCTGGCCACTGGGGAGGGGGCTCCATGATGAGGGGTTCCTTTATTCGATTAGTACTTTTTTCACAACGGGGCACCCTTTTAAAAGGGCACGTTGACCTTTGAGGAGCCGGAATTGCGGGCAGGGGGTGGTTATTCGGAGCCCGCGTGATGTCACGGGACCACCTCCTCGGTTCCCTTTTGACCATGTGTCAAAAAACATGGCTGGGAAAGTCGGGCGTGCGGCCGGTGGACGGCACCCCGCTTTTCCCACCAGGCTTGACGCTGAGTCGGAAAATGATAGAATTCCTCCCCAGTGTTCCGTCTGCCCTTTGAACCACTTTCTCCACCTGCCCTGGCACCTTGAATGATTTGTACACATCACACTCAGGCCCCTTTGCTCTTGATCCCTGGTAATCAATTTCAGGGAACGTCGGATGGGAGCTCAGAGTCAACCATGTTGCGATGTGACGGGAGCCACACGGAGGCCCAGACAGTAAGGACAGCAGGTTTCCATTCCTAAGTGGCATTCGTGAGCGACTTGGGTTCCTCAAACGATCTGACAGTTCCACGGACACTTTTACATAACTGTGTTCCTTAATGCCCAGGAACTCACTGAGTGCCGCTGGCAGAGTGATTAGTGCTCGTGGCCTCTGAGAGCTGAGACACATATTTCTTCTTTCAACCGTGTTGCACTTTTACAGTTACACCAAGCGGAGCAGCCAATTTGGTTCTGGGTTAATTAGAAGCCAACAGGATTAAATGTGATGTTTCTATATATACAGCCTTCAAATCCCCGTCAGATTGCTAATGGACCACACATCAGTCTGCATCGCACTATGGTTCTGGTCTGTAGGTTTGTGACATAACAGGTTAAACACAATTCCTATCCCAAATATGGTCAATGCTGACATGGAACTTTATTTTCATCGATCTTCTCTCTCTGAAGTTAATCACCCCTCCGCTAAACGGCTTCAACACCTCAACTAAAGAAAGGGAGACTTACATTCACTTCTTTCTCATTCCTGGGAATGTTGGCACGCTGGCTAGCCAGCATTTATTGTCCATCCCTAATTGCCCTTGAGAAGGTGGTGGTGAGTTGCCTTCTTGAGCTGCTGCAGTCCATGTGGTGTAGGTACATCCACTGTGCTGTTAGGGAGGTCTTCCAGGATTGTAACTCAGCGACAGTGAAGGAACGGCCGATATATTTCCAAGTCAGGATGGCGAGTGGCTTGGGGAGAAACTTCCAGGTGATGGTGTTCCAATATGACTGCTGCTCTTGTCCTTCTAGATTGTAAATGCCATGGGTTTGGAAGGTGCTGCCTGAGGATCCTTGGTGATCGCATCTTGTCGATGATACACACTGAAGCTACAGTGTGCCGGTGGTGGAGGGAGTGAATGTTTGTGGATGGGGTGCCGTTCAAGCTGGCTGCTTTGTCCTGGATGATGTGAAACTTTTTGAATGTTGTTGGAGCTGTGCCCATCCAGGCATTTGGGGAGAATAACATCACACTCCTGACTTGTGCCTTGTAGATGGTGGACGGGCTATGGAGGGTCAGGATGCGAGTTACTCACTGCAAGATTCCGGTAGACCTTGACCATAAGACAGAGGAGCAGAATTCAGCCATTGTGTCCATCGAATCTGCTCCGCCATTCAATCATGGCTGATATTTTTCTCAACCCCATTCTCCTGCCTCTTCCCCATAATCCCTGATATGCTTATTAATCAAGAACCTATCTATCTCTGTCTTAAAGACACTCAGTGATTTGACCTCTACAGCCTTTTGCACTGATTCACCACCCTCTTGCTGAAGAAATTCCTCCTCATCTCTGTTTTAAAGGATCGTCACTTTAGTCTGAGTCTGTGTCCTCGGGTTCTAGATTTTTCTACTAGTGGAAACATTCTCTCCACGTCCACTCTATCTAGGCTTCTCAGTATTCTGTAAATTTCAATAAGATCCCCCCTTCATCCTTCTAAACTCCAACGAGTACAGACCCAGATACCTCAACTCCTCCTCATATGACAAGTCCTTCATTCCGGGGATCATTCTTGTGAACCTCCTCTGGACCCTCTCCAAGTTCGGAGGGATTTGGGTGACCTCATGCATAAATCACAAAAAGCTAGCATACAAGTTCAGCAGGTAATTGGAAAGGCAAATATTTCAAAGGGCATGGAGGATGAAATAACTAAATCTATACAAGGCACTAGTCAGACCACACCTGAAATACTGTGAACAGATCTGGTCCCCTTATCTAAGGAAAGACTGACATTGGAGGTAGTCCAGAGAAGGTTCACTGGGTTGATAATAATCGCTTATTGTCACAAGTAGGCTTCAATGAAGTTACTGTGAAAAGCCCCAAGTCGCCTGTCGGGGAGGCTGGTCCGGGAATTGAACCCACGCTGCTGGCCTTGTTCTGCATTACAAGTCAGCTGCTTAGCCCACGGTGCTAAACCAGCCCCTCCCGGGGTTACATAGAACATAGAACATAGAACAATACAGCGCTGTACAGGCCCTTCGGCCCACGATGTTGCACCAAAACAAAAGCCATCTAACCTACACTATGCCATTATCATCCATATGTTTATCCAATAAACTTTTAAATGCCCTCAATGTTGGCGAGTTCACTACTGTAGCAGGTAGGGCATTCCACGGCCTCACTACTCTTTGCGTAAAGATTGATCCCGGGTATGGAGGGATTTTCTTATGAGGAGAGGTTGAGTACGTTGTGTCTGTTCTCATTGGAGTTTAGCAGAATGAGAGGCGACCTTATTGAGACATATCGGATTCTCAGGGGGCTTGACAGGGTAGATGCTGAAAGGGTGTTTCCCCTTGTGGGAGAGTCTAGGACCATAATCTCAGAGTTAGGGGTCAACAATTTAAGACAGAGATGAGGAGGAATTTCTTCTTTCAGAAGGTTGTGAATCTGTGGAATTCTTTACCACAGAGGGCTGTAGAGGCTGGGTCGTTAAGTAAAGGAATCAAGGATTATGGGGATAAGGCGGGAAAATGGAGTTGACAGTCATGATCTCATTGAATGGCGAGGCAAACTCAATGGGCCGAATGGTCTACTTCAGTACCTATGTCTTATAAGCTTCACCAGGTTGATACCTCACTTTAAGAGCTGGTCCAGGCGTGCCCCCCTGCACTCTACATTGAGCCAAAGTTGATCCCCTTGTTTGGTGGTAAAGGGTAGAGTGGGGGATAATAATAATAGCTTATTGTCACAAGTAGGCTTCACTGAAGTTACTGTGAAAAGCCCCTAGTCGCCACATTCCGGCACCTGTTCGGGGAGGCCGGCACAGGAATTGAACCCGCGCTGCTGGTCTTGTTCTGCATTACAAGCCAGCTGGCTTAACCCACTGTGCTAAACCAGTCCCTATGGATATGCCAGGCCACGAGGCTGCACATCATGGTTGAGCACCTCACGGATGCCCACTCTTGAGTTGCTCGATCTGTTCCCATTTATATAGTACGTCACATGACCACCAGATGCTTCAAAGCTCCTCACAGCCAAGTAAGTACTTCTGAATAGTCACTGTTGTATAACATTAAACACAGCAGGTATGTTGTGCACAGCAAGATCCCAGAAACAGTTGCAATTGGTCTTTTTTGCTATGTTGAGCACAACTATCGCCCAGGACGCCAAGGGTAACCTCCTACTCTTTATCGAAATAGTGCCATGGGATCTTTTACCTGCGCCCTGGAAGAGGCACCTCATTCAAATCACAGCATCTCTGACAGGGCAGCACTCCCTGAGCACTCGGCTGCTAACGCCAATTTGTATGTTTTGGAACCATGAAGCCTCGTGACTCAGAGATAAGAGTGTTTCCAGCTGTGCCCGAACTGACGCAGTTACTAAAATGCTATTTCCCACCTGAAGACCAGCCCACAAATCTCGTCAGTGTAAAACCGCTTGAAACAGACTTATCCGCAGAAATGAAGTTGAAGATGTTGCTGGGGTGATCAGTCCGTACTGAGCGTGTCACAGAATCACAGAATTGTTCTAGCCCCAGAAGGATGCCACTTGGTCCATCATGTCTGAACTGATTTTCTTCAGTGGACTTTCCTTGACAAACTATTTCACAAAGGAAAAAAAACTTGCCTTGTCGGGCGGCACGGTAACACAGTGGTTAGCACTGTTGCTTCACAGCGCCAGGGTCCCAGGTTCGATTCCCGGCTTGGATCACTGTCTGTGCAGAGTCTGCACATTCTCCCCGTGTCTGCGTGTGTTTCCTCCGGGTGCTCCGGTTTCCTCCCACAAACCCCGAAAGACGTGCTGTTAGGTGAATTGGACATTCTGAATTCTCCCCCCATGTACCCGAACAGGCGGCGGAATGTGGCGACTAGGGGCTTTTCA
Organism: Scyliorhinus torazame; assembly: GCF_047496885.1. Classification (NCBI taxonomy): domain Eukaryota; kingdom Metazoa; phylum Chordata; class Chondrichthyes; order Carcharhiniformes; family Scyliorhinidae; genus Scyliorhinus; species Scyliorhinus torazame. The sequence continues at coordinate 9,709,925 of NC_092716.1, read as the reverse complement.
CAGTAACTTCATTGCAGTGTTAATGTAAGCCTACTTGTGACACTAATAAAGATTATTATTATTATCCAATTCCTACTGTCCCTTGATCTGATCCCACCTCCACATTCTGCCTCTCTCATGTCCCACTCTTTCAGCCCTGTGTCTATCCCGTATCCTCTACCCCGCCCCTATCGCACCTCCTCACTCTGTGTCTTGTGCCCATCCATGCCCGCCTGTCCTGTTCCCATTCTCTGCCCTACTCCTATCGCTGCCCCTCTCTCCACCCTGTTCAGGTCCACCATCCTCCTCCTCAGCACAATCCCTCATTCGTGTCCCAATTTATAGTATCAAGGGCTGTTTGCAAAGCTTTGATATCCAAAGCCACCACTACACATGTACCCGAACAGGCGTCGGAATGTGGCGACTAGGGGCTTTTCACAGTAACTTCATTGCAATGTTAATGTAAGCCTACTTGTGACAATAAAGATTATTATTATTATTATTATTATTATTAAGGTACCTTTCATGAGCCAATTAAGAGTGGGCCAGGACACTGGGGAATACTCCTCTTCCAAATGCTGCCGGGGGTCGATCATACACCTGAGACGTAAGATGGGGCCTCAGGTTAACAGCTGATCTGAAAATCGGCATACGTGACAGTGCAGCACTTGCTCAGAATGGCCCTGCGGTTGGCAGCCTGGATCGTGTGTTCAAGTCTCAAAGTCTGTGTATTTTCTGACGGCAACTAAAAATAAACCACACACAGTCAACAAAGCAAGCAAGGCGTCTTCAACCCGCCTTCGTAACTACAATTACTGCAACAACGACAGCAATTTGCATTTATATATTGCCGTTAATGTAGTAAAACATCCCGAGGCACCTCACAGGGGCTTAACCAATCAGAAATTGACATTGGGCCAAAGGAGGAGCCAATAGTTGGTCGGCGAAGTGGGTTTTAGCAGAGAGACATCCGGAGGAGGACAGGTTCAGGGAGGGAATGCCACAACTTAGCATGCAGGCAGCTGAAGGCATGGCCACAAATGGTGGAGGAATGAATGGGAATGCTTCAAGACCCGAGAATTGGAGGAGCACAGAGATATCCGAGGGCTGTGGGACTGGAGGAGATTACAGAGATTGGGAGGGCTGTGGGACTGGAGGAGATTACAGAGATTGGGAGGGCTGAGGTTGTGAAAAGACTTAAACACGGGTGTGATGATATGTGAACTATTATCTATGCAAGATCAATAAAGATTATTTTAAAAGATTATCATGTACACAATATAATATAATATAACCAAAGCCTATGTAAACATTAGATTTGGAATACCTTTTGTGTGATATGGATCAGATATTAAATCTGAGTCCCAACCTGTTCTCCAACTTCTCCTGCTGAATTTAAGCATAAATTATATTATTTAGATTGTGCAAATTTTCCCCGGCTCCATTTCTAAGTGCCCCAATGTTGAAAGTCTCTCTATTAGATAGGTTCTGATTGGTAGGGACTCCTTTGTCAGGTGTTCGCTCTCCTGGCTCTTGGGCATGGAATAGTTAAGGAAATCTTCAGTTCACATTTGCTTTTGAGGATAAGCAATCCGAGGATTGTTCCCAACAAACTAATTTGTTGCTATTAATTAACTCTACTTTAGAACTTAATCAAATTAAAATTAGCTCATTATGAAGAAATGAAGGACAAAATTCATTGCAATGCTTGACAGGACACCTGCTCAACCTTTCCAACTGGTTTTAATATTGTTAGTTCAAGGACATGAGTGTGATTGTTGGAGGGAGACTGATTCTCAGCAGTAATGTCGATGTTTAAATCATCCACGCCTCACACCCGGACAGAGTGGCAGCTTCTGGGCCCTGAGAGACAGAGCACAATGCAAGGTGCAGAAGAAAAAGGATTTGCATTTGAACAAGAAATAGGAGGCGAGGGACGGCCACGTGACTGCTCGGGCCTGCTCCGCCGTTCAATGAGATCATGGCAGATCCTCTGCCTCAACTCCACTTTCCTCCTGAACCCCCCGGGGGCGGGGGGGGGGGTGCTGGATTCTCTGGTGGCAGGATCCTCCGCTTCGCTGGCAGCGCACTCACGCCCACGGAATTCCCGACAGCGTGGGGGGCGAGCTCACAATGGGAAACCCCGTTGACCGGCTGCGAGGGACGGAGGATCCCGCTGCCGGGGTGGGGGGGGGCGCACCCCATCAGTAAATGGGCGCGGCGGCACGGAGAATCCCACCCCATATCTCTTGATTCCCTTAGTGTTGAAAAAAGATCAGTCCCAATCTTAAATATGCCCACATTCAGCACCCACCCACTACCCGATGGAGTAGGGAATTCCAAACATGCTCAAACCTCTGTGAAGAAATATCTCCTCGCCTCAGTTTTGACATCACCTTTCACAGCCTCAGGATGTCCCAGGGTGCTTTTACAGCCAGTTTAGTCATTTTGGTGTGTCAGCACCATTACAATGTAAGAAAAACACCAGCCGACATTGCGCACAGCAAGCTCCCAGGAACAGCAACGTGATGATTGGTTTCAGATAAGAGTCATTGAGTTTTACAGCACAGAAAGAGGCCTTCAGCCCATCGTGTCTGTGCCGGCCATCGAGCACCAATCTGTTCTCACCCCATTTTCCAGCACTTGGTGCGTTAGCCTTTTTTGCTACAGCCTTTCAAGTGCTCATCTAAAAGCTTCTTAAATGTTGTGAGGGTTCCTGTCTCTACCACCCTTTCAGGCAGCGAGCTCCAAATTCCCACCACTCTCTGGATGTAAACATTTGTCCTCAAATCCCGTCTAACTCTCCTGCAATGAATGGGGGATAAATATTTACCAGGATATATGGGAGAGAGTTCCTCAGTTCTTCCCAAATTCGAGCTTTATGGGGCGGGATTCTCTGATCCTGAGGCTAAGTGTTGACGCCGTCGGAAACGCCGTCGCATTTCTCAACGGCGTCAACCTGGCCTCAGGATCAGCAATTCTGGCCCCTACAGGGGGGCCAGCACGGCACTGGAGCGACCCACGGCCACTCCAGCTGCTGATCCCGGCGTCAACTGGGCGCCGCAGGGTCCGCGCATGCGCAGTGGCACCGGAGCGATTGCGCGCATGCGCAGTGGCTCCCTTCCCCGTGTCGGCCCTGACGCAACATGGCGCAGGACTACAGGGGCCGGCGCGGAAGATAGGAGGTCCCCTGCCCGAGAGGCCGGCCCGCCGATCGGTGGGCCCCAATCGCGGGTCAGGCCACAACGGAGGCCCCCCCCCAGGGTCAGACGCCCCTCCCCCCCCACAGGCCATCCCTGGACCCTTCCAAGCAGAGGTCCCGCCGGCTAGGAGCAGGTTAGAACGGCGCCGAGGGGACTCGCGATTTTTGTTCCGGCCATTCGGCCCATCCCGGGCCGTGTAGAGTGGCCCCCGACTGGCGCCACGTCGACCTCGCAGGCGCCAATTGCGCCGATTCTCCGCTTTGCGGGGAATGGCATCCCAGCGTCGGGGCAACTTGGCGCGATTCGCGCCGGTCACGCGATTCTCCGGCCCGGCCCCAGGCTGAGAGAATCCCGCCCATGATTGTTACATTCATCTGAAAATGCAAACGCCGTCTCGGTTGAATGGTTCTTCTAAGAGAGAGCATCTTAAATGCAGCACTCCTTCAGCACGGGATGTGTTGGCCTGCAATTTGTGCTGAGGTTTTTGGGTTGGGCCTAGAGCCCACAGTTTTCTGATTCCGAGGTGGGAGTGCAATTGAGACACAGCTAATAGGTGTGGCAAATTATCCCCACCTCGGCCCCAGGACTCAGTGATTAAGCACACTGTTCACTGAAATCTGCCTGGGTGCCAGTAGCGTTACTGGAGTTGGTTTTCAGTGACCCTGGGCTGACAGAGATTCTGTTCCTGGTGAGTAGTTCCTGTTGGGGAGCGTTTGTGTGTGAATTCCTTCGAGGATTGGGATTGGGTTTGGGCTCAGCTAGAATGGTTGATTATTAATCAACCCTCATTAGCTGGGCTCACACAGTGGGAAGGACGTTGGTGACTGTCGATCAGGGCTCAGAATCTTCCAACACAGGTTGGAGGCCATTGAGTCTGTTGTACTTGCGCAGACTCTGGGAAAGGGCTGTCCAATTTATTCGCACACGCCGACTTCTTTCCCATAACCCATTAGTCCTCTTCAGGGGCATGTCTCATTGTCTTATGGAATCTAATCTCAAAACAGCTTTCAATTGTGCGTTCCAGATCTCAACAACAACCTTTTCCTCATCTCCTCTCTTCCCAATTATTTTTTTAAAAATTTAGAATACCTAATTATTTATTCTTCCAATTAAGGGGCAATTTAGCAGGCCAATCCACATCTTTGTGTTGTGGGGGTGAAACCCTTGCAGACATGGGGAGAATGTGCACAGTCCACATGGACAGTGACCCAGGGCCGGGATTCGAACCCGGATCCTCAGCATCACAGTCCCAGTGCTAACCACTGCGCCACCCTGCTTCCCAATTATTTTCTGGGTCCCTGACCTACTTGCTGCCGTGATATCATGGTTGTGTTGTAATTCATTGGCTGACCACTAGGAGTCCCATTTGTATATAAGTGAATGTTAGAGTCAGGTGATCTCAGACTGACTGGAGAGCTGGAAGAGAGAGGTTGCTTGTGTATGATCATACTGTCAATTTATCTGTTGTTTTGTATATAGTTGACCCACAGTCAATGTCAATAAATCGTTTATAGCTTTAGCTGCATGTTCTTGGAATAAAAAATCAGGCCATCCAACTTGCCATTTCTGTCTGCTCTATCGAAACTGTTCATGATTTTGAATGCCTCTCTTAAACCTCATCTCAACCTCCTCTGCTGTAAAGTGAACAATGTAACAAGTTAAAATGGCTAACTCCCGATTAGAATGACCAAACCCCGATTTAAAATGGCAAACGGAAGAGGCTGATGGGAAAATCAGCCAACAGGACTCAAACAGGCAGCTGCAGGCAAAACTGTGTATTCGCCTCTGGGGAGGCCAGGCAGAATCGATACCTGCAGCCATCAACATAACAGCACACCAGCCATCTGAAAATAAATTAGCAATCCCCGGGAACAATGTGCAACAAATTAGACACACAAAGCCAACCCAAACTTTTCGGCGCCAGCAGGAGCCTACACAAAAGAGAGGTGAACGACCACCCCAAAACCGCCCATCGATCAAGGAATGGCTCCAGCATTGGAGAATATCGAACCAAGTGATTGGGACGAAGTCCAATCACTTGGAACCAGGTACAGGGTCCGCCCCGAAAGGCGGGAAGCCCCTGGGGACTATAAGAATAGAGTCCAAGTTCAAATCCACCCTTCTTCGTCCTCTCTCCATCCCTCCGCACCCTTCGGGACACTTCTGCTGACCTTCTGCAACAGCCGCTAAAATCGTAAGTCTTACTTCAACGTTCGCTACAAGATAGGCGCTCCTGGCTATCGACCTGTACCAGCTTTGAATCCCGCAGGTTCAGAACCCATATGAAAGGCTATTCATTTCCCTGACCTGGTGGGCCATTTCCAAAGTTAAGTATTGGCCTGTTAGTTGTAGGAAGTAGCTTAGAAGTAGAATTACTGTATAAGTATTGATTGCTGTATATAATAAATGTGCGTTGATTTAACTCTTACTAGGCGGTGTGTTGGATTACTGATCATTACTCGGACTTGAACCACGTGGCGGTATCAGAAAGATACCTGGCGACTCAAGAGCAAAAGTGATAGAACAAGAGCAATTAAACTAAGGCTAAAACGAGCAACAACAATTCCACCAGTCTCTCCACATGACTCCATCATCCCTGGTATTATCCTAGTGAACACCCCTCCCTAATGCTAAAACCTACTTTGCGATGCCCAGAATTGAACACAATAGCTTAGGCGACAAAACAAGAAACAAAAAGGGCAAAACAAATTGGGCGATGTCTTGTACTGACCTGGCAGCAAATAGCCAACAGCGTTGAATTGTAAAATGGGAATATTCTCTGCACCCATCCCTGTCCATCGCAATGGCTTCACTGAAAATGCAGCAGGATCTCTATTTACATCACCATTTTGTGTTTGGATAATGCCTTTAGCATAGTGACATTTCCTAAGGTGCTTCATGGAAGCATAATCAGAAAATAATTGACACATGCGGGTCAACGGAGTCACCTGGATGGTTGACTGAAAGCTTTGGTCAAAAAGGTTGGTGTTAAGAATATCTTAAAGGGGAGCGAAGCAGCCAGATTAGGGAGGAAAATTCAGAGCTTGGAGCCTGCTGAGCTTTAGATATTGTCGCCATGTTGAAGACACAATTTAAGTGCAAGTTATTGTTATCCAAATGTTTGGTCCCATAAAATGAGTGACAGGCCCTCACAGCAGCGACAGGGAATTAGTTTGTCTGACTTCACTGCATCCTCGTGAATCTCCAAAATGCCTCCTCATTAGCGTGGTGCTGCAGCTCTCCTTGACATTCAGCAGCCGTTCAGTCGTGGTCCAAAATGGTGTCGGCACAAACCCTGAGCGAGTGACCTTTCTCTCTCAATTGAAAGGCGACAAATCTTTCCCCTGCAGTTGAGGCATTTAATTATTTATATCTGTGAAACGATCCACTGTGCTCAGACATCTGAGGGAGGGACACGCTGCGGTGCTGCATCCCTTTCAGGTGGAAGCAGCGTGCTGGAGCAGAGCAGTCAACTGGAATTTGCTGCTAACTCTGCCGCCTGACACATTCTAATTAATGAACGCTCGGGAGGATGAACAAAGCGTGGCCTTCTGTGAACGTCTGAATACTGACCCGACAGAGGAATGTCGATGGAGCTGGATGTGTTGCGAGGATCAGTCTGCGCATTGATTGCGACTAAAAACGAAATACGCGCCGTCGCCCAGTCAAGGAAATGAGAACCCCTTGCAGGTACCTTTCCGTCTCGATGTCTTTGGTGGAGTTTTAGGTCCAGTTACCAGCGGGAAGCACGGCGGGCACTGGAGATTCATTTGGCCTGAGGCCAAAAATCTGTTTCCCGAAGTTGGGAAATTCTCCGGACTTCAAAGGCAGGTTAAAGATGGATCAAGCTTCCGAATCAATAAGGTCTTGGGGCGATGCAGTGGCAGCCTTCCCTACCTCTGGACCAGACGCTCTGGTTCAAGTCTGACACCAGGATCTGCTGGGAGGAGTGTTCACAACATGGTTCAGTGGGCTGATAGCCAGCTCAGAAATCCTTCCCCACAGGGAAAAATTGTGTGTTCGAAGATAGGCTTAAAAATCAATTTCAGGAAGCCATTTTGCAAGCGTCAGCATGTCATGTCATGTCATGCATCCTCACCAAAAGGCCGCTTCGGCGGAATTATGTTCCCTGCCAGTCAGTAATTCGAATGCCCAGTTTCTGCATCTGGCATCTTCCACGATGAACGGATAGTTGCCACTGCAGTGTCCGATTTGGGGAATGTCCGGAAAGGCCGGCCTGTGTTCGGGACCGGAAGCTGGGGACAGGGCAAGTTGGGTGGGGGGAGGGACCGAGGAAGGTTGAGCGGGAAAGCAGGGGAGCAGTGGCCAGGCAACAGTGGAAGTAAGAGCGAAGGTTGACCACACGTGCTCTTTAAGTATGGCACCCGCACCTTCACAAGAATTGGCAAGCTCCTTGTGGATGGGCAGCACGGTAGCATTGTGGATAGCACAATTGCTTCACAGCTCCAGGGTCCCAGGTTCAATTCCCGGCTTGGTCCACTGTCTGTGCGGAGTCTGCACATCCTCCCCGTGTTTGCGTGGGTTTCCTCCGGGTGCTCCGGTTTCCTCCCACAGTCCAAAGATGTGCAGGTTATGTGGATTGGCCATGATAAATTGCCCTTAGTATCCAAAATTGCCCTTACTGTCCAAAATTGCCCTTAGTGTTGGGTGGGGTTACTGGGTTATGGGGATAGGGTGGAGGTGTTGACCTTGGGTAGGGCGCTCTTTCCAAGAGCCGGTACAGACTCGATGGGCCGAATGGCCTCCTTCTGCACTGTAAATTCTATGATAATGAGCTGACCAGATCAAGGTTACGCATGGGTCACTGCCCCCTTCCCACCGCTCCCCCTCCCCCGCCCCAGGGGGAATCACTTGCGTTTCCATGCCCACCATACTTCAGCGTGGAAGATTCCACAGTTGTGTTGGCCTTATGCTGACTAAAATAGTTGGGGCTGAGCGGTGTTTGGCTTCAGTTCATCCAGCTCTGAAATATTAGCTTATTTGTTAAAATTCTCACCCCCGTTGTAATGTTTCCTGTCGGCACGGATAGTGAGGCCTTTTTAGTTGAAGTGAGCAGAGAACAGGCTGCTTTGTAACTGAACAAAACTATTTATTAATTAACTTAAACACTAAAGGGTTTCTATGATGTCTACTAAGATTACAGTTGGAGACGACGGCTAAATACAAACAACTGTGATTAACAATTATTAATTTTGTTGACTGAGGAGTTTGCTCATCTGTGACTGCAGTCTGTGCCTACTGTCCAGCTTGTGTCTCTCTGTGCTGCCCAGGAGAAGATGTCTCCTACATGTGGATGTCTTCCAGTGACCTTCTCCTGTCCTCACGCCACCTGTGGTCAAATGCTAGAATACAGTATTCCAAAACTGGAACTCCCTATCCACCCAAAAGCTTCCGGTGGTTGAGGAAGCAATTGTAGACTTTCAGGATAGGAAGCACAGGAGATATTTGTTGGGGCCTGGCAGGACCCAGATCCGTGTGACTCGGAGGTGAGACGGTTAGTAATGGAGCCACCGCTGAAACTGTCAATGGACACTGGTGCCCACCACCAATCCCTTCAGTTGCACCCCAGATTGTGTGTTGAGATCGGTGGCTGGACTTTCAGTCCCTGCTGGGGTCAGAGGCGAACATGGTTAAAAATTAACCCGGCCAGCAAGCGTGCCCACATGGGACAGTGACCTAACCATGTGTGACCCACATGTGAGTGACCTACCCACACGTGACATTGACCTCACACATGTGACCTACCCACGTGACATTGACCTCCCACATGTGACATTGGCCTCCTACATGAGACAGTGACCTACCCACATGTGACCCACATGTGACAGTGACCTACCCACACATGATAGTGACCTACCCCACATGTGACCTAACCACATGTGACATTGACCGACTCACAGGTGACAGTAACTTACCCACATGTGACATTGACCGACCCAGATGTGAGATTGACCTAACCACATGTGACATTGACCTACCCCCTATCCACACGTGATAGTGACCTATCCACATGTTGGGGCAGCACGGTAGCACAGTGGTTAGCACTGGTGCTTCACAGCTCCAGGGCCCCAGGTTCGATTCCCGGCTTGGGTCACTGTCTGTGCGGAGTCTGCACGTTCTCCCCGTGTCTGCGTGGGTTTCCTCCAGCTGCTCCAGTTTCCTCCCACAAGTTCCATGTGACAGTGACCTAACAACACCTGACAATGACCTACCCACACGTGACATTGACCTACCCACACTTGACATTGATCTACCCACATGTGATAGTGACCTGCCCACATGTGGCACCCCCACACATGACATTGACCTACCCACATATGACCTTCCCACATGTGACCTACCCACATGTGACAGTGACCTACTCACAGGTGATAATGGCCTACCCACACGTGACATTGATCCACTCACAGGTGACAGTAACTTGCCCACATGTGACATTGACCTACCCACATGTGACATTGATCAACCCACACATGACAGTGACCCAACCACACATGACTGTCCATGCCACTCATACATTTGTAAACCTCCATAAAGTCGCCCCTCAACCTCCGTCATTCCAGTGAAAACAATCTGAGTTTATTCAACCTGTCCTTGTAGCTAAATCTCCAGACTGGGCAACATCCTGGAAAACCTCTTCTGTACCCTCTCCAAATCCTCCACATCCCTCTGGTAGTGTGACAACCAGAGTTGTACACTTTACTCTGCATCTCACCCCGTGCTGTACCTGCCCTGGGAGTGTTTGATGGGGACAGTGTAGAGGGAGCTTTACTCTGTATCTAACCCCGTGCTGTACCTGTCCTGGGAGTGTTTGATGGGGACAGTGTAGAGGGAGCTTTACTCTGTATCTAACCCCGTGCTGTACCTGTCCTGGGAGTGTTTGATGAGGACAGTGCAGAGGGAGCTTTACTCTGTATCTAACCCCGTGCTATACCTGTCCTGGGAGTGTTTGATGGGGATAGTGTGGAGAGAGCTTTAATCTGTATCTAACCCCGTGCTGTATCTGTCCTGGGAGTGTTTGATGGGGACAGTGTAAAGAGAGCTTGGCTCTATATCTAACCCCATGCTGTACCTGCCCTGGGAGTGTTTGATGGGGACAGTGTAAAGAGGGCTTGATTCTATATCTAACCCCATGCTGTACCTGCCCTGGGAGTGTTTGAAGGAGAGAGTGTAGTGGCAACTTTACTCTATATCTAACCCCATGCTGTACCTGCCCTGGGAGTGTTTGATGGAGAGAGTGTAGAGGCAACTTTACTCTGTATCTAACTCCGTGCTGTACCTGTCCTGGGAGTGTTTGATGGGGACAGTGTAGAGGGAGCTTTACTCTGTATCTAACCCCGTGCTGCACCTGTCCTGGGAGTGTTTGATGGGGACAGTGCTGAGACAACTTTACTCTGTATCTAACCCTGTGCTGTACCTGTCCTGGGAGTGTTTGATGGGGACAGTGCTGAGGCAACTTTACTCTGTATCTAACGCTCTGCTGTACCTGTCCTGGGAGTGTTTGATGGGGACACTGCTGAGGCAACTTTACTCTGTATCTAACCCTGTGCTGTACCTGTCCTGGGAGTGTTTGATGGGGACAGTGCAGAGGGAGCTTTACTCTGTATCTAACCCCGTGCTGTACCTGTCCTGGGAGTGCTTGATGGGGACAGTGTAGAGGGAGCTTTACTCTGTATCTAACCCCGTGCTGTACCTGTCCTGGGAGTGCTTGATGGGGACAGTGCTGAGGCAACTTTACTCTGTATCTAACCCGGTTTTGTACCTGCACTGGGAGTGTTTGTTGGATAGAGGCAATTTTGCGCTGTACCTAACCCATGACCTCACCTGAACGGTCTTAAGCACTATTACAGGGAGGCAAAATGCATAAGGTATTCACCATTTTTTGCATCTTTCACTTTGATGTATCAAAAAAATAGATATTTCATGACATAAATAGGGTAAAGATCTATTTTCATCATTCAAGGGTTTTAGCGGGAATCAATCGGATCTAACTGTTGTTTCCGTCTCTGTGGAACACACCATCGGAAATTTTACATTCAATTCTGATCCCAGTGGGAGACACAGTGATAGAATTAGCTTCAGTGCACAAGGTGTAAGACCGTGACAAGCTTAAGAATGCTTCCTGTTAACACAATGCCATCAAGTTAATGAGGCCTTGATGACGGCCTTCATTCTTTGCAAAGTATTTTTGGCTTTGCGAATGACTTATGCTGACTGAGATCAAGACAGCTGAATCAAAAATAGGGTTAGAATTCACTGATCTGAAATAATCAGCATTAATTCGCATAATCTTATTCTGCTTTAATGAATCTTTTATCCCCTCCTCCGTTGAGAGTATTGAACGCCTGCTGAGATACTGTTCCAGAGGCACTGACATCCCTTCAGTACATCACCCCAAGTGGCTGTACTTCATCCTTCAGCTTGAATCAGAAAGTGTCAGCCTGCTGTTTGATCACTGCAAGAACGTCTCATTGACAACAATTTTTATGTCCAATTCTGATTCACTGACTGTCCCTTTTGATGTCAGTCATGGGAGCTTAACTAAGAACAACTCGAGCTAAGATTCCCGCACCATGCTTCAGTCAACAGAAATGCTACCATTATCGGATGTAGAAAGGAATTACTCAAAATGCTGTGAGTTTGATTCAGTTTTCACCTTCCGTCTTAGCCGTTCATGTTCTGTGTTAGTCAGACAGCTTTCGAGTACAGAAAGAGACCATTCAGCACATCATGCCTACATGGCTATCAAGCACCTATCCACTCTCATCCTATTTCCCAGCACTTGGTCCGTAGCCTTGTTTGTGATGACCCTTCAAGGGCTCATGTAAATCCTTCTTAAATGTTGTGAGGGTTCCCGCCTCGACCACCCTTTCAGGCAGCGAGTTCCATATTCCCACCATCCTTTGGGGGAAAAGAGTTTTCCTCAAATCCCCTCTAAACAGGGGCTGTTTAGCACAGGGCGAAATCGCTGGCTTTGAAAGCAGACCAAGGCAGACCAGCAGCACGGTTCAATTCCCGTAACAGCCTCCCCGAACAGGCGCCGGAATGTGGCGACTAGGGGCTTCTCACAGTAACTTCATTTGAAGCCTACTTGTGACAATAAGCGATTTCATTTCATTTCATCTCCTGCCCCTTACCTTAAATCTATGCCCCCCTGGTTATTTGCCCCCTTCACTAAGGTGAAAAGCTCCTTCCTATCTGCCCTGTCTATGTCCCTCATAATCTTGTACACCTCAAAAAGGTCCCCCCTCAGCCTTCTCTGCTTGAAGGAAAACAACCCCAGCCCAACCAGCCTCTCTTCAGAGCTCAAACGCTCCAGCCCAGGCAACATCCGGGTGAATCTCCTCTGCAGCCTTTCCAGTGCAATCACTTCCTATTGGGTGGTGACCAGAACTGCACACAGTACCTAACGAAGGAAGCAAAGTGTCGTACCCACCCCTGTCTGCGTCAATGGTGCCGAGGTGGAGATGGTTGACAGCTTCACATTCCTAGGTGTGCACATCACCAACAATCTGTCCTGGCCCACCTATGTAGAAGCTACGACCAAGAAAGCACAACAGCATCTATACTTCCTCAGAAAACTAAGGAAATTTGGCATGTTCACACTGACTCTTACCAACCTTTACAGATGGACCATAGAAAGCATCCTATCTGGCTGCATCACAGCCTGGTATGGCAACTGCTCGGCCGAAGGACCGCAAGAAACTACAGAGAGTCGTGAACGCAGCCCAGTCCATCACACAAACCCACCCCCATCCATTGACTCTGTCTACACCTCCTGTTGCCTTGGGAAAGCGGGCAGCATAATCAAAGACCCCTCCCACCTGGGTTATTCTCTCTTCCAATATCTTCCATCGAGCAGAAGATACAAAGGTCTGAGAACACCTACTAACAGGTTCAAAAACAACTTCTTTCCCGCTGTTACCAAACTCCTGAATGACTCTCTTGTGGACTGAACTGATCTTGCCACACATTCTGGGCGTGGTCTTCCCAAAAATAAACAAAATTCCCTGGCGAGCGTGTTTAGCCGGAACTGCCCATTGTAGCGAGAGATCGGGACACCATTTTTAAATGGCATCCCAATCTCCGAGGCCCCCCCCAAAAAACCCGACCTCCCACCAGCCCAAACACAACATGGGAGGGCCCCCCCAGCCTCTACTCACACCCCCACAGTGGGCAACACAAGCCCAATCACGTGCATGCAGAAAATGCCAGCTTGGCAGTGGCCCAGCCAGCTGGCAGTGCCACTTGGGTGCCACCAGGAGGCACCAGCAGTGCCAGGGCATCACCCTGCCCAAAGGACATGCAGTTGGGGGCCTCTAATCCCCTTTGGGGAGCCTCACAAGTGCTGTTGCGTCTGGGTCCTGTTTGTGGCGTGAGTACCGAACGGCGATCGCCTGAGGTTCCCAAGGCGAAGGGATTGAATCCCAAAGCCTCAGGTACCGCGGGAATATGCAGATTTGCCAAAACGTGATCCGGCCCATTGTGGGCAGGATTCCCCTTGCAACGTCTTGCGAGATTACGTTGAATCTCGCGAGGCGTTGCGAGCCTGGTAGATTCCAGGAGCGGGGTATCCCGGCTTTCACCGGCCTCGCTTTTCCGGCTCAGTGTGTCCGAAGGATCGCGCCCGTTCTCTACCGAGTCGCACCACACTCCGTATGCTTCACCCGATGTCTGTGTCCATGTATTTACATTGTGCATCTATCGTACCACCTATGTTTTTTATCTATTTAACGATCTGCCTGGACTGTATGCAGAACAATACATTTCACTGCACCTCGGTTCACGTGACAATAAATCCAATCCAATGAGAGTTTTGTGAAGCCCCATCATAACCTCCCTGCTTTTTTATTCTATGCTTCGGCTAATATGCCTTCTTAACCACCTGTCTTGCTGCCCCGTTGCACCACCGACACCAGGCGCTGCCAGTCCTGGAGGCCTGTAGCGGTATCGACCACGGTCCGAGACGGAGCCCAGGGAGTGCCACATTCCTGCCAAGGTCTGTGCGATCACGACCTGTGAGTGCGCGACGCCATCCATCACGTGCGCCAGGCGGTCAATGCATATCTATCGACATGCACCCCAAGGTCCCTCTAGTTGTTTTGTCCACTCAAGTAGCATGACCATTCGTTTGACCAGAGCTTAAGAGATCCACTTACATTTTTGAAAACTGAGAACGTGGGATTAATCGAAGCAGCTTCTATGACTTATCAAACAGAGCCTCCTCCCCAATTCCTGAAAGCTTACCTGGGTCACCAAGGATAAAAACATTCTCAATAGTGATGGAGAGCTGGGACTCACAGATCAGAGTGGTTTCAGGTATAGAAGTCATAGAATTTACAGTGCAGAAGGAGGCCATTCGGCCCATCGAGTCTGCACCGGCTCTTGGAAAGAGCACCCTACCCAAGCCCACACCACCCTATCCCCATAACCCAGTAACCCCACTCAACCAACACTAAGGGCAATTTTGGACACTAAGGGCAATTTAGCATGGCCAATCCACCTAACCTGCACATCTTTGGACTGTGGGAGGAAACCGGAGCACCCGGAGGAAACCCATGCACACACGGGGAGAACGTGCAGACTCCGCACAGACAGTGACCCAGCCGGGAATCGAACCTGGGACCCTGGAGCTGTGAAGCAATTGCGCTAACGGCTATGCTACCGTGCTGCCCGGTAATCAAAATAATCTTCAGTACAAAGGGTAGAGATGTCATAGCCAGTTCTGCCTTTGCCTGATGTCTATGCAGTCACATATTCCAGGAGTGTTCTTAGATAGAATTCAGGATTAAAATAACTGCTGAAAAGGAAGAAAGGGTGGCACAGTAGCTCAGTGGTTAGCACTGCTGCCTCACAGCTCCAAGGTCCCGGGTTCAATTCCGGCCTCGGGAGATTGTCTGTGTGGAGTTTGCATGTTCTTCAATTAATTGAAGGAAAACATGACCAATATTAGCATTCATATCTGAACCTTGGATAGCATGCATTCGTATTTCTCTGGATACGTGTAACATTATACTTGGGTTCAGCCACCAAGGTAGTGGGTTTCCTCCGGGTGCTCCGGTTTCCTCCCACAGTCCAAAGATGTGCAGGTTAGGTGGATTGGCCATTCTGAATTGCCCCTGAGTGCCCAGAGGGTTGGGTTGGGTTACAGGGATGGTGCGGGGAGCAGTTTCAGAGAGTCGGTGCAGACGTGACTTTAGGAATTCCAAGAAAGTTTTTTCCCAAGCAACTTTCTTTACAATAAACCAAGTTCTATTCTAAGATTGCCCCTTAGCGTCCAAAAGGTTTGTTGGGGTTACGGGGTGACGGGGATAAGGAGGGGGCATAACGTAGATGGGGTGCTCTTTCGGCAGGTCAGTGCAGACTCGATGGGCCATATTTCCTCCTCCTGCACTGTGGTGATTCTATGGATTCTATTCTATGACGTGCATTGACCTAGCATCTTCTGTAACATTCCAAAGTGTTTTCCAGTCAATGATTTACGTGTGTAGTCACTGTTATAATGTGGGAAGTGCAGCAGCCCATTTGCCCAACCTCCCACCAACAGTAACGTGATTACAAGCAAATAACCTGCTTCTTTTATCAGGATTGGTTGAGGATGAATATTGGCCCCAGACACTAGGGCAAATCCCACTGCTCTGTTTCAAAATATCCCATTCCCACCTCAGGGGGAAGATTATCGTTTTACCCCAGGGAGGCATTGTCACATCACACCGCCTGTCTACGGTAGGATTTGAACCTACAACTGAATCAGAGAGGTGTGTGTCACCAAACAGGCACAGCACAAGTAACACCATGGGAGCAAATATTACCCACACAAGTGGCAACATGTATTCTGCCCCAAGTTCACAAATAACACGCATTACGACTGCCGTTAGAATGAGCTGATTAAATGTGCCCCCTCTGCATTATCGGTGTTCCCCAGAACGTGACGCCTTCCTTGAAGCTGCCAGAACTTTAGCAATCCCTTTTAAAACCTGGAACCACGTCTTGCCCATTAAGGACCTCGTGTCCTCTGTCTGTGTGTCCTACACTCACTCCTTCCTGCCAATAAATCGTTGCACAGACAATGGAAGACAATAAATGCCTGAACGGCTCTGTGCATTCCAGCTAATTTAAGTAATTCCCAGCTTGCTAACTCGTGACAGTTTAACGGGTTGAGAGCGGGGGCGGGGTGGGGGCTTGATAAAAGCTTGTTTACAGCTGAAACCCAGGCAGTGTCAGAGGGGAGATGGTTTTATGGGGGAGGTTTTGGATGTGAGCTCACAAAACCGATTCAAAAAGGTCCATTGTCCAAATACAAATTCCACAGGAAGGTTCGAGTGGAAGAGTAATCACTGCCCAATCTCCCAATTGTTATAGATTAATTCTTGGCTTGTGAGGTCCACTGTTGTTGACAGTATTTATTGGCCTTCAGTTCCTACTCGAAAGATTAGCAGTGGCCTTTCTGTGCAGCCCTCTTGCTTCTGAGTCGGATGGTCGAGGGATTAAATTTACGGCAGATGTTTGAGCATGTAACCTAGGCTGATTTGCAGTACTGAGCAACAGCTGCATTGTCGGATGTGCTGCCTTACCAATGAGGTGTTAAACTGAAGTCCTGGCCAACCTCTCGATACGTAGTGAAAGGTCCCATTGCACCATTTTGAAGAAGAGCAGGGGGAGACCTTCCTGAACCAACAAGCTCAACAGCTGAAGATTAACCTGGTCATTATCACACTGTGGGCCTTTGTTGTCTGGTAGTTGGCCGCCACATTGCCTGCATGACAATAATGGCCACACTTCAACAATATATCAATGGTTATGAAATACTTTCAGATCTCCCGAGACTGTGAAAGGTGCCATATAAATGCAAGCTTTTTTTTCCAAATTAAAAAGGCAATTGTAAACCAATTGTTTTTTTATGTAACAATCTGATTGTCTCATGATCACCTTACTGATTCCAGCTTTAGTCTTTCTAGATTGTTTTAAAACAGAATTCAAATTCTCAAAATATAATGAAGCGATTTACACTTGGGATTATCTTGATTTTTAGTCCAGTCCTTTGTATTTGCTACTTCCTGTGGCATTCAAATGTCCGCTTGCTCATTGGCAGGGTGAATCGTCGCTCGTCTTTCCCATCCCAAGGTGTGTGCATTCTCATTTTGATCGCCCCACCAATGGTGGTCCTGCCTCAGCTTCCTCGGCCTCAAGCACTGGAAAGCTCCCTCCCAATACCACTCCTCCTCTCTGGGTCGCTTTCTCCCCTTTAAGCTGCTTCTGAAAACCTCTTTGGATTGGATTGGATTGGATTTGTTTATTGTCACGTGTACCGAGGTACAGTGAAAAGTATTTTTCTGCGAGCAGCTCAACAGATCATTAAATACATGAGAAGACAAGGGAATAAAAGAAAATACATAATAGGGCAACACAACATACACAATGTAACTACATAAACACCGGCATCGGGTGAAGCATACAGGGTGTAGTGTTAATGAGGTCAATCCATAAGAGGGTCATTTAGGAGTCTGGTGACAGTGGGGAAGAAGCTGTATTTGAGTCTGTTCGTACGTGTTCTCAGACTTCTGTATCTCCTGCCCGATGGAAGAAGTTGGAAGAGTGAGTAAGCCGGGTGGGAGGGATCTTTGATTATGCTGCCCGCTTTCCCAAGGCAGCGGGAGGTGTAGATGGAGTCAATGGATGGGAGGCAGGTTTGTGTGATGGACTGGGCGGTGTTCACGACTCTCTGAAGTTTCTTGCGGTCCTGGGCCGAGCAGTTGCCATACCAGGCTGTGATGCAGCCCGATAGGATGCTTTCTATGGTGCATCTGTAAAAGTTGGTAAGAGTCAATGTGGACATGCCGAATTTCCTTAGTTTCCTGAGGAAGTATAGGGCTGTTGTGCTTTCTTGGTGGTAGGGTTGACGTGGGTGGACCAGGACAGATTTTTGGAGATGTGCACCCCTAGGAATTTGAAACTGCTAACCATCTCCACCAAGCTTGACCAAGCTTTTGGATATCTGACCTCATGGGTGGGATTCTCCGACCCCCCGCCGGGTCGGACAATTTCCGGGGGGCGGCGTGAATCCGGCCCCGCCGCTCTGACGCCGGCTGCCAAATTCTCTGGCGCTGGTTTTCGGGCGGGGGCGGGGATCACACCGCGCAGTCGGGGACCGTTGGCAGCGGCCCCCCGGCAATTCTCCGGCCCCAGTGGGCCATGCGGCTGCCCGTTTTCAGCTAGTACTCGGGGTGGGGGGAGAAGGGGGGGGGGGGGGCTGCAGGTGGACTCGGCCCCGGGGGGCCCCCACGGTGGGGCCGGGCCGGCGATCGGGGCCAACGATCTGCGAGCGGGCCTGTACTGTGGGGCCAATCTTTCCCTCCACGCCGGCTTCTGTAAGGCTCCGCCGTGGCGGGCGCGGAGAAGAAACCCTCTGCGCATGCGTAGGAAACACACCGGCAGTTCTGCACATGCGCCAAATCGCGCCGGCCCTTCGGCGCCGGTTGGTGCAGCGCCAACCCCTCCGGTGCCGACCTAGCCCCCCGGAGGATTCCAAAACTTCCGGGCGGCCCGACACCGAGTGGTTCGTGCCGCTCTTGCAGCCGGCGTCGGGCCATCGCACCAAATGAGGGAGAATCCCGCCCATTATCCCCTTACGTGTCTGAGTGTCACACATCGTCAGGAATTTTCCCAACATTCACGCCGGCGGGGCCTTCCTATCCCACCGATGGTCAAGCAGTACCGCCAGTCAGCAATGGAGTGTCACTGCTGCGATACACATGGAGGGTTGCACAGAGAATTCCACCCATTGTTCAATAACGCTCCTGGTGAAGTATCTTGGGATAATTCATAAAATTAAAGGAGCGATATAAATATAAGTTAATGTTGTAGAATGAGGGAATTATTTTACTTAACATTAAGGAAATCCTCTCCGAGCTGGGAACATGGGAACAGGAATTGGCCGTTCAACCCCTCAAACTCTTTCCACTATTCACTAAGATCATGGATGATCTTTAACTCCATCTACCTGCCATCGCTCCAACAATAATTATAAGCTTTATTAGTGTTACAAGTAGGCTTACATTAACACTGCAATGAAATTACTGTGAAAATCCCCAAGTCGCCACACTCCGGCGCCTGTTCGGGTACACACAGGGAGAATTCAGAATGTCCAAATTACCTAACAAGCACGTCTTTCTGGACTTGTGGGAGGAAACTGGAGGGCCCAGAGGAAACCCACGCAGACACGGGGGGAGGGATTCTCCGACCCCCCGCCGGGTCAGAGAATCCCAGGGGAGCGATGCGAATCCCGCCCCGCCGCCCCGACGCCGGCTGCCGTATTCTCCGGCGCCATTTCTCGGGCGGGGGCGGAAGTCATGCCATGCCGGTCGGGGGCCGTTGGCAGCAGCCCCCCCCCCCCCCCCCGCAATTCTCTGGGCCCCAATGGGCTGAGCGGCCGTCCGTTTTTGCCCAGTCCCGCTGGCGTGAATCACGTACCGGCGGGACCTGGCAGGTAGGTCAGCGGGGGCGGTCCTCGGTGGGGGGGGGGGGGGCACGGGGGGATCCAACCCCAGGGGGTGGGGGTAGGGGACCACGGTGACCTGGCCCGCGATCGGGGCCCACCGATCTGTGGGCGGGCCTGTTCCGTGGGGGCGCATCCTCCTTCCGCACCGGCCCCTGTAGGGCTCCGCCATGGCCGGCGCGGAGAAGAGAACCCCCCACGCATGCGGCAAAATACGCCGGCCGGTCTGCGCAGGCGGGGAACCACGTCGGCGGTTCCACGCATGCGCGGACTCACGCCGTCCCTTCGCCAACGGCTGGAGCGGCGGCAACCCCTTCGGCATCCACCTTGCCCCCGGAAATGCAGAGAATACCGCACTTTCGGGGGCTATTGACGCCAGAGTGGTTGGCGCCGGTTCTCCCGCCGGCGTGGGGACTTAGTCCCCAGAAGGGAGAATCCCGGCACACGAGAACGCGCAGGCTCCGCACAGACAGAGACCCAAGCCGGGAATCGAACCCGGGTCTCCTGCGCTGCGTATCAACAGTGCTAACCACTGTGCCACCCTCACTAAAACGTCTGCTCCAGGTGAGAATTGAACTCAGAAACACCCAGGACACCCGACAATGCTCAACTTACAACACTCCACCAGACTTCCATTTCCACTCCGAAGAGAGGTTGGTTAGTCTGGGGTTGTTCTCCTTGGAGCTGAGAAGGCTGAGGGGGGTGGGGGGGGGGGGGGGGGGGGGGGGCGGGGGGGCGGGGGGGGGGGGGGGGCGGGGGGGGGGGGGGGGGGACCTGATTCTGCTTCATTTATAACCTTGAAAACTCCAACTGGACTCGGTAAAGAACAGGAGCCAGCAGGCACACAATAAAAACAATTTTTCAAAGATTGCTTGCATCATCAAAAACGAAGTGTGTCTGTGCTAAATTAGACATCGGCAAACAAAATCAATTACACGGTGAAAATTATTTTAAATTAAATATCTAATATGTTTTGAGGGCAAATTAGGTCGGCACAGTCTTTTGCATAAACTTTATGGAATAAAACATCCAACTAGATAGCAGGTCAACCAGAGGGAAACAACATAAGCATCATGGGGAGGACAGGCTGTCCCTCCACATCGCTGTGGCCCCGCCTTCTGAGTGACTTGATCTTGCCTCACCCGACCACATGATTGTCATATTCTTGGTGTCTTAAGTCAGAATTTGTTCAGTTCCTAAAGCAAAGCGACGGCAACCTTCTCATTGCAGGAACACAAAATGCAAGATTCCGAGGATGCCGGAAACCTGAGACAAATACCTGACAGGCCTGGAATGTCGGGTGAAAGGCCCAGGCGGCGGCAGGTTTCGTGGTGGGGGATTGTGTGGGTGATCAGCCATGAAGGAGTGGGAGAGCTCACTGAAAGAAAATAAACATGGAAAAAAAATGAAAATGGCTTATTGTCACGTGTAGGCTTCAAATGAAGTTACTGTGAAAAGCTCCTAGTCGCCACATTCCGGCGCCTGTTCGGGGAGGACGGTACGGGAATTGAACCGTGCTGCTGGCCTGCCTTGGTCTGCTTTCAAAGCCAGCGATTTAGCCCTGTGCTAAAACAGCCCCGGACCGTCACAGTCCCTGGTTTGGGGGGCGAGAGGTCGGAGTGAGAGATTGAAGGCCGCCCTGGGATCCCGTTGCTCACGCTTCAGCGCTATTCACAGGCCACATACATTCCCGCCCTGCTCCTGGGAGGGGCAAGGTCTGCGTGCTCGGTTGGAATAAGGCACAATTTGGTGTGTCGGACATGCTCATCGTCTTAGAGTCAGCGGTGATGGGCTTGTCAGGCTCAGTGTGGGCTGCAAATGGAATGGTCACCAGCAGCCTGTACGTGACCAAGCCCACAGCCTCGGGGTGGGGAGGGGCGAGGTCCATGTGGGTCACGCGGCCATCAATAGGATCAATGGTGAGGACTGGAGGATAACCGGAGGGATATCTACCTGTACATTGTGAGGTTACAGGAAGATGGGAGGGACCCGAAGACTGACAAGGGATTGAGGGTCAAAGTGAAAACCACCATCTTGAAACCCTAAAGATATTGTACAGTTTAAAATCAAAACTGGAAAAGAGAGGGGCCTGAGGCCGTGTGGGAGGAACCCACGGCTGGGCGAAAGGACTGTGTTTGTTGTGAGAGTGCGTGGAGCTGCTGGCTCCTGTTCCTTACCGAGTCCAATTGGAGTTTTCAAGGTGATAAATGAAGCTAAAAAAAAGGGCCCCTTCGCCCAGCACTGAGAAACACAAGGATATAAAACACGACTTGCCTTTGATACGAGGCCTCAACAGGGAATGCCCGGCTGAGGACGCACTTAGCCCCGTTTTGTACAGAGAGGAGCTCGTCTTGGCTCAGTGTAGCGGGAGATCAGGACGCCATTTTTAAGCGGTCCCTCCCCCTGGCCCCAACACACAATGGGATGGCCCCCCCTCACCCAATCCAACACCAGCATCGGGCACCTCCCAGCCCAATCGCACCCATGCAAAAATTTGAAACATTTAATGAATAAAAGTTTTTAAATGTCAGCTCTGCACCACCAACCTGGCAGTGTCCCATCTAGCTAGCAGTACCACCTGGGCACCTTGGCAATGGCAGCAGGCCAAGTAGGCACTGCCAGGGTTCCAGGCCTGGTGGCGCCAGCAGTACCAGAGTGCCACCCTGCCCAAAGGGCATGAACCTGGGGCCTTCAATCCCCTGGGTGACCCCCATGAGTGCTGTACCGTCTGGCCCCTGTTTGTGGAGACTCGTACTGAACAGCGCTCACCCTAGGTCTCTGAGGTGAGGGAGATTGATCAGGAATCTGCACATTAAAGTGAGACTAGCTGTCTCGCTTTAATATGCAGATTTACTAAAAGGTGTCCCTCCCACAATGGGCAGGATTCACATCCTAACGTCTCGCAAGGTTGTGTTAGATTTTGGGAGGCATTGCAAGTCGGATAGATGGCGGCAGCAGGATCTCCTGGCTTCTATCTGCCCCGCTGCTGTGAAGCTCACACTCGATGAAGCTAGCGCGACTGCTCCTGGGTTTGCTGTTATCTCAGACTTCCCAGAGGACAGGGTGTGATCGATTTCACACATGGAGCATTGAGAGCACCCTGGTACCAGCCCCTGATGTTCATCAACAGGAAATGGTTGCACTCCCTGAATGTTCAACTGGTCAGAAGTACATTGAGCACATTTGTGCCAGGTTCCAGTGGCACAGTGGCTAGCACCACTGCCTCACAGCGCCAGGGACTTGGGTTCAATTCCGACCTTGGGTGACTGTGTGGAGTTTGCACATTCTCCCCCTGTCTCCGTGGGTTCCAAAGAACAAAGAACAAAGGAAAGTACAGCACAGGAACAGGCCCTTCGGCCCTCCAAGCCCGTGCCGACCATGCTGCCCGTCTAAACTAAAATCTTCTACACTTCCTGGGGCCGTATCCCTCTATTCCCATCCTATTCATGTATTTGTCAAGATGCCCCTTAAATGTCACTATCGTGGATAGTGGTCTCCCTCCGGGTGGTCTGGTTTCCTCCCGCAGTCCAAAGATGTGCAGGTTAGGTGGATTGGCCACGTTAAATTGTCCCTCAGTGTCCAAAAGGTTATGTGGGCTATGGGGATAGGGTGGGGAGTGAGTCTAGGTACGGTGCTCTTTCAGAGGCTCGGTGCAGACTCAATGGGCTGAATGGCCTCCTTCTGCACTGTAGGAATTCTATAGGATCCTACCTGGGAGGTCCCATAACTCATACATCCTGTACCACTACCAGGCGCCTCACATATTTAAAGGGCGTCAGTGTTTACAGGGATGGCTGCTTGACGATAAGGGATACCCGCTCAAACAATAGCTCAAAACACCTATGTAGCCACCTTGGAGTGACGCAGAGGAGAAATCAAACATGGCGCACAGCTCAACACGATCCATGGGCGGCACAAAGCTACAAGTTGACAAGATCATTCGACGGTTGAGGGCGGCACGATAGCACAGTGGTTGGCACTGCTCCCTCATGGCGCCGAGGACCCGGGTTTGATCCCAACCCCGGGTCACTATCCGTGTGGAGTTTGCACATTCTCCCCATGTCTTGCGTGGGTTTCACCCCACAACCCAAGTTGTGCAAGTTAGGTGGATTGGCCATGCTGAATTGCCCCTTAATTGGAAAAAAAATTTAGGTACTCTAAATTTATTTTAAAAGGCTGAACACGATCGATCATCGGGCAAATCATTGACACCTTGAACATTCTGAACATATGCTTCCTCACTGGTGGGACTTTGCAGTTCTTTCCACAGAGGGCTCCCCGCATAATCATGGTCTGCTGCACACTTCATAACTTGATGCCTCAACAGGAGAGAATCCCTTGCCAGAGGGTTGTGGTGTTCCCAGGTATCTGCTTCCCTTGTCCTTCTAGATGGTGGCATTTGTGAGTTTGGAAGGTGCTGCCTGAGGCGCCTTGGTGAGTTTCTGCAGTGCATCATGGAGGTGATACACACGGCAGCTACTGTGCGTCAGTGGTGGAGGGAGTGAATGTTTGTGGATGGGGTGTCTATCAAATGGACTGCTTTGTTCTGTAGGGTATTGAGCAGATTGAGTTCTTGGAGCTGCACTCATACACACAAGGGGAGATTCATAGAATCATGGAATCATAGGGCGGATGTTTCAGCCTCGCTCGCCCGGCGACCGGAAAATCCCAAGTGTTGCTGAATTAGAGCTGGCTCTTATTGGTGGATATGTGGGACCTGTCATTGAATTTGCTGATGATGTCACGGGGTAAAAGCTTGCAGAAGAGGCGAGGGACACAGATCGAGCCTTGAGAAACGTCAGTAGTAACAGGGCAAGAACATGCGATTCTCTGGCGACATATAGGTAAGTAGTAAAGACAGAGGCATGGGCGGTCCCTCGAAGCTGGCTAATGGAGACCAGAAGGATCATGTGGTTAACTGTGCGTAAGTTTCCAGGCAGCTCACAAAGGATGATGAGGGATGGTTTAGATAGAAGGCAGATAATTGGTTTACTGAGAAATCACCACAGCAATAGATTCTAAATTGGGATAACAATGTAAATAAATCAGGTCATCATAATGCAAAACATAGTGAACAACTATTAAAAAATTAAAATAAAGTATAAAGTAATAAAAGAATTGCTCAATTATAACAATTTCAGCGTGAAAACAATTACAATATGTTGCAAGATACCTTACTGAATAGGAGTAAAGGTTCTACTGAACAATGCATTTTATATTAAAGTCCATAGTTCATATATTGTCAAGTTGAGTTAATTGAGTTTTCAGTCATTGACAGACTGTTTATAATGGACTTTCAGCTGAGTGATGGAAATCAACACCCTTAGTGATGGTGTGGATAAGTGGTCAGTATCTTATGTTCACTGTTAATTCTTTTCACTATCTCAGAGATCAATACATAAGCAGCACATGTATTCTGATAATGCTCCTGCCTAGCATTTCCTGCCTAGATGCAGGTCATTTGGCAAGTGCATTCTGTCCCTGGGGCATGTTAGCCATTTTAGTTGCTGTGATATGAAGAGTTTAAAGTTCTTGTTCCTTTTCACCAAACACCATTTATTTCACTTCCACAGCCTCTGCACAAAACTCTAACTACACATCACCTGACAGAGGCCACCTGAAGCCCCTTTACATATCAGTGTCAATTAATGGATACTTAACATAAATGAGACAACTAATTGCAATGTCTCTTAACCCATTACTTAACAGGGCAAATTCCTGGAACTCCCCCCCCCCCCCCCCCCGAAGAGCACAGTGGGTGTACCTGCACCTCATGGTCTACAGCGGTTCTGGAAGGAGGCTCGCCACCACCTTCTCAAGTTCAATTGGGGATGGGCAGTGAGACCCGAATTAAGTGAAAGAATAACAAAGCACACACAAGTAGGATGTCACTTGTGACTTTAGTAAGGGCGGCTTTGGTATTTCAAAAGATACTTATCATAAAGTGTCAGCTTGCCGCAGGTTAGTTGAACTTCTGCCGTTGAGTCAGAAGGCGGTGAGCTCTGAACTCTGCAGAGGACTTGAACGTATTGACTGGCCCAACACTTCAGTGCAGTACTGAAGGAGTAATGTGGAGTTGTCGGCATTGGACTGGTGTGGGCACAGTAAGAAGTCTTACAACACCAGGTTAAAGTCCAACAGGTTTATTTAGAGTCACAAGCGTTCGGAGCGCGGTTCCTTCATCAGGTGAGTGAAGAGGTGGGTTCCACAAACACATTAAGTCTTTACAGGTCCAAACGGTGCATTGTCCCTGTCTCCAGTTGCACCATCTGGACCTGTAAAGAATTAATTACCTGCAAAGACTCGCATTCAAAATATCATCTTGCATCATTGACTTTGTCTATATATGCTGTGTTTGTGGAACCCATCTCTTCACTCACCTGATGAAGGAGCTGCGCTCCGAAAGCTGGTGATTCCAAAAATAACCTGTTGGACTTTAACCTGGTGTTGTGAAACTCCTTGCCATACAGGAGGAGTACTGCATTGTGTCATAAAGGCTTTAATGACAGATAATGGTTCATCTTCAAGGACTAGGAACATTCTGGGAGAATTTATGTAGAGATTATTTCAAGAGCTCCATCATTTATCCTTTTTCCTCGAACCATTGACTTTGAACTCTCGGCCGGTTTGTGTAATTGTTTTCGGTGTGTGAGTTAGGGTGGTGTTTCTGGAGATATATTAATGTGGTGTGCGGGGTATGATTTCAAAATTTGGATTGGAAGTGTTGTCAATTGTGGTGAGGTTAATGTGGAACTTCAAAAGGACGCAGGCAGATTGGTGGGTTGGGCAGACAAGTGGCAGATGACGTTCAATGCAGAGAAGTGTGAGGTGATTCACTTTGGCAGGAAGAATATGGAGAGACAGAATAAAATAAAGGGAGAAACTCCAAAGAAGGTGCAGGAACAAAGGTATGGATGTATGTAAATCATTGAGCATGTCAGAGCATGTTGAGCGAACAGTTAATAAAGCTTATAGCATCCTGGGTTTTATAAATAGGGGCATTGAGTACAAGAGTAAGGAGGTCATGTTGAATAATAATAATCTTTATTAGTGTCACAAGTAAGCTTACATTAACACTGCAATGAAGTTACTGTGAAAAGCCCCTAGTCGCCACACTCTGGCGCCTGTTCGGGTACACAGAGGGAGAATTCAGAATGTCCAATTCACCTAACAAGCACGTCTTTCGGGACTTGTGGGAGGAAACCAGAGCACCCGGAGGAAACCCACGCAGACACGGGGAGAACGTGCAGACTCCGCACAGCCGCTGACCCAAGCCGGGAATGGAACCCGGGTCCCTGGCGCTGCGAAGCAACAGTGCTAACCACTGTGCTACCATGCCGCCTTGGTTCTCATCTGGACAACTGTGTCCAGTTCTGGTCACCATACCTGAGTAAGGATGTGAAGGCAGTGGAGAGAGTACTGAGGAGAGTCACAAGAATGATTCCAGGGATAAAGGACTGTAGCTATGAGGATAGATTGGAGAGGTTGGGACTGTGTTCCTTGGGGAAAAGCAGCTGACAGGAAACCTGATCGAGGTACTCAAGATCCTGAGGGGTCGGGACAGGGTAAATAGTGAGAAACTGCTCCCTCTCGCGAGAGCATCAAGAAAAAAAGAGCACAGATTCAAAATCGTTTGCTCAGAGTGGTGCCTGGTGTCTGAAATAAACTCCCTGAGAGGGTGGTGGAGGCAGGTTCAATCGAGGTATTTGAAATGGAATTGGATTGTTATCTGTAAAGAATGTGCATGGTTACAGGGGTAAGGCAGGGGAGTGGCACTGGGTAGAATGAACTTTCATTGAATCATAGAATTTACAGTGCAGAAGGAGGCCATTCGGCCCATCGAGTCTGCACCGGCTCTTGGAAAGAGCACCCTGCCCAAGCCCACACCTCCAACCTATCCCCATAGCCCAGTAACCCCACCCAATACTAAGGGCAATTTTGAAATGAAATTAAATTAAATTAAATGAAAATCGCTTATTGTCACAAGTAGGCTTTTTAATTCATAGAATTTACAGTACAGAAGGAGGCCATTCGGCCCATCAAGTCTGCACCGGCTCTTGGAAAGAGCACCCCACCCAAGGTCCACACCTCCACCCCATCCCCAGAACCCACCCCACCCAACACTAAGTGCAATTTTGGACACTATGGGCAATTTAGCATGGCCAATCCACCTAACCTGCATATCTTTGGACTGTGGGAGGAAACTGGAGCACCTGGAGGAAACCTACGCAGACACGGGTAGAACGTGCAGACTCCGCACAGACAGTGACCCAAGCCGGGAATTGAACCTGGGACCCTGGAGCTGTGAAGCAATTGTGCTAACTACTATGCTACCGTGCTGCCCTTTCAGAGAGCTAGCACAGGCCAGACGGGCTGAATGCCCTCCTTCTGCATTGTAAAGATTCAGTGATTTAGAACTCGGAATTATTCACGCTCTGTGTTAACGCGCTTTGCCATTCTATGGTTTTCTAATAAACTAATAATGTTGTTTATTGAGGCAACCTGAGCATTGAGTGGTCATTCTGAGATTCAGAGAGAAACAAAATCACACATTCGACTGCAGAGCAGGCTGGGAACTTATTGAAATATATGTTGCAGCCCGTGGAGAAGTGAAGCAAGAGACGGACAGTGCTCTGCTCCCTTATCAGTCATAGCTCTTGCTGGAGGTAGCATCTTTCACATCCAATATTAGACTGAAAGGCCACTGCCCGCTTTGGTCGTTAATGGAAGATGTCACTGGCACCATCTGAAGAAGGCCAAGGAATTTCTGGTGTCTGGCCCAAAAACAAATGAGATAGTCTGATCATTCGTTTGTTCTTCATAGGAGTTTGATGTATGACAAAAGTGGGGTAAATTCAGTTGAAGTTCTTCCTTGATGCGGCACTTCTGTCGACTTTGAATCGTGGCCGAGGCCAGAATGCCCGGCTCCCAGCTTGCTTGCTTCCCCGGTCTTTTGCAGAGCTGCCTTTTCGTCTTAGCCATTGATCTGAGGCAACCTTCTAATTGGCAGGCTAGGTGTAGTTGCAGAACAGTAGATGATCTAAAGGGATAGGCAATATGTTCACACATCACAGGAAAGACTAATTTACATCTGTTGATTACATCTATTCAGGTCAACATCGTGACAGTCACAGCTTGTAATCGAGCTGATGTGAAATAGAGAATGAAAAATCAAATCAGAGCATGTTATGGAATGTTGCTTGATCGTTTGTCTTATAACACAGCGTGTACCTGGCATCTTTGAATATTTAAGTTTACATTGAGTCTTAAAGCACAGCATCCACGAATCAGTCTCATGCGAATCAAATAATAAATAAAGAGGTAAAATACAAATTGTGAGAAAGGAAGAGAAGATTCATATTTATATCACATTCTCGTCGAATCCGACAGGGAAGAAGGAGGCAATTCAACACATTCTCCCTGTGCCGGATCTCGGAGAGAATTAGAGTTCTTGGTCCGAAACCTTGGCCGGCTCCCCTTCGTCCCGGGCCTGGCCAGGAAATCTGACCAGCTCCCTGTCAGACTTCTGTGTGAAACTCTAGTTCCACAGCCCACTGCAGATAAGCCCCCAGCAAAGACACACATCCCACGGTTACTCCCATCTGTTGGACCTGCCCACCCACACACTAGTCTCTGAGCTTCGAGCGTGAATGCCTCCATCACAAAACCAGCTGCCACCTTTCCGGTGGAAAGGCACAAGGTTCACTCATTGAGGACACACACAGGAGACCTGAATGGGAGAACGAGGATAGGGGTCACAGAGCCCATCCTTAACTCCTGTTGTGGCAGCCAGTGGTTCCCCAGTTGGCAAGGATGGGCGGTGAGGAGAGAGGCTTCTCACATCAAGGACTGGGTGTCAGAGACTGATGGGGTAAGGATGTAGTGCGGGCGACTTGCTGTCGAAAGTGTGGGAAGGAGGTGGGGAGGGAGGTGGGTGGGGGGGTGGGGGGGGGGGGGTGCGAAATGTTGAGGGTGGGGCAGCGGTGCAACTCAGGTTGACCATGTGGTCTGGTGGCTTTGGCCAAGGGGATGCTCACCTTGTTGACAGTCTCTGTCTCTCTCCCCGCACGGAAATGGAATTTGGAATTTGGAATCTGGCCTGCCACCTCTCGGTGAGGTGTGTGCATGTGCAAAGATAATGCATCCAAACCTCCCTGACAGCAACATCCTCCCCTGCCCCCAGATTGCACACCTGGAGTGAAGACTTATTTGCTGCTTGTTTCACCCTCTGTGATGCCCTTGGCAGGCGTACTCTGCAGGGCTGGGGCCTGAATGGGCATGGTCGACGTTTGGGTGTCACGGGTGACGATGAGTCATCCTGGTCTGTCCGCTGCCCAGCAGATGTCCAGTGTCAAGTGGCAGGACTCGGAAGGGCTGAGATAGTCCAGCACCTCCCCTGCAGGTGGCTCCGGCATGGGTCCCATCACTTCCTCCTCCCTCGGGGTGCTCGCTGGCCCCCGGAATACTCCATGGGATGGAGGGGAAGCCGGAGTGAGCTCCGGAGGACTTACCCCCACTGTCACTGCAATCCTGGAGGTCTGATGTTATCTGAATCTCAAATGTCCTCATCGCCTCAGCGAGTGAGCCACATCCCTCTAAGTCTTGGTTATGTCCTTCACTGCCTCAGTCATGTCCCTGTGTGAGTGACCAAGGTCAGTCAGAGTCCGGCCAATTTTCCGTATGTCCTCAGCCATGATCCTTTGTGAATGGGTCAATCTCTGGAGCAGCAATGTCAATCTGCGCCTGGGACGTGTGGGCCTGTGGCTACGCTCCCCTATCCTGTGCCTCAGCCATGGACAGCGCAGCCTGACCCAGGCCTGGGACGTCCTGACACATGGCTTTGACAGCTTGCCCCAAGACCTCCACTGCGGACTCCACCCTTTCAGTGTTGATCTGGGCGCCTGAGATTGTTGGCACCACTCCTGCGCCTGAGGTGATTGGACTCTTACAACTGTTCCTGCAGCTGCTGGAATTTTGCTGACTGCCCCTTCTGTAGATTCTGCCTCTGAGGCTGAATCTGCATCTGCCCCAGTGCTGGCTGTGATGTTGTCTGTTTTGTAAATCAGGATGTCTTGAGTATGTAGTGTTGAACAAAGAACATCAAGCTTAGTAAATTAACAAAGCTGACTTATTTACACTACTTAAATAAGATTTGCACAAGGCCCAAGGTAAAGGTTATTAAATTAAACTATACGATATCTCTAATGACAAAACTCTACACAATGCAACTAATCTCTCTCAGGCCTCAACACCTTCTCCCAGAATCCCAGGAGCCACATGATATTTATATGACTGCTCCTTATCACCACCTGGTGGTGAGAAGTGTGAACATCAAATTGTTAACCCTTTGTATTCCTTACAATGTACATATTGTTGCAATGAGATCATCTTCTCGAGAAGCACAACATCTGTCTTGTCGTCTGCTCTTTCCTGGGATCGGGCAGCCCCCGACTGTCCGCGCCCTCGGGAATCCCTGCCTCCACCTGATGTGCTGCGGCATGTGTGAGTGGTGCTCACCAGAGGGTGACCCAGGAGCCTGGTCACTCACGTTGCCCACCGAGGCGACAGTCTCTGCGATGGTGATAGTGACAGCAGTGATGAGATGTCGGTGTCTTCCTCGGAGTTGTACTCTGGGGTGTTCAGAGGGTTGGGGGGGGGGGTGGGTGGAGGGGGGCTTGCGTCCCCGGATGGCCCAGTTTTGTTTGATGGGGACCCTGGAAGTTAAAAGTCAAGGGGTCAGATCTTGGGAAGAGGATGGACTCATGTGAGAGGGGATGGTCTGAGTTTTATTGGACTCTCACGTCCTCACTGCATGCCCAACCCCAGTGAATCAGACGTGTAGGCATCCGGGACTCAGGCGGGATATATGTGGCTAGCGTGATGACCCATTTACATCCTGTGACTCGCTTGGGAGCAGCAGCGAGAACTTGCCGCGATTCTCTGATAGCGGGAGCACTTAAACACCCGAATACAAAAACCCGGCCCATAACTTTGTTCCTTTCTCCACAGATGCACCCTGACCTGCTGAGTATTCCGAACATTTTTTAGTTTTATTTCAGATTTTGAGAATAGAACCATAGGATTCCTACATTTGGCCCATCGATTCTGCACCGATCCTCTGAAAGAGCAGTCTATATAGACCCATTCCACCGCCCGATCCCAATAACCCATCTAACCTGCACGTCTTTGGATCGTGGGAGGAAACCGGAGCACCGGAGGAAACCCACGCAGACATGGGGAAAACATGCAAACTCCACACAGGCAGAGACCCGAGGTCGGAATCGAACCCAGGTCTTTGGGTCCTGTGAGGCCATGCCACATTCCCACTCCCCCAATCTTTCCCTGCAGCCCTGCAAATAGTCCCCCTTCAACTCCCTCTCTGGAAATTACAATTGAATTTGCCCCCATTGTCCTTTCAAGCATGCGTTCCATGCTCTGACAGGGCAGCACGGTAGCATAGTGGTTAGCACAGTTGCTTCACAGATCCAGGGTCCCAGATTCGATTCCCTGCTGGGTCACTCTCTGTGCGGAGTCTGCACGTTCCCCCCCTTGTCTGCGTGGGTTTCCTCCGGGTGCTCCGGTTTCCTCCCACAGTCCAAAGATGTGTGGGTTAGGTGGATTGGCCGTGATAAATTGCCCTCGATGGCGGAGAGATTGAAGTCCAGGATGGTCGGGAATCCAGGATTGGAGACGAGCAGACATCTCAAGAAGTTAGAGGACGGGAGGAGATTACAGAGACAGGGAGTGTGGTGGGGGAGGGGGGGGGGGGTGGGGGGGGGGGGGGGGTAGGTGAGGGGCGAGACCTTGGAGGGATTTGAAAACAAGGATGAGAATTTTAAAATCGTGGCGTTGTTTGACCGAGATACAGTGGGGGAAAGTGAGCGCAGGGGCGGCGGTGCACGGGGCCCGGTGCAGGTGGTAGCACGGGCAGCACGGTCAGTGGATTGGCCATGCTAAATTGCCCTTAGTGTCCAAAATTGCCCATAGTGTTGGCTGGGGTTGCTGGGTTATGGGGATAGGGTGGAGGTGTTGACCTTGGGTAAGGTGCTCTTTCCAAGAGCCGGTGCAGACTCGATGGGCCGAATGGCCTCCTTCTGCACTGTAAAATTCAATGAAATAGGTGGAGTCACAGGCAGCAGATTTATGGATGATCTCAAGTTTCTGTCGGTTCGAACGTGGGAGATCGGCCAGGAATGGGTTGGAATAATCTGGCGACAGAGGCCGGAATCCGCTTGAATATCCGATGGATTGAGATAGGTTGAGCTGAGCGATGTTGCAGAATCGGAAACAGGCACCTTTAGTGATGGCGTGGATATGTGGTCAGTGTCTTGCGTTCACTGTTCAATTCTTTTCACTACCTCAGAGATCAATAAATAAGCAGCACAGGTATTTCTGATAATGTAGACACGAGTTGTTTGAATCGCAAACAGTGACCGTGCTTTGCGCAGGGAATCGCACACTTGCAGTGCTTATGAAATAAATTAAGTACCATGAACGTGAGCGAGATGTGCTGTGGGGGAGTTGAAGACAGCGACTCCTCGTGAACTGCAAGGCCTCCTCCCGAAGGTTTGGCCAGACGGTTAGGGGCTCAGATCTGAGGAAACGTTCAGTTGGAAAATTGCCCAGAGTGTGACCAGTAGTCAACGCGTCGCACATCACACACACTCAAAACCTTCGCAAGGAGGACAGCGGAACAATACTGGCAAATGACAGAGGTGGACTTTCAGTGCAACACATAGCACTGCGGCGTGGTGCCCCAGCCAATGGCAGGGGGGCGCAGCCAGACGGAGAGGTGACTGTTGTGGTGGGAACGCCATGGGAACACCAATCGGAGCTTGGTAGCTGTACATCTGCTGATAGGTAGGTTCAAAAATGAACCTATCGGCAGGCAATACAGGGCAACATCAGCCACGATTGAATGGTGGAGCAGACTTGATGGGCCGAGTGGCCTAATACTGCTCCCATGGCTTATGGTCTTATGGTCTAACATCGGGCTCTGATTGGTGGACTCCCCTTGTGAGCAGGCAAACGGTTTGCCAGACGTTGAGTGGAGACCAAGTGCAGCTCAGACACGTGTCTCCTGAATTAGTGTGAAGTTTCTGGACGTTTATTAGGTGAAGGTGCAAAGCAGCAGCCAGGTTCCTGGCATTCGGTCTGGCGGACAGCCTGAGGCAAAAGTGAGGTCACTAACCTCGGGGTGTGAGCCCGCAAAGCCTTCAGCGAGGCGAGGAGGAGGCGTCGGCCAACGGGTGTGGAGGGGAGCAGCGGGGTGATTCTCAACCCCCGGGCCAGCGCTGAGGAGGGCGGGTAACCAACCAGTAAGAACAGAGGCCACCAGTCCAGATAGCAGGCAGCAGCAGCAGACAGCCAGGGGCACCTGCGATCATCAAGGGTCAAGGCCCAGCCACCTGAGCGAGAGCTGAGCAGAGCAGCAGTCGGGAGGTGCGACTGAGACCAGCCAAGCACTCAGGTGACACCAAGTGGTCCCCTCGTGAAAATGCTGCTCTGGCTCTGAGTCTGAACTCTGTCGATATGAAGGAATGTTTATGAGACATAGCCACACCAAATTCAGAGAAGCCACATGTGAAAACTGAAGCAAAATCCTCAGCACAAAAGTTAGAAAAGTACTGAATTGATGTTTTGTGGAACCGTTTATTTCAAAGAATTAATGCAGTCAGTAAATCGCTGCAGAATGTCGATACAACTTTTATTGCATGCTTCACAATTGTTAGCCTCAGTTAGATGTTTTGTCATGGAAGTTTGAAATGACTGTACCTCAGTAGAAGCAGAGGCACTAACAAGGGCAGCACGGTGGCATGGTGGTTAGCACTGCTGCAACACAGCGCCGGGAACCTAGGTTCAATTCCAGCCTTGGGTGACTGCACATTCTCCCCGTGTGTGCGTGGGTTTCCTCCGGGTGCTCTGGTTTCCTCCCGCAGTCCAAAGATGTGCAGGTTAGGTGGGATTAGGGGGATAGAGCGTGGTAGTGGGTCTAAGGTAAGACTTGAGGGCTAAATGGCCTCCTTCTGCACTGTAGGGACTCTATGGTTAACAAAGAATGAAGGTCCCTCTGATGCTGAGAAATGTAAAGACACAGGAAATTATTGTTTGATGAATCTAGAGACAATTAAATCACTTTAAAAAGGACGGAGAAGATCGTCGTTGAGACTGCCGATGTTATTTGTGACACAATAATGGTGCAATTGCAGAGTAGAAGTGAATCTCTGAAGAAAACTGCTGAATTATTTTGACAAACGTTTGGATGAGAATGCTAAGAGCGACTGTAGTAGGAGGTTAATGAATTCTACCAGGAGGAAATAGACACAAATCTTTTTGAAGATGAAGTGAAGAATTCATTTAATCGATAATGATAGCTCTGTGCTTCAAGATCACCAGCTGATTTGTACAAACTTGTACGTTTTGGTTTGCAGGCAACCTTTCCAAATGTGGAAACCATTCTGAAGGTCTTTTTAACAATACCGGTGAACGCTCTTTCTCTGTATTCAAAAGAATGAAAAATGATCTGTTAAGTACGATGTTAAGTCAGGGATATTTGTTAAGTTCAGCAAGACTGACAATTGAAAATGCATCTTTACAAGATTTTAGCTACGATGATGAGATTGATGAATTTGCGAAGAAAAAGTGCGGAAGAAAGGCCATCTGAATTGCCATGGAATTTAATCAACTGACGAAGCAAGAAAATCTAAAAAATCCGCCCCTTTACCACATTCTCCAGTCTTTTTCCTGTTCTTCTTCAAGAGATCATATGCAGGTCTGATATAATAGCTGGTGGTCACATGCAGACAGTTATAACTGGTGATAACATCCCCTTTCGCTCTTTACTGGTCTTCAGAAAGTCTCTTCTAACTCTTCTGGACAATTAAAGAACTGAATCCTGCCAGCGAAACCACTGATCTTCAGCTTTAACTGCACATTCCACTTCATTGGAGTATTTGCTCCCACATTAGACTTTTCCTGGCTCATTCTGGTCTGAGCTGCATATCATCCATCGGCTGATTTCCCAATCAGTTCACGTTTGCTCCCCTCATGACACAGATCGCAATACTGACCATCTCTACCGTCACACTGACAACAGGCTTGGATTTTAATTTATCAATTTCTGCAAGTTTGTTGTCATAAGTTAAAGATCACTACAGCAGACGGTCAAGCAGTAATTTTGGTAGCTGCGCCTTGGCGTTGTTCAAACTGAGGGTGGGCGGGGTCATTGACTTCATTGTGGGTGGGGCTCAATGTCATTGTGGGCGTCGCTCAATGCCATTGGGAGGCGGTGCTCGATGTCTTTGGGGGCGGGCCATTAAATCACCAGGGGGCGGGACGTGACATGGGGTTCCGAAACATCCACCTCTGGCAAACAACAAAACAATATCGTCTCTGGTTAAAGCATTTGGGCCTGGGTCGAAGCGACCTGTGTGCCCTGTCCATTTCTGGGAGGTTTGGAAAATCCTCCCTCCCCACTAGCTTGACCAGCATTTGGGCAATGTAGCCCATTGGATCTCTTCCCTCTATCCCTCTGGCAGACCCACTATACGGACATTTTGCAATCTGGACCTGTTTTCCTAGTCCTCCACTTTCCCTTTTAGGTTCCCCTAGGCCGCCACCAACCTTCTCACTTCTGTTTCCAGAACTACAATCCTGTCGCTCTGGTCCGTAGTGTCATAATATACACCAGTATATCATGGTGCAGACACACACACACACTGATGGACACACAGTGGGACCAATCAACACACACAACACCGCAGCCAATCACCAGTTAGAGCACACGCACTATAAAGACAGGGGCATCAGAGTTCCTGCTCATTCGAGCTGCAGCCTCCTAGTAGGACAGAGCTCACAGCCTGCAGCACAGACATTCACCATGTGCCGAGTGCATCGACTGGTTAGGACAAGGCAAAGGTCTTTAGTTAAAGCTAATATCGTGTTAACCCACAGTGAGAGTATGTTAAACAGTTAAT
Source organism: Scyliorhinus torazame (assembly GCF_047496885.1). NCBI lineage: Eukaryota > Metazoa > Chordata > Chondrichthyes > Carcharhiniformes > Scyliorhinidae > Scyliorhinus > Scyliorhinus torazame. Next base: position 9,673,251 of record NC_092716.1, on the reverse strand, counting down.
GACGCAATAAAATAGTTTTGCACTATTTCAAGTGTTGGTGACCTGTATGTGTTCCACGGATCCAGAATGCCCAACACAACACGTAGCTGTTTCTCCAGATCCAGGATCGTTCTTTCCAGTGCCTCCACTTTCCGTCCCAGGCCTTCTATGGTGCGCTGCAGGGTGTTTGATGCCTCCGACATCACCTCCTTCACCGCCGTGTGGAGCTCCATCCTGATCGCCTCTTTCATGGCGTTCAGCTCCTTTTTTAGTGCATGCCTCCATCCGCCGCCCCTGTGCACGGGGTGGGGGGGAGGGGACGGGGGGGTGCTCGTGTCCTGCTCCTGCTCCGCTGTTCGGTTCGGTGACTTTTCCCGCTCCTGCTCCGCCCGGGTGCCCACCTCGCCTCGTGGGGCCGCTTGTCCGTTCGCCCGCTATTCCTGCCCCTTTCCTTCGCTGCTGCTCCTGATATCTCGCTGGCCCCTCGGTCTATTGTTGCCAGGCATGTTCTTCTCCTGTGTCCTCTGTGGATTTTGGTGGGCTTTTTAGGCCAGAATTTCCAATAAATTAACTATGTTGGATCCGATTGGGAGGAGAACCAGCACCTGATGTGCGTCGCTCGGTTAAAGCATATTGACGGTGATCTCCTGGCATGGGAGTAATGCCGAGAGAATAGGTTAAAGGATGGGTTCAAGGTGCATAAATCACTTTTAATTTGATTTAAGTTGATCACAAGCAGTTTATATGACTGAACGACAGATAGACAATTTGAGCCTCTCGCACAATCCCAATTTGAATCACTCAACATTGCTGGCTGTGCCTTCAGCTACCTGGGTCCGATGTTCTGGAATTCCCCCCCTGTTCCTCCCTACCTCTCTCTCTCTCATCTTTCAAGATGATCTTTATTTAAAGTTTAGAGTATCCAATTTTTTTTCCAATTAAGGGGCAATTTAGCGCGGCCAATCCACCGACCCTGCACATCTTTGGGTTGCGGGGGTGAGACCCACGCAGACACGGGGAGAAATGTGCAAACTCCACACGGACAGTGACCCGGGGCCGGGATCAAACCTGGCGCAGTGAGGCAGCAGTGCTAACCACTGCGCCGCCGTGCCGTGCTCAAGATGCTCCTTAAAGTTGCCTCTTTGAATCTTTGACTCGACCTCTATGTGGCTCAATCTCAAACCGGCGCTCCTGCGAAGCACTGTTGGGTGTCTTGGTACTTAAGGCACTAAATAAATGCAGGTTGTCGTTGTTGCTGCTAAATCTCATCCACCTGCATCTTATTTTAAAAGCAGTTACAAGAATCGCTGGCGCAGAGATTACGTGGATTGGACTAACCACATCATTGGAAGGTGCACTAAATGCCTGTGGATAATCCTCACTGGCACCCAGACCACCCCTCTTTCTCAAGTGTGACACTACACCCCCTCCCCCTCGCTGTGTGACGACAAGAGGGTAACTTGCCCTGCAGGGTTTTCAGGCGGTGTGCAAGAATGTCACCTGCTGAGCAAACAGAGAGTGACGGGGAAGGTCACAGTCTGGTACGATTAGCCCCCGCATACCAATAGGTTTACTGTCACAAGGGAGAAGCGTGTCATTGATAACCAGTTACAACATTACCTCTTCCATCTTCACTAAAACCCCACTAGGATTCTTGTGCATTATCACTTGGGCAGAGAAAAGAGCAAAACAATAATACACTGACTTCAAGGTCAAACCGAGCAAATACCTCCCTAATTACTGATAGCTCTTCGAACACTACCTCGGGAAGATTAAAAGATAATAAGAGTCTATTATGGCCTTTCTGATATGCTGTATTGATCTCATCAGAACTAACTGCTATTGCGGTTGGTATGGAGCTGCTTAAATTAATGTTTGTTTTTCCTCATTATAGTTCATAACCGTGGCATTTTCTGTTTTGTGTGGAGAGCTGTTTCGAATATTTATGACCTCGGCTCTTTTCCATTTAGAGAAATGCTGTTGTGCAATTCAGGCTCGGAGATCTCCCTCAGTACAGGCTGGCGAGAAAGAGGAATTCCTTGAAGAATAACTCGCACCATTCATCCATCACACCTGTGCTCTCTGGCATGCCTTGGTTCCCAGTCCAGCGACCCCCCCGATTTTACAATTCCCATTCTTGTCTGTCATTTCTCCCCTTCCCTAGCTCCGTACCAGACTGGATGCAATCCCCCCCCCCCACCCCCGCCCCCCCCTACCCCACCCCCCCACCCCGCCCCGAGCTCCATGCATTCATTCCAATCCTGACCTGATGCACGGACCCTGGGCAGGATTCTCTGTCCCGACGCACCTGTTTTCTGTCGCGGCGCGCCCCCCGCCGGCTACGGGACCCTCCGGCCCGGCAGCCGGCCAGTGGGTGGGGTTTCCCATCGTGGGCACCCCCAGGCCGTCGGGAAATCCGCGGGCGTGAGTGCGCTGCCGGCGAAACGGAGGATCCGGCCGACGGAGAATCCAGCCCCCTGTGTAATATCCCGCACGGGACCTACGAGGCGGGAATAGTTCTCTTCCCCCTGTCCCGTGCGTAGTGCAAGCTACGCAAGGGGCGGAGTATCTCAATTATCCAGTGTATATAAGGTCAACCAGTAAGGAGTCTACCAGGAAGTTTATATATATCGTTTGTAAATAAACATTGTTCTTACTTTTACCCGGTGTAGAATCCCTTTGTCCTTATTAACCCCCAGTTTAATCTTGCCGCCCTTACCACATATCCTGTCAGCTGCCAGCGCCCTAATCGCTGGAATTCACCATCAAAACCGTTCTACCTCTCCACTCTCTGCCTTCATTAAGAGAGGCCTTGAACATAGCTCTCTGACCAGGGTATAGAACGGTGTCCAACTTTCTTTGATATTCGCTGCTTTGAAGCTCCTTGGTATTCTGTTAAAGGTGCTACACAAGTGCGAGCAGTTGTTGCTGATGAAAGGAAAGTACCTTCTCAGGAAGCTCTGATAATCATTCCATCCCTCACATTACCTGCAGCAGGCGCATGGGGACGTCGTCACCTGGACATTCCCCTCCAAATCACACACCCTTCCGGACTCGGGAATATATCAGCCGTTCCTTCACTGTCAGTGAGTCAAAATCCTGGAACTCCTTCCCTGACAGCGCTGTGGGTGTACCTACGTCACGTGGACAAAAGCGCTTCAAGAAGGTGGCTTGCCACCACCTTCTCAAGGGGCAATTGGGGAGTAAATGGTGAGCTGAAGAGAAAGAATTACATCCCAAAATGGGCAATGAAAAATCACCGGCACAGAAAGTGAATCACGATTGGGTTAGGGAACCGACATGAGGGGTGAGGGTCTGATCAATATTAGCCGATGCATGAGCAGCAATAGGGGCCTGGATGCAGGTGGGAATGAGAGAACAGATTCTAAGTTTAATAAGGGCACGAGGAGTCCTCACCAGGGTAAATAAAGAAACACAGTTTTTCTTACAACACGATATTTACACAGGCCAGTAGATCCTTACTGGGTTCCTGTTTTGGTCGGTGCCTGACTGGGCAGCACGGTAGCACAGTGGTTAGCACAGTTGCTTCACAGCTCTAGGGTCCCAGGTTCGATTCCCCGCTGGGTCACTGTCTGTGCGGAGTCTGCACGGTCTCCCCGTGTCTGCGTGGGTTTCCTCCGGGTGCTCCAGTTTCCTCCCACAGTCCAAAGATGTGCAGGTTAGGTGGATTGGCCATGATAAATTGCCCTTAGTGTCCAAAATTGCCCTTAGTGTTGGGTGGGGTTACTGGGTTATGGGGATAGGGTGGAGGTTTGGGTAGGGTGCTCTTTCCAAGACCCGGTGCAGACTCGATGAGCCAAATGGCCTCCTTCTGCACTGTAAATTGTATGATACCAATTGTATGATATTAATAGCGATCCCTCGCTCCTAGCGGGGAAGCTCGTACTCAGCAAGGACCACGGCGAAGACAATCATTCCCGAACCCCGTAAGCCCCGGGTGGCCTATTACACTGAGCTAAAGGCAAAGGTTTGAAAGGGTAATCAAAGACTTAATTGAACTCTCGGCAATGTCTAAAAGGAGGAATTGGTGGTCGAGGCCAGAGTAGAAGGAGAGTATTTCAGCGAGATGATTCCAGACGGCTGGAGGCAAGGCTGCTGATAATATTCAGATCAGACAAATGGAGAATCAGATTGGAGTGTTTGGAGGAACAATTTGGATAGCTCAGGGTGGACAAGACGTTAAACAAAAGAGGGTGGAATCTTTATCTGCTGATGGAATCGAGCATGACCAGCATAACAACCAGCTGACCGATCACATGGGTATCCCCTCCAAAATACAAAGCCAAAGAGTAAATCACAACGTGCTGATATACCCAACAGAACCTAATCTCTTCGTGGTGTCATTGACTGACTGGGTTTTACCCTCGTGACATTTTAACCACTTGAAAACATTGCAACTTGCTAATGCATTTCATTTATTTCTTTTGGCCTAATGCCCATATCCAAATCAATCCCTTCTCCCAGTCCATCTGCTTAAAATCTCAGAACCCCCAAAATCAATGCTTTCGAAAATAAGGTGATGGGAGAAGCGTAAAATCACACAATCAGGGAGCAACATAATCACAAACTCACCTCTTCACACAATCACAGGATTCAGAGTCTGAGAATCATACAATCGCATAATTCAGACACTGAGAATCATATGATTGAATAATTCTGAGCCTGAGAATTATTCAATCACAGAATTCAGAGCCTGAGAATCACAGAATTCAGAGCGTGTACAATCACAGAATTCAGAGCGTGAGGATCACACAATCACAGAATTCAGAGCCTGAGAATCACACAATCACAGAATTCAGAACCTGAGAATCATGCAATCACAGAATTCAGAGCGTGAGGATCACACAATCATAGAATTCAGAACCTGAAAATCATGCAATCACAGAATTCAGAGTTTGAGAATCACACAAAAACAGAATTCCGAGCTTGAGGATCACACAATCACAGGATTTTGAGCATGAGGATCACACAATCACAGAATTCAGAGCATGAGGATCACACAATCACAGGATTTTGAGCGTGAGGAGCTCACAATCACAGAATTCAAAACCTGAGGATCACACAATCACAGGATTTTGAGTGTGAGGATCACACAATCACATAATTCAGAGCCTGAGGATCATGCAATCACAGGATTCTGAACCAGAGGATCGCACAATCATAGAATTCAGAATCTGAGAATCAGAATCAGAATAGTGACCCGGTGAATCATAGAATCATACACAGTGACTATTTGGCCCACTGTGTCTGGGCTGGTTCTTTGAAAGACCTATCCAACTGCTTCCACCCCCACCGACAGTCATTAAGTTGCAAGTTTTCTTTTTTTAACTATTAATCGAATTCACCTCTGAAAGTTACTATTGCAGCACCCTTTGGGGCAGATTTCTATTTAAGATTACAGCAATTCACTGTACAAATGCATTACTCTTCAGTTCATCACTAGTTCCTTCCCCTCACAACAGTGCTCCTTCTGCCAGTCAACACGGTTTCTCCCCATCCAAGCTTCCTGAGTCCTTTGTAATAATTGTGAACATCTCTGTTAAATTTCCCTTTCATTTTCTCTGTCTTCAGGAGAGCATTTCCGGCTACTGCATAACTGAGGTCCATCGTCCCTCCTCCCATTCTCCCTAAGTTTTCTCTGCACCCGCGACAAGGTCTGGACACCCTTCCTAATTAGGCCGAATTGGACATAATTCCCCAGCTGGGGCAGGACCAGTGATTTATGGCGGCCCAATGGCGCAGTGATTAGCGCCGCCACCTCACGCCGCCGAGGACCTGGGTTCGAGCCCTGCCCGGGGTCACTGTCTGTGTGGAGTTTGCACATTCTTCCATTGTCTTTTTTTTCTCTAAATTTAGAGTGCCCAATTCATTTTTTTTCCAATTAAGGGGCAATTTAGCGTGTTCAATCCCCCTACCTTGCACATCTTTGGATTGTGGGGGCGAAATCCACGCAAACACGGGGAGAATGTGCAAACTCCACACGGACAGCGACCCAGAGCTGGGATCGAACCTGGGACCTCGGCGCCGTGAGGCTGCAGTGCTAACCACTGTGCCACTGTGCTGCCTTTTCTCCCCATGTCTACGTGGGTTTCACCCCCCACAACCCAAAGATGTGCAGGGTAGGTGGATTGGCCACGCTAAATTGCCCCTTAATTGGAAAGAAAATGAATTGGGTACTCTGAATTTATTTTCAAAAAAGAACCAGTGGTTTATCAAAGCTTATAAACTTCCTGAGCTGCAGGAGGATAGCACATTGTCTGCGGCTCACTCTCTTCTGCTGCTGCGCCATCACCGTCCACTTGATGGTGCAAGAGAGCAACTGGGAGTGCAGCGTTCTTCCAGTGTCTCTTCCTTCCAGCAGGCATGCCCCATGTCGCCATTTAATAGGTGGCCATGACATCCAGTGTGGATACCCCTTTCAACCACAGCTCCTGGCCCGCACCACCGCCACAGTCGGCCGCGGGGGGTGGGGAGGGGGCTTCCGCGAGGGCTGGGTGGACTGATGGGGGGTGGACTGTGGGGTCGCGGGTGGGGGGTCGGGTCAGTGCACGGCCGGCATGACCGCTGCAGCCGGGCCAAGGACTCGGCCTTTCTACGGCCGTATTCAGCGCGGGAGCAGGGAGTTGCGACTGGCGCCGCTGCTCGCCCCTCACCAGTCCCGGAATCGGTAAGGATTCGGTCCCAATCTTGGTGTCGTACAACCCCCGCAAATTCTCTGTTTGAGCTGGCACTTAGCCGCTGAAAGGGAGAATCCAGCCCCAATTCTCTTTCCCCGCCTGCAGATGCTGTCGTATGAGGAGAGACGAAGTCGGTTAGGATTATAGTCGCTAGAGTTTAGAAGAATGTGAGAGAATCTCAAAGAAATTTACAAAATTCTAACAGGATAGATTCAGAAAGAACGTTCCCGCTGGTGGGGCAGCCCAGAACTAAAGGTCACAGTTTGAGGATAAGGGATAAACTTTTGAGGACTGAGGTGAGGAGAAATTTCTTCACCCAGAGAGTTGGTGAATCTGTGGAATTCGCTACCACGGAAAGTAGTTGAAGTCAAAACGTGTAATTTCAAGAAGGAATTAGATCTAGCTCTTGGGGCTAAAAGGATCAAGGGATATGGGGGAGAAGCGGGATCAGGGTATGAACTTGATGATCAGCCATGATCATAATGAATGGCGGAGCAAGCTCGAAGGGCTTCCTCCTGCTTCTATTTTCTATGTTTCTATGTATGCTGCCAAACCAGCTGAATCTTTCCAGAACTTTCATGTTTTGTCCCCCTATAGCATCCACTTCCCCTCTTACACACCTGAGATTGAGCTACTCAGGTGAGAGGGGTCGGAGCTCCCTCCTAATTGGAGGAGCCTTCCACAGAATATAAACCCCGACCTGGAAGCAGTTCGGGGAAGGAGACTCTGCGGGGCGTGGAGTGTGGAGAATGGGGAGGAGTGGTTATTGTGACTAGCGGGGAATAAAGTGAGTTGTCCGCTGTCAGCCGGGCCTCTCATGGAGCCTTTGCCTCCACCTGCAACACTGGCGACGAGGGTCAAGTGGAGCTGCCGTAAGAGGCAAGTGTTGTGTCCTCGGATTGTTCTTCAACCACCTCAGGAGGCAGCTCTCCAACTGGTAGACATGACACACATAGGTAAACTCGAGCCTCTTCACGCCGTCTCGGGCAATTGGGCCCAGTACGTCGAAAGTACTTTGTTTCCGCATCAACGCCATTACCAGTGACGAGAGACAGACCGTCACCTTACTGACCACTGTTGGCGAACTGATTTCTGCACTAAACAGTAACTTGACTTACCCAGACAGGCTGGCTGGGTTTATCGTCACGCTGATTGACCGGGTAGGCTCTCACCTAAATCCACAGCCACCGATTATGGTCCAGCGGTACCGGTTCCATACCGCATCGCAGATGCCAATGGAGTCCACAGGGGAAAGCTTACTCTGTATACGGGGACTCACTGCCCCCTGCGAGTTCGGAGTTGCCCTGGCTGAATCGCTACGGGATCGCTTCGTTTGCGAACTTCTGGACCGGGAGACGCAGTGGAAGCTGTTAATGGAGACCCTCCCTGACCCCTGAAAGGCCGTCGACACGGCGCTAGCCCAGGACAGCGCCGTCTGCGGGCTCTAGGAACTCCAGGGCCTGGCGGTCATGAACACGGCCGTCGCCGAGACCACTGACGGACTTCCCAGGTCGGGCGCCACCACAGGTCCCGCGACTGCTGCCGTGACTCGCCCCAGAGCGACTGTGGAGCTTCCCCCGACTCAGCGTTCCCGGATGACAGGCGCCAGTGTCGAGCGGGAAACCAAGGCCAGGAATGAGGCTCCGGACAATCACACGAGGGCGCTTTTCCCCGGCAATGAACAAGTCGCCATTTCCCCCCAAGAGGCCGCACGCATTTCCTGGAGGACCTGGATCCTGAGGAGCTATCCCTACCGCTGCTCTGACCGGAACGCTCCCTATCCGGGTGACGCTGATGTTAAACGGACACCCCACCGAGATGGAACTGGCTACGGCAACGGCTGTTTCGGTCGTCAGTCTTCGCGTGTTTGCTGCCACCCAGACAGGTCCTCGGCCACTCGAGCTTCCCGACTGGCCACATATACCAGGATGTCCTTCCAAATTGCGGGCACCACCCACGTACCCATGGCACACGGAGACCAGTCCGCCTGCCTAACATTGGCGGTAGTCCGCGGCAACTGGCCCAGCCTATTGGGGTGAAATTGGCTGCGCCACCTCCGTTTGGATTGGCCATGCGTGTGCCAGATGTACCCCGTGGACTGGATCGAGTGCTGTCCATGTTCCCTTCTGTTTTCGCCGAAGGCCTCCGGATCATTTAAGGATCTCTGGCCATGATAAATGCGGAGGAAAAGGCCCATCACCGGTATTTCCGCGCCTGCCCTGTGTCGTACGCACTTTGGCCAAGGTAGACCGCGAAGTGGGCAGTTTTGGAGCAGCTGGGGATTAGTCGCCTGTCCACCTTGCCGCTTGGGCCCATGGTCCCCGTGTTGAAGCCGGATGGGTTGGTGCAAAATGACTGTAAACCGGGTATCCCGCTTTGACCGTTACCTGGCCCTCGGATCGAGGATCTCTCCGTCGGGATCAGCGGTGGAAAAACGTTCCCCAAGCTAGACTTGAGCCACGCGTACTTGCAGCTGGTGCTCAAGCCAAGTTCCCGGAAATATGTGACAATTCCATCGGAGTCACCTGGCTTCTGTGACGTTTCAGAGGGTGACGGAGAACTAATTGCGAAAGTTGCCAAGGGTGACCATCTACCTGGACGATGTTCTCATTACGGGGACCTCGCATTAGCATTGCGTGGAGAACCAAACCGAGGTCCTCGAGCGGTTTGCTCGGGCCCGTCTCCAGAGGGAGAAGCGCGTTTTCCACGCACCGAAGGTCACCTCAGCTACCGGGTGGTCAGCAGAGGCCTCCATCCAGAGGAGGGAAAAGGTGCGGGCAATTCGCCAGGCCCCCATCCCTCGTGCCCAGACGGAACTCTGCTCTTTCCTCGGCTCGGTGAACTATGACCGGAAGTTCATACCCAGGATGCCATGCTGCTCAGCCCGCTCCACCGACCCCTGAAAAAGGGACAGACGTGGAACTAAGCCGTGGAGGTGATGGCCGGGGAGCTGATGGCCGGGAAGGTGACAGGCGCGGAGGTGACGGCCGGGGAGGTGATGGCCGGGAAGGTGACAGGCGCGGAGGTGACGGCCGGGGAGGTGATGGCCGGGGAGCTGACAGGCGCGGAGGTGATAGGCACGGAGGTGATAGCTGCGGAGGTGATAGCTGCGGAGGTGATAGCCGCGGAGGTGATAGCCGCGGAGGTGATAGGCGCGGAGGTGATAGGCGCGGAGGTGATAGCTGCCCTCCATTTCATGAACACTTTGCCAGTAATGGCAGCTCATATTAGAGAATGGCCACAGACCGACCCCGAGTTATTGAGGGTCCGACATTTAGTCCAATACAGGGCCCGACATGGGGCGATACCTGACGGGCTGAGGGCCTACGTCGCCAAGCTACCCGAGATGAGCACCGAAGACGGTAGGGAGGATACGGGTGGTATTACCCAAACGGGGACGCGTGCCCCTGCTGAAAGACCCCCATAACGGCCTCCCCGGGGTGGCCAAGGTGATGGTGCCCAGCTATGTTTGGTGGCCCTGACTGGATGTGATATCGAGCAGGTGGCTCGCAATTGCACCCCACGCCTGGAACACCAGAGGGCCCCGGGGCAGCCCCAATGCACTTCTGGGAGTGGCCCAGGAAGCCTTGGTCCCGTGGTTTCTTTTCCGTTATCGGACAACACCTCATGGAACAACCGGCATCGCACCGGCAGAGTTACTCCGGACTCCGGACTTCATCCTCCCCAACATCAGGGCACGGGTCCGTGGGTCCATCAGCGGCAGGACCGCTCGGAGACGGACCCTCACCGCCGCCCAGGAGCGCGCACCTTCACCATGGGTGACGCGGTTTATGTGAGCAACTTTGTGACTGGAGCCACATGGATCTCTGTGGTCGTCCTCCACGCGACGGGGCCGGTCTCCTCCGCGGCCCAGGTACAAGGGGCAGAGACACACCGCCACCTGGACCACTTACGATGACGCGACCAGGAACCACCGGCATGTGGCCCGGACGCCCCACACACGACCCGGACACCGTCACCCATATGGCCAAGGAGGAGCCCTGGGGCCAGTGGGGAACCTGGACCTGCCCGCCCGTTCTGCCTGCGGTTGACCGTCGAGACACCGGGTGACCTGTGACGTCCGTGGACCCGGCCAGCGACGGTGTAGACAGCGAGTTGGATTCCGATATGGACATTGGACCGCCCGGTGACGACACGCCGGCACCACTTGTACCAGCAGCCTTACCGGCTAGGCCCTGCCAACTGCGACATTCTTTGCAAAAGCGGCGTCACCTCCGGGACTGGCTGTACCGTCCCTGGAAATCCGCCCGCTACCCAAGCGGCCACGGGACCCTCCGCCTGAGGACATGGATATTTCTCCAGACTTGGGGGGAGCGGGGATTACGATCCCCTACAGGGACAGTGCGCTGCAGCATCCGCTTCCCCTCCTACACACCTGAGAATGCGCTACTCAGGTAACAAGAGGGCGTAGCTCCCTCCTAATTGGAGAATATAAACTCCAACCTGGAAGCAGTTCGGATGAAGAGGCCCTGCGGGGAGTGTGGAGAATGGAGAGGAGTGATTGTTGTGACCAGCGTGGAATAAAGTGAGTTGTACCCTGTCAGCCTGGCCTCTCGTGGAGCCTTTACCTCCGCCTACAACATTTGGCTATAAACTGGTTCCGGGCAGCCTGTGTGTGCTAAAAGTAGCCCTCAGTCTGTCTGTTATTGCTCGAGTGGTCAGCACAGTTGCTTCCCAGCTCCAGGGTCCCAGGTTCGATTCCCGGCTTGGGTCACTGTCTGTGCGGAGTCTGCACGTTGTCCCCGTGGGTTTCCTCCGGGTGCTCCGGTTTCCTCCCACAGTCCAAAGTTGTGCGGGTTAGGTGGATTGGCCAAGATAAATTGCTCCTTAGTGTCCAAAACGGTTAGGTGGGATTACTGGGTTCCAGGGATCGGGTGGAGGTGTGGGCTTGGGTAGGGCGCTCTTTCCAAGGGCTGGTGCAGACTCGATGGGCCGAATGGCCTCCTTCTGCTCTGTAAATTCCCTGATCTATGATTTCCGATTTTGTTTCACATCTCCAGCATCCGCAGTATTCTGGATTTTATTTTAGTAGAGGGACTGGGATTGATCTTCTTCAAGCAGAGACAGTCTAGAGTTGATTTGATAAAGATGTTTAAAATCACGAAGAGTTTTGCTGGAGGAATGTGGTAGTCACAACTGTTGTATTGTATATACCACATACGAGGAGTTTTACAGTAAGGCCCCTGTACTACAGGTACGGGGGTAGATCCCTGCCTGCTGGCTCCGCCCAGTAGGCGGAGTATAAATGTGTGTGCTCTCCGAACTGCAGCCATTTAGGCAGTTGCTGTAGGAGGCCACCCACCTCTGTGTAATAAAGCCTCGATTACTCTCTACTCTCATCTTGCCGTAATTGATAGTGCATCAATTTATTACGCAGAGATTTTACAACGATGGATCTCCGCATCAAGCCTGATCACCTGCAGCTGCATCCTCAAGGAGACAATGCCAAGTCGGCCTTTGCACATTGGCTAGCTTGCTTTGAAGTCTACATCGGATCTGCGACAGAACCACCCCCAGAGGCACAGAAGCTCCAGATCCTTTACACGCGACTGAGCTCCGATATCTTTCCCCTCATCCGGGACGCGCCGACCTTCGCTGAGGCCATGGCGCTACTGAAGGAGAACTACACTCAGCAGACCAACAAAATCTACTCCAGGCACCTCCTGTCCACGCGGCATCAACTCCCCGGTGAGTCTGTGGAAGATTTCTAGCTTGTCCTGCACGCCCTAGTGAGAGACTGCGATTGCCAGGACGTTTCGGCCGTTGAACATTCTGACCTGCTAGTTAGAGATGCGTTCATTACGGGCATAGGGTCGGCCTACATCCGCCAGCACCCCTTAGAAGGGAATGTAGTGATACCAGGTATTGCGGTACCTGAGAGGTGGATGACCATTGGCTAGACCCAGGTGTCTACCATTGGCTGATGTACATAGCTCCTCCCTGACAGGCGGAGTATAAGAACCGATGCCGTCCCAGCATCCTTCACTTTCTGTATCGAAGCTGCTGGGGAATAGTTCTAGCAGATTAAAGCCTATTAGTTATGACTCACCTTGGCTTGCGAGTAATTGATTGCGCATCAATTTAATCTGCTACAACTTCAGTGAAGGGCTGAATCTCCGTATCAAACTGGAGTGCCTTCAGCTCAGCCCCCACGCGGACAACTCTGTTGCTATCTTCAAACATTGGCTGGCGTGCTTTAAGGGCTACCTCGACACAGCCGCCGACACCCCCACGGAAAGACAAAAAATGCATCTTCTACGCTCGCGGGTCAGCCCTGGGATCGACCCTCTGATCGAGGAGGCGGAGAATTATGCTGCAACGATCGAGCTGCTAGAAGGACACTATATCCGCCCTGTGATCCAGGTCTACGCTCGTCACCTGTTGGCGACTAGGACGCAAAGCCCTGAAGAAATGTTGGAAGACTTCTACCGGGCGCTGCTGGTGCTGGGCCAAAACTGTGGCTGCCCGCCAATTTCGGGGAACGAGCACACCGAACTTTTGATCAGGTATGCTTTCGTGGCAGGTATGACTTTCCCCGACATCCGCCGCAGGCTCCTAGAAATGGACACTCTTGGACTGACTGAGGCACGGGCCCTGGCGGGGTCCATGGACGTTGCGTATAAAAACACGCTGGCGTTTGCTCCCGGACGCACGGCGGCCCCCTGGGCTGCGTGGCACCCCTCTGCGGCAGCCCCTCAGATCTTCCCCCTGACCCTGCAGGTGTGTGCGGCGAGACGGCCCGCTACCGCCGCCGGACAACGCTGTTTCTTCTACGGGCAGGCGAATCACCCCCGCCCACGCTGCCCGGCCCACACCGCCACCTGCAAAGGGTGCGGCAAGAAGGGCCACTATGTCGAGGTCTGCCAGGCCCGCACAGTGGCCGCGGTCTCCGGCGACTATCGGCAGCCCCCTTTTCAGGCCCCGGCCCTCCAAAGCCCACCGCCACCCCCCTATCCTCAGGCCGCGTGCGATCTGTGGCCGCGGCCATCTTGCCCCCCAGCCACCACACTGGACGGGTGGGCGCCGCCATTTTGTCCCTCGCCGCCGCCACCTTCTTTGTCCCCGGACTCCATGTGCGACCCATGGCTGACGCCATCTTGGATGACGTCCGACTACACGCTGCCCGACCAGAACTCGAACTCTCCATTACTGCAGCTGGCCTCGGTGACTCTGGACCAGAGTCGGCCCCGGACGCTTGCGAAAGCTACAACGACGATCTCCATCAACGGCCACGAGACATCTTGCTTGATCTGCTCCGGGAGCACGGAGAGCTTTGTTCACCCCAACACGGTAAGGAGCTGTTCTCTTGTCACCCATCCCATAAACAAGAGGATCTCCCTGGCCTCCGGGTCACACGCGGTGGAGATAAAGGGGTTCTGCCTAGCGAACCTCACTGTCCAAGGCCGGGAATTCCACAATTTCCGCCTGTACGTTCTGCCGCACCTCTGCGCAGCCACCCTTCTTGGGCTGGATTTCCAGTGCCACCTACAAAGCCTGACCTTTAAATTTGGCGGCCCTATACCCCCCCCTTACTGTCTGTGGCCTCGCGACCCTTAAGGTCGACCCACCCTCCCTGTTTGCGAACCTCACCCCGGATTGCAAACCCGTCGCCACCAGGAGCAGACGGTACAGTGCCCAGGACCGGACCTTCATCAGGTCCGAGGTCCAAAGGCTGCTGAGGGAAGGGGTCATCAAAGCAAGAAACAGCCGCTGGAGGGCTCAAGTAGCGGTGGTAAAGACCGGGGAGAAACACAGGATGGTCATTGACTACAGCCAGACCATCAACAGATTTACGCAGCTGGACGCATACCCTCTCCCCCGTATAGCCGACCTGGTAAACAGGATTGCGCAATACAAGATCTTCTCCACGGTGGATCTCAAGTCTGCCTACCACCAGCTGCCCCTCCGTCATGGGGACCGCCAGTACACTGCCTTCGAAGCAGATGGCCGGCTCTATCACTTTTTAAGGGTTCCCTTCGGTGTCACGAACGGGGTCTCGGTCTTCCAACGAGAGATGGACCGAATGGCTGACCGGTACGGCTTACGCGCAACATTCCCGTATCCTGATAACGTCACCATCTGCAGCCATGACCAGCAGGACCACGACACCAACCTCCGAAAATCTCTCCAGACCGCGAATATCCTTAATCTGACCTGCAATAAGGATAAATGCGTGTTCAGCACCGACCGTCTAGCCATTCTAGGCTACGTGGTGCGAAGTGGAGTCATAGGCCCCGACCCTGAGTGCATGCGCCCCCTCATGGAGTTCCCCCTCCCTCACTGCCCCAAGGCCCTAAAGCGCTGCCTCGGCTTCTTCAGCTATTACGCACAGTGGGTCCCCAATTACGCCGACAAGGCTCGACCCCTGATCCAGTCCACAACCTTCCCCCTGTCGACGGAGGCCCGCCAGGCCTTCTGCCGCATCAAGGCAGACCTTGCTAAACCCACGATGCGCGCCATCAACGAGTCCCTCCCCTTCTAGGTCGAGAGCGATGCGTCCGACGTAGCTCTGGCGGCCACCCTCAACCAAGCGGGCAGGCCCGTGGCTTTCTTCTCCCGCACTCTCCATGCTTCCGAAATTCGCCACTCCTCGGTCGAAAAGGAGGCCCAGGCCATAGTAGAAGCTGTGCGACACTGGAGGCATTGCCTGGCCGGCAGGAGATTCACTCTCCTCACGGACCAACGGTCGGTTGCTTTCATGTTCAATAATGCGCAGCGGGGCAAGATTAAGAACGACAAGATCTTGCGGTGGAGGATCAAACGCGCCACCTACAATTACGAGATCTTGTACCGTCCCGGGAAGCTGAACGAGCCTCCTGATGCCCTGTCCGGCGGCACTTGTGCCACCGCACAAGTGGGCCGCCTCCGATCCCTCCACGAGGACCTCTGCCACCCGGGGGTCACTCGTCTCTGTCATTTTATCAAGACCCGCAACCTGCCCTACTCCATCGAGGAGGTCAGGTCCGTCACCAGGGACTGCCAAATCTGCGCGGAGTGCAAACCGCACTTCTACCGACCAGAGAAAGCGCATCTGATAAAGGCTTCCCGTCCCTTTGAACGCCTCAGCATGGACTTCAAAGGCCCCCTCCCCTCAACCGACCGCAACACGTACTTCCTGAACGTGATTGACGAGTACTCCCGGTTCCCATTCGCCATCCCCTGCCCAGACATGACCAAAACCACCATCAAGGCCCTGCAGGGTATCTTTACTCTGTTCGGTTTCCCCGCGTACATTCACAGTGATAGGGGGTCCTCCTTTATGAGTGACGAACTGCGTCAATTCCTGCTCAGCAAAGGCATCGCCTCGAGCAGGACGACCAGTTACAACCCCCAGGGAAACGGGCAGGTAGAGAGGGAGAACGGAACGGTCTGGAAGACCGTCCTGCTCGCCCTGCGGTCCAGGAATCTCACAGTCTCCCGCTGGCAGGAAGTCCTCCCGGTCGCCCTCCATTCCATCCAGTCGCTGCTCTGTACTACCACAAATCAGACACCTCATGAACGTCTCCTTGTTTTCCCCAGGAAGTCCTACTCCGGGACCTCGCTCCCAACCTGGCTAGCGCCACCCGGACCCATCCTGCTTCGGAAACATGTGAGGGCGCACAAGTCGGACCCGTTGGTCGAGAGGGTCCACCTGCAGCACGCCAACCCCCAGTACGCCTATGTAGTGTTCCCAGACGGCCGCCAAGACACGGTCTCCCTTCGGGACCTGGCGCCCACAGGAGCCCCACGCGCCCCCGCACCAGTGCCCCCACCCTCCCCGCAACACCTGACCAGAGGGTCAGTACTCCCACCGCCCCTGCCTCGGCCCGAACAAGCGCTGACGCCCCCTACATGCGCCCCCCCGCCCTGCCCACTTTTCGCCCCAACATCGCCGCCTTGGGGTGACGAAGCTCCCTGGGAGGATGACACCACGTTCCCGGAATCGCAACCGCCAGGACCCCCATCAGGATCACCACCGAAGCCCAGACGCTCCAGAAGGACGACCAGGCCGCCCGATCGACTGATTGCTGCACCATGAACACTTTGCTATTACCCTCGACATCACGGCACCTCAATACCTGGTCCTACCATGCGAAAGGCGACATTAACGCTGGCCATCGCCCTGCCGGGCTCTTTTTTTAACAGGGGGTGAATGTGGTGATACCAGGTATTGCGACACCTGAGAGGTGAATGACCATTGGCTAGACCCAGGAGTCTACCATTGGCTGATGTACATAGCTCTGCCCTGAGAGGCGGAGTATAAGAACCGATGCCATCCCAGCAGCCTACACTTTCTGTATCGAAGCTGCTGGGGAAGAGTTCTAGCAGATTAAAGCCTATTAGTTATGACTCACCTTGTCTTGAGAGTAATTGATTGCGCATCAGGGGCTACCCTCGACCTCGCGGCGACCAAGAAACTAGCGATCTCGCTCACAGCCGCCTCACGCAATGTACAGGCGAATACCCCCGACCGCACAGCCCACCCCTCCTGGGCATCGTGGACCTCGCCAACGTACACCCCACCGTGAACCCCATCAGCGATCTCCCCTAGCCAACCCCAGGCCTGTGCCGTGCGACAGCTAACCAACCCCGGGGGACCCAAGTGCTACTTCTGCGGACAGACAAAACACCCCCGGCAGCGCTGCTCGGCGCGGAGCACGCTCTGTATGGCCTGCGGGAAGAAAGGCCATTTAACTGCTGTGTGCCAGGCCCACTCGATTGCCGCTATTGTCCCGGCACCCCCCATGTGCGACCCGTGGGCGCCACCATCTTCCTCGCCTCAGACCACGTGCGACCCATGGGCGCCGCCATCTTGCTTGCCTCACAACACGTGCAGCCCGTGAACGTCGCCGAATTGCCTGCCTCAGGACACGTGCGGCCCGTGGGCGCCGCCATCTTCCCCGCCTCAGGACCCCTGCTCGCCGGCCACCTCATCGGGCCGCTCATTGCCTGCAACCGCCGCCGACCAGCCACGTCTCGCCTCCATCACTGTCGACCAGTCCCGACCGCACAACCTCGCGAACATGTCGACGACAGTGAAGGTCGACGGGCACAAGATATCCTGCCTTCTGGACTCCGGGAGCACTGAGAGCTTCATCTACCCCGATACGGTAAGGCGCTGCTCCCTCACGATACACCCCATTAACCAGAAAATCTCCCTGGCCTCCGGATCCCACTCCGTGGTGATCCGGGGGTACTGCATCCCCACCCTCACTGTCCAGGGCGTAGAGTTCAGCGGCTTCCGGCTCTACGTCCTCCCCAACCTCTGCGCTGCTGTGATATTTGGCCTGGACTTCCAGTGCAACCTCCAGAGCCGAACCCTGAAATTTGGCGGGCCCCTACCAGCCCTTACTGTATGCGGTCTCACGACCCTTAAGGTCGACCTCCCTTCTCTGTTTGCAAACCTCACCCCGGATTGCAAACCCGTCGCCACCAGGAGCAGACGGTACAGCGCCCAGGACAGGACCTTCATCAAGTCTGAGATCCAGCGGCTGCTACGGGAAGGTATTATCGAGGCCAGCAACAGCCCCTGGAGAGCCCAAGTGGTAGTTGTGCAAACTGGGGAGAAAAACAGGATGGTCGTTGACTACAGCCAGACCATCAATCGGTACACGCAGCTCGCGCGTACCCACTCCCACGCATATCTGATATGGTCAATCAGATTGCACAGTACCGGGTCTTCCCAACTGTAGACCTCAAATCCGCCTACCATCAGCTCCCCATTCGCAAGGCGGATCGCCCGTACACCGCGCTTGAAGCGGACGGCCGCCTTTACCACTTCCTTAGGGTTTCCTTTGGCATCACTAACGGGGTCTCGGTCTTCCAACGGGAGATGGACCGAATGGTTGACCGGTATGGACTGCGGGCCACCTTCCCGTACCTGGACAACGTCACCATCTGCGGCCACGACCAGCAGGGCCACAACGCTAACCTTTCCAAATTCCTCCATACCGCTAAACTCCTCAACCTAACCTACAACAAGGAGAAGGGCGTGTTCAGCACGAACCGATGAGCCATCCTCGGCTATGTGGTCCAGAACGGACCTCATGCGCCCCCTCATGGAACTCCTCCTTCCCCACTGCCCCCAGGCCCTCAAACGATGCCTGGGCTTCTTCTCGTACTACGCCCAGTGGGTCCCTAACTATGCGGACAAGGCCCGCCCACTCATTCACTCCACCGTTTTCCCCCTGACGGCCGAGGCTCCCTCCATGCCTCCGAAATTCGGCACTCCTCCGTCGAAAAGGAGGCCCAAGCTATCGTTGAAGCTGTGCGGCATTGGAGGCATTACCTGGCCAGCAGGAGGTTCACTCTCCTCACTGACCAACGGTCGGTTGCCTTCATGTTCAACAACACACAGCGGGGCAAGATCAAAAATAATAAAATCTTGAGGTGGAGGATCGGGCTCTCCACCTACAACTACGAGATTTTGTATCGCCCCGGTAAGCTCAACGAGCCCCCCGATGCCCAATCCCGAGGTACTTGTGCCAGCGCACAAGTGGACCGACTCCGGACCTTGCACGATGATCTCTGTCACCCAGGGGTCACCTGCTTTTATCACTTCATAAAGGCCCGCAATCTGCCCTACTCCATCGAGGAAGTCAGGGCTGTCAACAGAGACTGCCAGGTCTGCGCGGAGTGTAAACCACACTCCTACCGGCCAGACCGTGCGTGCCTGGTGAAGGCCTCCCGTCCCTTTGAACGCCTCAGGATGGACTTCAAAGGGCCCCTCCCCTCCACCGACCGAAACACGTACTTCCTTAATGTGGTCGACGAATATTCCAGATTCCCGTTCGCCGTCCCATGCCCCGATATGACGTCTGCCACCGCCATCAAAGCCCTCAACACCACCTTCGCTCTGTTCGGTTTCCCCGCCTACATCCACAACGACCGGGAATCCTCATTTCTGAGCGAGGAGCTGCGCCAGTACCTGCTCAACAGGGGCATTGCCTCTAGCAGGACGACCAGCTACAACCCCCGGGGAAACAGGCAGGTGGAGCGGGAGAATGGGACGGTCTGGAAGGCCGTCCAGCTGGCCTGCGGTCCAGAAATCTCCCGGCCTCCCGCTGGCAGGAGGTCCTCCCCGACGCCCTTCACTCCACTCGGTCGCTCCTTTGCACTGCGACTAACGAAACTCCCCATGAAAGCCTCTTTGCCTTCCCCAGGAAGTCCACCTCCGGGGTTTCACTCCCAACGTGGCTGGCAGCTCCAGGACCCGTTCTCCTACGCAAACACGTGCGGCTCCACAAGGCGGACCCGTTGGTTGAGAGGGTACAGCTACTCCACGCGAACCCGCAGTACGCCTACGTAGCGTACCCCGACGGCGGCCAAGACACAGTCTCCCTCAGGGACCTGGCACCAGCTGGGTCCCTACACACCCCCCTCCCTTCTGCCCCAGCGCCACCCTCCCTCCCCCCAGCGCACCCCACCACAGCCCCTGCTCCAGGATGATCCGTCCTCCCCTTGGTCCCACCCGGGGATGAAGATTAGATCGACACGCTCCCGGAGTCACCGACGACCGAACCGACGTCGAAATCGCCACCAGAACAGAGGCACTCGCAACGACGGATCAAGGCGCCCGATCGTCTAAATTTGTAAACTTTTCCTTAAAATGTTAAACACCTGAATGTAAATAGATTTCCACCACCCCCGCTGGATTCTTTTTTAACAGGGGGTGAATGTGGTAGTCACCACGATTGTATTGTATATACCGCATACGAGGGGTATTACAGTAAGGCCCCTGTACTACAGGTACGGGGGTAGATCCCTGCCTGCTGGCTCCGCCCAGTAGGCGGAGTATAAATGTGTGTGCTCTCCGAGCTGCAGCCATTTCGGCAGCAGCTGCAGGAGGAAACACATCTCTGCGTAATAAAGCCTCGATTACTCTCTACTCTCGCCTCGTCGTAATTGATAGTGCATCAAGGAAGCAGGGAGAAACCTTCTGCAGGGGCAAGCTCTATACCCACACTGGACCAGGTAAGGAGATAGTGGGACAGGCAACCAGAAAACTCCATCAAAACGTGTCTTAAAGGAGGAGGTAAATCCTGACATACTTCTGCACAAAACCTCACTGACGTTTAAGTAGCTCTCGGTTGATATTATACTATTACATTTTTCTCCTGAATGTTACACCGCTCTGCGTGCAGTGTGTGTACACAAACATCAGGAGATAATGGGTTTTAATGAAACAGTTTACATTCAATCTTCTCGCAAAATGTCACCTACTTTGACATGCAGAGAGAAAATAAATCATTAAAAATAAATCCTTCACTGATGTGGGTAGTTTGATTAGCATTTTTGGTGATGGCAGAGGAATGGTAACTGTTGAAATATATCTGTTGGAGGTTGCTTTTTGTGTAGGTTCAGTTAGCAGCGAGCTCATCAGTTATCATTACTGCAGCTTACATCAAACTTTGCCACCATGTCCATCTTATGTTCCTCTCAGCAAAGACCTCTTTTGGATCAAGCTGCAGATTGGATTCCGATGCAGAAGTGAGTGTATGATGTGTTGGATTGCCTTATGGGACGGCACGGTGGCACAGCGGTTAGCACGGCTACCTCACAGCTCCAGGGCCCGGGTTCAATTCCGGCCTCGGATCACTGCCTGTGTGCTTGGTGTTTGAAAGTTCTCCCCGCGTCTGCGTGGGTTTCCTACGGGTGCTCCGCTTTCCCCCCACCTAGCCCAAAGATGTGCGGGCTAGATGGATCGGTCATGCTAAAATGCCTCTTAGTTTCCAGGGATGTACAGGTTAGGTGGGGTTATGGGGATAGGGCGGGGTGGATGGGGGAGCGGACATGGGTAGAGTGCTCATTCCAACGGTCAGCGACGACACGATGTGGCCTCGCACCGCACTGTAGGGACTCCATGACTCAATGTGTGCAGAGGGAAGCGGAGGGTTCGCAACAGGAGCACAAGATGTAGCAGCAGAAGTAGCCCGTCCCGTCTGCTCCATCATACCATGAGATTATGACATGATATGATAATCCTCAACTCCGCTTTCCCACCTTACCTCCATGACCCATGATTCCCTCATTGATTGAAAACCT
Source organism: Scyliorhinus torazame (assembly GCF_047496885.1). Taxonomy (NCBI): domain Eukaryota; kingdom Metazoa; phylum Chordata; class Chondrichthyes; order Carcharhiniformes; family Scyliorhinidae; genus Scyliorhinus; species Scyliorhinus torazame. Next base: position 9,651,529 of record NC_092716.1, on the reverse strand, counting down.
GTCTGTCTCCACCTTGCACATATTTTCCAAATTGTAAATCTCACCCCCCACCTCCCCCCCCCCCCTCCGGAGGAGTGACAGGATGAGATTTGGGGGTTGCAAGCTCCAAGGTAGCAATGGCTGTCGAGAAGCGCAAACTGCTTACTGCGACTGCTGCCATCCTCACATTTTGTTCCTACTAGTGGGTGTGGCCTAATGGTCTTCCCTCCGGAGTCCAATCGCTGTTGCAAAAAAAAGCCTGTGAGTCGATGGGTGTTTGTTGGTTTTTGGGGCGATGTTACCCGTTGTCCACTTTCAAACCGCTCAGAAATTTCCAGACGCCAGCGTTGGTTCAGCTGGGGCCGTTTAATCAGCCTAGCACTGCCCGTTGTGCGAAGCAGAGAACAGTAAATGCTGTGAAGATGCCCGGCTGACAAGAGATGCACATGTTCCTTTCCGTCTCCTGACGCGGACAGGGTTCCCGAATTGTTCCGGGAATCGGGGGAGAGGGGGAAGAAAAATGTTGGAAAATGCAACGGGTTTGACCGCATCTGTGAAGGAGGAATAAGAGTCAACAAGCAGATTTCCTGCCTTTATCACTGACAGGATCCTCTCGGCCTGCCGAAGCTGACCCTCCCGCGGTCAACGTCCTTGGCGGCAGTGGAAAAACGTGTCGGCGGCCAATGGCACAGCCGATCTGCCACAGGAAAACCTACCGCCGGGGGCCAGAAATCCTGGTCAACATTTCGAGTCCAATGTGAAATTTCCTCAGGGGAGGGTCATGTGACTGGCAGGTATGATGTGGTAGGCATCACAGAGATGTGATCGCAGGGGGTTCAGGACTGGCATTTAAACATCCAGGGATTCACAACCTATCGAAAGGACAGAGAGGTGGGCAGAGGGGGGCGGGGTTGCCTTGTTAATTAGGAATGAAATTAAATCAATAGCACTAAACGACATAGGGTCAGATGATGTGGAGTCTGTGTGGGTAGAGTTGAGGAACCACAAAGGCAAGAAAACCATAATGGGAGTTATGTACAGGCCTCCTAACAGTGGTCAGGACCGGGGGCACAAAATGCACCACAAAATAGAAAGTGCATGTCAGAAAGGCAAGGTCACAGTGATCATGGGGGACTTCAATATGCAGGTGGACTGGGTAACTAATGCTGCCAGTGGACCCAAGGAAAGGGAATTCATTGAATGTTTACAGGAGGGCTTTTTGGAACAGCTTGTGATGGAGCCCACGAGGGAACAGGCCATTCTGGACTTAGTGTTATGTAATGAGCCAGACTTGATTAAAGATCTTAAAGTAAGGGAGCACCTAGGAGGCAGTGATCATAATATGGTAGAATTCAATCTCCAATTTGAAAGAAAGAAGGTAGAATCAGATGTAAAGGTGTTACAGTTAAATAAAGGTAACTACAGGGGCATGAGGGAGGAACTGACGAAAATTGACTGGGAGCAGAACCTAGTGGGAATGACAGTAGAACAGCAATGGCAGGAGTTTCTGGGAGTAATTGAGGACACAGTACAGAGGTTCATCCCAAAGAAAAGAAAGGTTGTCAGAGGGGGGATTAGGCAGCCATGGCTGACAAAGGAAGTTAGGGAATGCATCAAAGCAAAAGAGAAAGCCTATAATGTGGCAAAGAGTAGTGGGAAGTCAGAAGATTGGGAAGGCTACAAAAACAAACAGAGGATAACAAAGAGAGAAATAAGGAAAGAGAGGATCAAATATGAAGGTAGGCTAGCCAGTAACATTAGGAATGATAGTAAAAGTTTCTTTAAATACATTAAAAACAAACGGGAGGCAAAAGTTGACATTGGGCCGTTCCAAAATTACGCTGGTAACTTTGTGATGGGAGACAAGGAAATAGCTGAGGAACTAAATAAGTACTATGCGTCAGTCTTCACAGTAGAAGACATGAGTAATATCTCAACAATTCCGGAGAGTCAGGGGGCAGAGTTGAATATGGTAGCCATCACAAAGGAGAAAGTGCTAGAGAAACTAAAAGGTCTAAAAATTGATAAATCTCCGGGCCCAGATGGGCTACATCCTAGGGTTCTAAAGGAGATAGCTGAAGAAATAGTGGAGGCGTTCGTTATGATCTTTCAAAAGTCACTGGAGTCAGGGAAAGTCCCAGAGGATTGGAAAATTGCTGTTGTAACCCCCCTGTTCAAGAAGGGAACAAGGAAAAAGATGGAAAATTATAGGCCAATTAGCCTAACCTCGGTTGTTGGCAAGATTCTAGAATCCATTGTTAAGGATGAGATTTCTAAATTCTTGGAAGTGCAGGGTCGGATTAGGACAAGTCAGCATGGATTTAGTAAGGGGAGGTCGTGCCTGACAAACCTGTTAGAGTTCTTTGAAGAGATAACAAATAGGTTAGACCAAGGAGAGCCAATGGATGTTATCTATCTTGACTTCCAAAAGGCCTTTGATAAAGTGCCTCACGGGAGACTGCTGAGTGAAATAAGGGCCCATGGTATTCGAGGCAAGGTACTAACATGGATTGACGATTGGCTGTCAGGCAGAAGGCAGAGAGTTGGGATAAAAGGTTATTTTTCGGAATGGCAACCGGTGACGAGTGGTGTCCCGCAGGGTTCAGTGTTGGGGCCACAGCTGTTCTCTTTATATATTAACGATCTAGATGACGGGACTGGGGGCATTCTGGCTAAGTTTGCCGATGATACAAAGATAGGTGGAGGGGCAGGTAGTATGGAGGAGGTAGGGAGGCTGCAGAAAGATTTAGACAGTTTAGGAGAGTGGTCCAAGAAATGGCTGATGAAATTCAACGTGGGCAAGTGCGAGGTCTTGCACTTTGGAAAAAAGAATAGAGGCATGGACTATTTTCTAAACGGTGACAAAATTCATAATGCTGAAGTGCAAAGGGACTTGGGAGTCCTATTCCAGGATTCTCTAAAGGTAAACTTGCAGGTTGAGTCCGTAATTAAGAAAGCAAATGCAATGTTGTCATTTATCTCAAGAGGCTTGGAATATAAAAGCAGGGATGTTCTTCTGAAGCTTTATAAAGCATTAGTTAGGCCCCATTTAGAATACTGTGAGCAATTTGGGGCCCCACACCTATGGAAGGACATACTGGCACTGGAGCGGGTCCAGCGGCGATTCACACGGATGATCCCAGGAATGGTAGGCCTAACATACGATGAACGTCTGAGGATCCTGGGATTATATTCATTGGAGTTTAGGAGGTTGAGGGGAGATCTAATAGAAACTTACAAGGTAATGAATGGCTTAGATAGGGTGGATGTAGGGAAGTTGTTTCCATTAGCAGAGGGGACTAGGACCCGGGGGCACAGCCTTAGCATAAAAGGGAGTCACTTTAGAACAGAGATGAGGAGAAATTTCTTCAGCCAGAGAGTGGTGGGTCTGTGGAATTCATTGCCACAGAGGGCGGTGGAGGCCGGGACGTTGAGTGTCTTTAAGACAGAAGTTGATAAATTCTTGATTTCTCGAGGAATTAAGGGCTATGGAGAGAGAGCGGGTAAATGGAGTTGAAATCAGCCATGATTGAATGATGGAGTGGACTCGATGGGCCGAATGGCCTTACTTCCGCTCCTATGTCTTATGGTCTTATGTTGGGATATGTGCACTGAAACACCCAGATCCCTCTGCACTTCAGAATTCAACAATCATTCTCCTTCAAGTAACACTCTGTGTTTTTATTCTTCCTGTTAAAGTGAATAACTTCGCATTTTCCCAAATTATCCTATTTTTTCCAACTCGCTCAACCCATCTGCAACCTCCTTCAGGCCTCTTCACAACATACTTACCAATCTATCTTTGTGTCACCTGCAAATTTAGCTACCATGCCTTTGCTCCCTTCATTTAAGCCATTGATATGAATTGAAAAGGTTTGAGGCCCCAGCACATACCCCTACGGGCCTTCAGAAAAAGACCCACTTATGCATGCTCTCTGTCTTCTGCCAGCCGCCCAATCTTGTATCCATGCTAAATGTTAACTCCGTTCCCTCTTCATTGATGCTGCCAGATCTGCTGAGTTTCTCTCTAATTTCCTGTTTTTATTTCGGACTTCCAGCATCTGCAGGATTTTGCTTTTATACCAGGGGTGAGGGATTTGAGCAAAGGATTGTACGGGGAAGCTGGGAGCCCGCCAATACTGATCGGAGCGTTTCTTCTCATTTATGGTGGGTCTGCCACATCCGCCAAAGCCTGGCGCTCATGGAGCCCTTGTCACCAGATCTTTGGTGAGTGCCGCAGGAGGATTAAGGAAGGATCAGTCGAGGTATCATCTCTCCATCCAAGCTGTCCATGAGCAATTCGTCAAACTCCAGCCTCCATGAACACAACGGTGTCTTTCGTGCCAGGAAATTGGAGCATAAGGATAAGTGAATCTTGCGATAGTTGTGCAGGACTTGGGAGGACTGTGCACAGTTATGATGTCCATAGTTTTTTTTTAAAGTATAAATTTAGAGTACCCGTTTTTTTCCCTCCAATTAAGGGGCAGTTTTGCATGACCAATCCACCCAACCTGCATGTCTTTGGATTGTGGCGGTGGAACCAACGCAGACACGGGGAGAATGTGTAAACTCCACACGGCAGTGGCCTGGGGCCGGGATCGAACCCGGGTCCTCAGCGCCGTGAGGCAGCAGCGCTAACCACTGTGCCACCGGGCCTGACCTTGGTGTCCATACTGAAGGAAGAATATTCTTGCACAGGAGGTGAAAGTTCATCAGATTGGGCCCTGGGATGAGGGCCTAAGGTGAGAGGCTAAGTGAACTGGCCCCATTTTCTCTGGAGTTTGGAAGAAGGAGAGGAGACCTCATTGAAATAGACAAGATTCGGAAGGGGTGTGGACGGGACAATGATTCCACTGGTTGGGGGAACAGTCTCGGGATAATGGGTTGATTTATGTAAGAATATCATGAAGAGGAATTGCTTCAATCAGAGGGTTGTGAATGTTTACTATCCTCTATCCAAGAAGATGATTGGTTCTCAGGTTTAATGGGCTTCAGGGATTTGAGGGGTCAGACAGGACATTGGAGTTGTGGTCGAAGATCAGCCATGATCTTATTGAATGTGTGATGGATGTGGGGATTTCACATATATTGTATGATATGTATGTGGTGCAGTAAGGGTTAAAAGCCTGGGTTAGAGTGCGTATGACTGCTGCAGTCAGGTGTTTTAAATAAAAAGAATCCTGATTTTAAAAGGCAACTATGTTTTTGGGAGCCAGAGGTGCAATTAAAGCATCATAAAAGCTCGGGCTGATGAATTTCTGTTTGGATTAAGAAGGGTTCCCGGTGGAACAGTTAGTTAGGTATATTTTGTGTTCAGTTGGTCTGATGATGTAACTAATGGGAGGAGCTAGAGTACCAGATATTTTTGCAGAAAAGCGAGAAGTTAAGCTCTTAGAGCTGGACGTCAAACCATGAAGACAGTTTCTGAAGACTTCAGCTGGAGATCCTGCAATGTTCTGAGGGAATTCAGGCCAACCTCTTAAAACAGTCTCAAAGAACATCTCTCAAACAAGTATTGCTGAGTGCTAACACTATTTTAAAGTGGATTGAGAGCTGCGGTGGTTTTGTTGTTTGAGTGGGAATAAAGATAGCAGTTAAGGGTTATTGTGTCACAGTATTGATTCACATTGTTTAAGGGGTAATTGTAAGTTATTTTCTTGTGTGATGTAAAAGATATTTTAATACTCTGTTAGTAATAATGTTTGTTTTAATTTGCCATATCCGTAGTGTGTGTGAAATCACTCCTGGAATGAGGTATCCTTCCCTTACAGTCCAACAAAATTAAAATAAAATATTGGGGTTTCTGTCCAGTATCCTCGCCACTGGGGGTGGTTTAGCACAGGGCTAAAGCGCTGGCTTTGTAACCAGACAAAGGCAGGCCAGCAGCACAGTTCAATTCCCGTACCAGCCTCCCTGAACAGACGGCGGAATGTGGCGACTGGGGGCTTTTCACAGTAATTTAATTTGAAGCCTACTTGTGACAATAAGCGATTTTCATTTCATTTCACTGCTGGGTCCTGTCCAGGATTGTAATAAATGGCAGACCAGGCTCGAAAGGCCAAATGATCCACTTATGTTCATATGTTTCTTCTTTTATTCATTAATTTATTGTTTTTTGCCAATCCCTAATTAACCCTGAACTCGTGTCAGCCATTTCAGAGGGCAATCACATTTCTGTGGATCTAGAGTCACGTGGAGGCCAGGCCAGGTGGGTTTTATGACAATCGACAGTGGTTTCAACGTTATCCTTCATCTTTTTTCAAATTCTGGTTTTTTTAACTGAATTTGAATTTGACAATCTGCCTTGGTGGGATTCGAACCTGCTTCCACAGAGCCTTACTCTGGGCCTCTGGATTACTCGTCCAGTGTCAATACCACTGCATCAGCACATATGTCCTTGTGACAAAATCTTTAGATCACCACCGCTCCCTCATCGACATCTCTCTGTTACAGACCACTGCAACGTCTTCCTGGCCAAAGGTCTGAGATAAAACCTCAAACCCGAAACAACCATTTCACAACATTTTTGCGAATAACATTTCCTAGATTCCATACGACATTCAAATATTAACCCTTGGGTATTCCGTAGTCCCTGGCCTGCAGGCTCCACACACAGTATGGTAGGTGGAGGCTCTTGTCTTTCGCTGGAGGAGGTGAGAGTCAGTCTTTCAGGAGAACCTTGGAGCAGTTCTGGGGGTTGTAGGCCCGAGTTTCAGAATGCACCACCTTGTCATGAGTGGAAGCAATCTGAGCTGGCTGGCTGGCTGAGAAGCAGCAGCAAAGGCTACTGCAGTGGAAATGGTGGGAGGGCGCATTCTGTCACCCTGAGAGAGGACAGCGGGGTCACGCACCATGACACCCCTGGTCCAGCCGGTGGCTACACTTGAGCAATCTTGTTGGAGTTCGAGAGGGTTGGACTGCTAGCAGCGTCTGCATGCCCCTCTGAGCACTGGTATCGCAGCCCTGGTCATACCAAACTGAGCCTACATGGCAACAAACCTCATAGCCTCCACCTGATCTTCCACTCCAGCATTGGGTGGCTTCTCCCTGTGCTGCAATGGAAGTTGCAATGTAGCAAACAGGAGACACCACTACCTGCATGTCCCCCTCCAAGTCACACACCAACTATATCACCATTCTTCATTGTCACTGGATCAATATCCTAGACGTCCCTTCCTCACAGCACTGTGGGTGCACCTACATCACACAGACTGCAAAAGTTCAAAGAGAGACTCGCCATCACCTCTTCTCAAGGGTAATTCGCGACGGGCAATGCGGTGCCCACATCCCGGACACGAATAAATTGAAAAAAAAAAAATCGGGCCTCACGAATGTGACGCCCTCAGCGAGAGGCCGCAGCCTCCTAAGTGGAGGGGTTTCAGGCCTCTTGCTTCAGAGGAGGGGGCCCGGTCGGAGGTTGGAGAAAGAGGATGAGGCCCAAATTGTGATGGAGCTTTTGTGAGGAGGGCCGGTATTCCTGTGGAGTCTGTGGCGAAGGAGGAGGGGGGTGGGGGGGGGGGGGGGGGGCAGCAGGGGGGAGAACTGCTGTCTGTCCAGACTCCACAGGAATGCATCCTTTCTGAAGTGCTTATTTTCTTTTTAAACAGATCGCCTGATGGAGGCTGCAGACCTGTCTCCCGCTTGTGGTGTTGGGTGCTCTGAGGTACAGATGAACCAACACGGTTGCAATTGGTACAACACTGTTTTATTTCAACTTGTTATTTACAGATCTGTCCTGGTACTCAGCACGTGGTGACTCTCTGAGTGTGATGTTAATCAGGTCCTGTCCTTGTCCTGGTCTCCAGATCGACCGGCCACCAGGTGTCGTGTTTCTTCTCTTATACTGTCTCTGTCCTTGTCTGTGATTGGCTGTCGTGTTATGTGTGCCGATTTTTCTGTTGGTCTGTCTATCATGATGTGTGTGTTTGAATATCATGACACCGCTCTGCCGCAGCGCTCGCTGATCCAGCCGAGGGAGTATGGTCGAGGCTGCAAGGACCCTCATTGGCAAGGTTAGGAGGCCTGATTGACGGTGGCCACCAAGACCGTCTGAAAGACATAGCATTCAAATCCCCAACATTGACCCATCACTCCGCCCACTCTCTGTTCATGGAACGACCACATCTGGGCGGAATTTCCGTCGCTCAGCAAGTTGAAAGAAACCTTCCCTCAATTGGTTGTACCTCAGGTTGTAGTATTCATGTTTCCTGTCCTCCAGGTGAACCCAGGCTGTCTTAGGAAGCTCCCTTGAACGTTTGGCTCCATTCACCATTCGCTTGCATTGACCCAAAGTGCTCATGCTTCAGGACAAGCTTTCTACAGAATAATTATTTTTTATTTAGTGACGAAAACACAGACGATGGTCAGGTTTTGTTGGAAAATAGGGATTTGGGAAAGCAGGCTGTAGGTGTGGCAGCAATCCATGTTCCTGAGATTCAGAAGCTGGGTGAAAATCCTCAGGAGCGAAGGACATTCATCTTGCCAGATGATTCCCCCACCCACACTTTCCCATCTGTTCATTGTTTTACCATCTGTGCTCTGCAGAGGATTCAGTATTCAGAAATATTTGATTCCAGCCCTGCTCTCTCGAGATCAGAGATCTCTTCAAAAAAGAAAACCCTATTCATTGATTCATTGGATGGTTCCGGCGCAGAAGGAAGCCATTCAGCCCATCCAATCGGTATCGGCTCTCTGCAAGAGCAATTCAGCTAGTCCCACTCCCCACCCTATCCCCACAATCCCGCATTTTCTCTCCCCCCTGAGGTGCTCATCCAAATCCCTCTCGAAAGCCACGATTGAATCTGCCTCCACCACACATTACTATTCTACATTCTGGATCTCAACAACATGCTCCTCGTGTTGCTGGTGCTTCTTTCGCTAATCACCTTGTAAGGGGAGTCATAGCGGCCCTTCCCCCAATATTAATAATCTTTTATTGTCACAAGTACGAAGTTACTGGGAAGAGCCCCTAGTCGCCACATTCCGGCGCCTGTTCGGGTAACCTGGTACGGGAATTGAACCCGCGCTGCTGGCCCTTGTTCTGCATCACAAACCAGCTGTCGAGCCCACTGAGCTAAACCAGCTGTCTGAAATAGGAACAGTTTCCCCTGTCGACTCTGTTCGGGCCCCTCATGATTTTGGACACCTCGATCAAATCGCCTCTCGACCTTCTCTCTTCTCCAAGGAGGACACAGTCCCGGGTTCTCCAATCCAAACCACATAGCTGAAGTCCCCCACCCCCCAGAACCATTCTTGTAAATCTTTTCCCTACCCTCTCAAAATCAAGGCTCCACGTCCTTCCCAGAGTGCGGTGCTCCGAATCAGACGCAACTCTCCAGCTGATGCTGATGTGGCGTATAGTGAAGTTTCATCATGACTTCTTTGCTTTTGTGAAGCCCTGGATCCTGCATGGTTTTTCCTTTACCACTTTCTCAACCTGCCCTGCCACCTGGAGTGATTTGTACGCATCTTCCCCCAGGTCCGTCTGTCCGAGCAACTCCGACCAAAATGATTCACTTCACACATCTCCGCAGTAAGTTCCGTCTGGCACGGATCCAGGTCTTCGGCCTGTCTAGGCCCTCTGGAAATCTATCACCAGTCTCTTCACCAGTAACAGCACTTCTAAAGCACGCAATCGACTTTGGTGGAAACGAGGTATAAATCTTACAACTAAACCAGCTGTGTACAATGTTGTGGTAATACCTACCCGTCTCTATGCCTGTGAGCCATGGATACCTACTTCTGACGTATGCTACGAGCCCCTGGGCTTGTGCGCAGGCAATTCCAGCCCCACTTGACCCAGAGTCAGAGCACAAGTGAAACTAGATGTTATTTGAAAATACTTGAGGACGTTGGCTGAGTTCAATAGACTGCAGGCACCAGGTTTAATTTAACCTCTTATTATTCAACAGTAACATAATTAAGCTGAGAAAAATATAACTGACTACCTAATACCCCTGACCCAACCCCTCCCTTTCTGACGCGCCCCACTCCACACATACACTCACACACACAGACACACGGGCAGGCAACATAGAGGGAAAGGGTGGTGGAGAGTGAAGAAAAGTGACACAAAGGATAAAGGATAAAAGATCTCCGATGCACCAAGATGGTTTTCAAGTTAAAATCTTTCAGGAGTTCAAACTTTCACTTTGATGATTTTTCCTTCTAGGGTTTCCTCTGGCAAGTCTATTGCTGCAGATTCAAGATCACTTCAAATATATAGTAAAGATGTGCCAGGGAACGACTGGTTTTGGAACAATAAAGCAGTCCTTTGCTTCAGGAGAGAGAGAGAGAGAGAGAGAAAGAGAGTTCCTTCTTCATTCAAGATCTAATCACTTCTGACCAGCTCTCTCAGAAGCATTGGATTTAGGATTTGCTTATTGTCACGTGTGCCGAGGTACAGGGAAAAGTATTTTTCCGCAAGCAGCTCAAACAGATCATTTAGTCCTTGAAAAGAAAAGAAAATACGTAATAGGGCAACAAAAGGTACACAATGCAAATGCCTAGACACCGGCATCGGGTGAAGCATACAGGAGTGTAGTGTTAATCAGATCAGTCCGTAAGAAAGTCGTTTAGGTGTCTGGCAACAGCGGGGAAGAAGCTGTTTTTAAATCATCCCACAGGAACCAATCACTGACTGCTGCTGGGCAGAACACTATCCCTGGCCTGCCCACAAATTGCCAGCCAGCCAATCAAACCAAACTTCCTCCAAAGTTCTTAAAATTCACTCGGTGCCGTCGAGTCTGTTTCCTCCTCTCCAAAATACAAAACCTGGAACATACTGTCCTGACTAGCAGGCTGCCTCAGCTCGAGTCCATTGCTTAAAGGCGCATTCCAATTATGAGTCCATGGACTATAAATAATAAAATCAGCCCAAAGAAATGCAAACAAAGGGAAATCAAATGGGAGGACCCCTAACTCTTGTTAAAGTTGGACAGGTTCCACATGAGATGCATTCAGAACATCATGGGCATCAAATGGGAACGTAAAGTGCCCAGGCGCTTGAATGAAGAATGTAAATGCCTGAATCAGAGCTCAGCTGAGATGGCGTGGGCTTGTATAAAGTCCATAAGGCGATCATGTATTCACAACTTAAACTTGGAGACTGCCTGCAAGGTTCAAGGACTCCGCCAAGACGAACCTCAGAGAATGTGGTACGTCCACAACAGACTGAGAGTAAATGCACCAGAACAAGCTGGGGAGCAATCACTTGTTGTTTACTGCATATATCACAGATCATAGACCATAGAACATAGAATTTACAGTGCAGAAGGAGGCCATTCGGCCCATCCAGTCTGCACCGGCTCTTGGAAAGAACACAGCACGAAAGCCCATACCTCCACCCTATCCACGTAAACCAGTAACCCCACCTAACATAAGGGCAATTTATCATGGCCAATTCACCTAATCTGCATATCTTTGGACTGTGGGAGGAAACCGGAGCACCCGGAGGAAACCCACGCAGACACGGGGAGAACGTGCAGACTCCGCACAGGCAGTGACCCAAGCCAGGAATCGAACCTGGGACCCTGGAGCTGTGAAGCAACTGTGCTAACCACTGTGCTACCGTGCTGCCCCTGCCTGCTACAATGCTGCTGCCCTTTGCACAGCAAAGTGTACAGAAGGCTAAGGACAAAAGACAAACGAGAAAGGCGGGGCGGTGCCAACAAAATCAGACAATTCATCCTTGCCTGCCCCATGGAAAGTGTTATGGGCCAGGGTTTAGAGAATCCCAAAGTGTATCATGGAATTCACCTGACCCACAACTTTTAATAGATTGTGGTATGGGGAGCACATGGCCCACTCTACAGGTGTGGTACAGCAGAAATGAAAAAGTATTTTTTAAAGCAAAACAATGTTTATTCTATGAACTCAAGTTAACCTTTTTAAAACATACAGTGAACATCTTAACAACCATCAATTCAAATACAACCCCCAAAGAATACAACACTAAGTAATGCATATGCTGTCCTTTTAACACCCAGAAGACGTAAAACACTTTTTACCAGCAGCACATCTGGTTAAAGTCACTACTGTTATTAGTTTTAAATCACCAGGATCGATTTACAGTCTTTAGATTACAGAGAGAGACTCTAATACACCTTCTGGCTGTGACTGCAGCTATCCAGCTCTGAAAACGTAACTAAAATACACCCTTCAGCAAACAGCCTACAACAAAAGTAAAAAGCTGACAGACAGCCCAGCTCCACCCACTCTCTGACATCACTGCAGTAATAAACGCCCATTTCTTAACGGTACTCTCACATGACAAAAGCAATGTAATTCTGCGATCGGGTTCCACATTGAATGTAAAACAGAAGACTTTGTGCACTCAAGAAATGGCTACCTTCGATAACAAGGGGAAACCAGCAACAACGCTGAATAGATGCCTCATGACTATGAAACTTTCTATCAAATCTCCTCTCAACATTCCCTTCTCTAAAGAAAATAAGCCCAGCTTCTCCAATTCATCCATGCAACTTTACTTCCTCACGCTTGCATTAACTGCTTGACTGCCTGGTCGCTCCCTCCCTCCTTGCGCTCTCTTAAGCTGAGGGGTCACCATCTTCTGAAATGTGTTCTGCATGTAGTTCCCTGCCTCATGGATGCACCGCCGTGATGCCAGATGTTGCTCTAACCAACTGGAGCTCTAACCAACACTTTTTGCATCTGTGGTTGTCCAGGAGACAAGAAGCGTCCTGGAGTTCCCACATGGAGCAGGATGCGCATTCTACTCTGGCTGACTTCAGCTCGAGCAACTCGGAATGCTGGAACTCTATAAACCTGCTGCATTTAACACACAGTTTAGTGTCCGCATTACATCTTATGCGCAGCTGTTGCCAGATTCTTTTAGCTAAATGAGGCACGCAGTTGTTTGAGGTGAAGGGAGGAATTTAAATTTGCTGCAAGCTGTTGTAATAGAACTGAGAGAAACTGACCGGAAACCATCCCTCATTTCCTTAATGATCTCACTGCGAATGCGAGGATGGTTCCTTTTGTTTTTCTTTGCCGTGTCATGCGCAGACCGCAGATCGGGACAGGTTCAGGCTCAGCCCCTCCAAATATCCTGCTGGTGCCTGCCTCCAGCCTGGCTGCACAGGTAAGGCACTGGTAGTGATCCGGGGCCCTTATTGGAATCAACAGTCTCAGGGTAAGAGGACAGAGAATTGAACAAAAACATGGGGCTGAATGGAATGCAATTTCCCAACAGGGCTGGTTTAGCTCAGTGGACTAGCCAGCTGGTTTGTAATGCAGAACAAGGCCAGCAGCGCGGGTTCAATTCCCGTACCAGCTTACCCAAATGTGGCGATGAGGGGCTTTTCACAATAACTTCATACTTAATAGAATTTACAGTGCAGAAGGAGGCCATTCAGCCCATCGAGTCTGCAGCGGCCCTTGGAAAGAGCACCCTACGAAGCCCCACACCTCCACCCTATCATCGCTGGCTTTGACCAAGGCAGGCCAGCAGCACGGTTCAATTCCCATATCAGCCTCCCTGAACAGGCACCGGAATGTGGCGACTAGGGGCTTTTCACAGTAACTTCATTTGAAGCCTACTTGTGACAATAAGTGATGTTCATTTCATTTCATTTCATTTATCCCAGTAACTCAACTTAACCTTTTTTTGGAGACTAAGGGCAATTTAGTATGGCCAATCCACCTAACCTGCACATCTTTGGACCGTGGGAGGAAACCGGAGCACCCGGAGGAAACCCATGCACACATGGGGAGAACGTGCAAACTCCACACAGATAGTGACCCAAGCCTGGAATCGAATCTGGGACCCTGGAGCTGTGAAGCAACTGTGCTAACCACTATGCTGCCGTGCTGCCCAATAAAAGATTATTATTATTATTATTAACCTCCCACCTCACTAGCCTTGGAGAAGGTTTTGGCCCAGAAGACACACACTTCCCAAAGAATGGAATCCAACTCGTTAATAATTTAAAAGTATAGCCCTGCTGCCTCACGGAGCCGAGGTCCCAGGTTCGATCCCGGCTCTGGGTCACTGTCCGTGTGGAGTTTGCACATTCTCCCCGTGTCTGCGTGGGTCTCACCCCCACAACCCAAAGTTGTGCAGGGTGGGTGGATCGGCCACGCTAAATTGCCCCTTAATTGGAAAAAATGAATTGGGGACCCCAAATTTATATATTTTTTAAAAATAATTTAAAAGTAGTATTTTAGGATGGAACAGTTTAAATATGATGAACAAGCTGCGTAGACACGGAATAAACATACCACCCGCAGCAGGTGAGAAGGATTTACGGTGCTGGATCAGACGAACCAGGGAGACGCCCATTTCTATGGCGCCTCTGAACAGTTGGCTGATGTTAGTGTCGGTGTGAGGTTAAAACCAGCACAGACCACTTCAAAAAAACTCTTCCCTGTTACAAGTGCTACTTCCCTCAGGAGGGCCTTTACTCAGACACTTGGCTTCCGTGTGGGTCACGAGATCCAACCACATCAGTAATGTCTTATTTCAAGACTTGTGCTGGAAACATTCACTTGGTAGAGGGAAGAGTTTGCATCCTGTGTTTTTTTTTCAGTCAGCAAGCTGCCATGGGAGTTTTCTTCATAAGAGAGAGAGAGGGAGCCATTTCTACATTATTCTTTAAACCAGCATTTCTTATACCGGGCACTGAATAGGCAGACTGCCCTCAAAGTGGCGTCCCTCAGGTCCTCCACACTCCCTGCCTAAACCTCACAGAGTACCTGGGTTTGGTTGGCCAGGTCTTTAGCCCCTGGCACAGGCCTAGGGTATGGCGAGGCTTGTCCTCATTGTGGAAGAGTGGAATCCTAGAATTTGCAGTGCAGAAGGAGGCCATTCAGCCCATCCAGCCTGTACCGGCCCTTGGAAAGAGCACCCTACCTAAGCCCACACCTCTACCCTATCCCCATAACCCAATAACACCACCCAACCTTTCTAGACACTAAGGAGCAATTTAGAATGGCCAATCCACCTAACCTGCACATCTTTGGACTGTGGGAGGAAACCGGAGCACCCGGAGGAAACCCACGCAGACACGGGGAGAACGGGAATTGAACCTGGGACCCTGCCGCTGTGAAACATCAGTGCTAACCACTGTGCTACCATGCCCCCCTTGCAAACAGAAGCCCGGGTGCAGACTTCATCAGCTTTATAGCAACGGGAGCAGCAATCGGCTCACTGGAGCCTCCTCATCCTGGGTGAGAGACGGATGGGCTCGGAGCCACAAGTACTGCTGGGAGGCTGCAAGAAAAAGCGACTCTCAATTATGTCCCCTTGGGCAGCAATCCCGCTTCTGAATCAGAATGTCCCACTCCGGTCATTTGAGCCCATGATCCAGGATAGCATTCTCAATGCCATTACTGAGGGAGTGCTGCACTGTCAGAGATGCTAGTTTTTGGATGCGGGCCGGATTTCCCCGGCCGTTGGGATTGTCTTTTCCAGCTGGCAGCACGCCCCTGCCCGCTGGTCTCCCGACGGCATTCGGTGGTTCCAATGGGAAATCCCATTGACGGGCGACGGGAGTATAGAATCCCACCATCAGCGAATGGAGCGGCGCCCAGACAGCCTGGAAGCAGTGAATCCTGCCCGTGATGTTCAACCAAGACACCACCTGACCCCACAGAGGGAAACATAAACCATTCCATGATGCTGTTAGAAAGCAGATCAGCTAAGATTTCCCTGGCACCCGTCAAAGGAAAGCTGAAAAAAGTGATTATTTGGTCATTAATCTAGACTATGCAGCACAGAAACAGGCCGTTCAATCCAAACAGTCCATGCTAACATCAAAGCTCCAATTGAACCTTCTCCCATCCAACTTGGCATATTTGTTCTCATATGCTTATCGCATTTCCCATTGTTATGGGCCAGGGTTTAGAGAACCCCAAAATGTATCATGGAGTTTCCCTGACCCACGACCGTTAATAGATTGTGGTATGGGGAGCATACGGCCCACTCTACAGGTGTGGTACAGCAGAAATGGTAGAGTATTTTTTTAAAGCAAAACAATGTTTATTCTATGAACTCGAGTTCACCTTTTTAAAACATACAGTGAGCATCTTACCAACCATCAATTCGAATACAACCCCCAAAGAATACAACACTAAGTAATGCTTAATAACTTCCCAAACGACATCCAGAACACAGAAGAAACACCTTTTAACAGAAGCACATTAGGTTTACATCCGCTACTGAGAACATTTATAATTCTGAATTCACCAAATGATCAAGAGATAGTTTTTTGATGGCAGAGAGAACAGCAGTACACCTGCTTGGTCTGGCTTCAGCTCCAACACTGAAAATGAAACTAAAACACACCCTGCAGCAAACAGCCTAAAACATAAGTAAAAAGCTGACAGACAGACCAGCTCCACCCACACTCTGACATCATTGATAAACGCCCATTTCTTAAAGGTACATTTATAAGCAGCCATTTCTCAAAGTTACTCTCATATGACAGCCCCAGTTGGTCGCACTCTCACTCTCTGAGTCACAAATTCCCCAGTTGAATTTCCAGCCATTCCCACCGGCGGGATCGTCCTGTCCCGCCAAAGGTTGGAAAATCCCATCCTCACTCTTCAGCACAAAAATGAAGTCTAGCACATCAATAGAGTACTGATGGAGCGCTGCACTGTCAGATGGTCAGTACTAAGGGAGCACTGTACTGTCAGAGGGTCAGTACTGAGGGAGTGCTGCACTGTCAGATGGTCAGTACTGAGGGAGCACTGTACTGTCAGAGGGTCAGTACTGAGGGAGTGCTGCACTGTCAGAGGGTCAGTACTGAGAGTGCGCTGCACTGTCAGAGGGTCAGTACTGAGGGAGTGCTGCACTGTCAGAAGGTCAGTACTGAGGGAGCACTGCACTGTCAGAGGGTCAGGACTGAGGGAGTGCTGCACTGTCAGAGGGTCAGTACTGAGGGAGCACTGCACTGTCAGAGGGTCAGTACTGAGGGAGTGCTGCACAGTCAGATGGTCAGTACTGAGGGAGCACTGCACTGTCAGATGGTCAGTACTGAGGGAGTGCTGCACTGTCAGAGGGTCAGTACTGAGGGAGTGCTGCACTGTCAGAGCGTCAGTACGGAGGGAGTGCTGCACTGTCAGAGGTCAGTACTGAGTGAGTGGTGCACTGTCAGAGGGTCAGTACTGAGGGAATGCTGCACTGTCAGGGTCCGTACTGAGGGAGTGCTACACTGTCAAAGGGTCAGTACTGAGGGAGTGCCTGACTGTCAGAGGGTCAGTACTGAGGGAGTGCTGCACTGTCAGAGGGCCCATACTGAGGGAGTGCTGCACTGTCAGCGGGTCAGTACTGAGGGAGTGCCGCACTGTCAGAGGGTCAGTACTGAAGGAGTGCTGCACTGTCAGCGGGTCAGTACTGAGGGAGTGCTGCACTGTCAGATGGTCAGTACTGAGGGAGCACTGCACTGTCAGAGGGTCAGGACTGAGGGAGTGCTGCACTGTCAGATGGTCAGTACTGAGGGAGCACTGCACTGTCAGAGGGTCAGGACTGAGGGAGTGCTGCACTGTCAGAGGGTCAGTACTGAGGGAGCACTGCACTGTCAGAGGGTCAGTACTGAGGGAGTGCTGCACAGTCAGATGGTCAGTACTGAGGGAGCACTGCACTGTCATATGGTCAGTACTGAGGGAGTGCTGCACTGTCAGAGGGTCAGTACTGAGGGAGTGCTGCACTGTCAGAGCGTCAGTAGGGAGGGAGTGCTGCACTGTCAGAGGTCAGTACTGAGTGAGTGGTGCACTGTCAGAGGATCAGTAAAGAGGGAATGCTGCACTGTCAGGGTCAGTACTGAGGGAGTGCTACACTGTCAAAGGGTCAGTACTGAGGGAGTGCCTGACTGTCAGAGGGTCAGTACTGAGGGAGTGCCGCACTGTCAGTGGGTCAGTACTGAGGGAGTGCCGCACTATCAGAGGGTCAGTACTGAAGGAGTGCTGCACTGTCAGCGGGTCAGTACTGAGGGAGTGCTGCACTGTCAGAGGGTCAGTACTGAGGGAGTGCTGCACTGTCAGAGGTTCAGTACTGAGGGTGTGCTGCACTGCCAGAGGGTCAGTCCTGAGGGACTGCTGCACTGTCAGAGGGTCAGTACTGAGGGACTGCTGCACTGTCAGAGGGTCAGTATTGAGGCAGTGCTGCACTGTCAGAGGGCCAGTACTGAGGGAGTGCCGCACAGTCAGAGGGTCAGTACTGAGGGAGTGCTGTACTGTCAGAGGGTCAGTACTGAGGGAGTGCTGCACTGTCAGAGGGTCAGTACTGAGGAGGTGCTGCACAGTCAGATGGTCAGTACTGAGGGAGCACTGCACTGTCATATGGTCAGTACTGAGGGAGTGCTGCACTGTCAGAGGGTCAGTACTGAGGGAGTGCTGCACTGTCAGAGCGTCAGTACGGAGGGAGTGCTGCACTGTCAGAGGTCAATACTGAGTGAGTGGTGCACTGTCAGAGGATCAGTAAAGAGGGAATGCTGCACTGTCAGGGTCAGTACTGAGGGAGTGCTACACTGTCAAAGGGTCAGTACTGAGGGAGTGCCTGACTGTCAGAGGGTCAGTACTGAGGGAGTGCCGCACTGTCAGTGGGTCAGTACTGAGGGAGTGCCGCACTATCAGAGGGTCAGTACTGAAGGAGTGCTGCACTGTCAGCGGGTCAGTACTGAGGGAGTGCTGCACTGTCAGAGGGTCAGTACTGAGGGAGTGCTGCACTGTCAGAGGTTCAGTACTGAGGGTGTGCTGCACTGCCAGAGGGTCAGTCCTGAGGGACTGCTGCACTGTCAGAGGGTCAGTACTGAGGGACTGCTGCACTGTCAGAGGGTCAGTATTGAGGCAGTGCTGCACTGTCAGAGGGCCAGTACTGAGGGAGTGCCGCACAGTCAGAGGGTCAGTACTGAGGGAGTGCTGTACTGTCAGAGGGTCAGTACTGAGGGAGTGCTGCACTGTCAGAGGGTCAGTACTGAGGAGGTGCTGCACTGTCAGATGGTCAGTGCTGAGGGAGCACCGCACTGTCAGAGGGTCAGGACTGAGGGAGTGCTGCACTGTCAGAGGGTCAGTACTGAGGGAGCACTGCACTGTCAGAGGGTCAGTACTGAGGGAGCGCTGCACTGTCAGAGGGTCAGTACTGAGGGAGTGCTGCACTGTCAGAGGGTCACTACGGAGGGAGTGCCGCACTGTCAGAGGTCAGTACTGAGTGAGTGCTGCACTTTCAGAGGGTCAGTACTGAGGGAGTGCTGCACTGTCAGAAGGTCAGTACTGAGGGAGCGCTGCACTGTCAGGGGGTCAGGACTGAGGGAGTGCCGCACTGTCAGAGGGTCAGTACTGAGGGAGTGCTGCACTGTCAGAGGGTCAGTACTGAGGGAGTGCTGCACTCTCAGAGGGTCAGTACTGAGGGAGTGCCGCACTGTCAGAAGGTCAGTACTGAGGGAGCGCTGCACTGTCAGAGGGTCAGTGATGAGGGAGTGTTGCACTGTCAGAGGGTCAGTACTGAGGGAGTGCCGCACTGTCAGAGTGTCAGTCCTGAGGGAGTGCTGCACTGTCAGAGGGTCAGTACTGAAGGAGTGCTGCACTGTCAGAGGGTCAGTACTGAGGGAGTGCTGCACTGTCAGAGGGTCAGTACGGAGGGAGTGCCGCACTGTCAGAGGGTCAGTACGGAGGGAGTGCCGCACTGACAGAGGGTCAGTACTGAGGGAGTGCTGCACTGTCAGAGGGTCAGTACTGAGGGAGTGCTGCACTGTCAGAGGGTCAGTACTGAGGGAGCGCTGCACTTTCAGAGGGTCAGTGATGAGGGAGAGCTGCACTGTCAGAGGGTCAGTACTGAGGGAGTGCCGCACTGTCAGAGGGTCAGTACTGAGGGAGTGCTGCACTGTCAGAGGGTCAGTACTGAGGGAGTGCCGCACTGTCAGAGGGTCAGTACTGAGGGAGCGCTGCACTGTCAGAGGGTCAGTACTGAGGGAGTGCTGCACTGTCAGAGGGTCAGTGATGAGGGAGTGTTGCACTGTCAGTGGGTCAGTACTGAGGGAGTGCCGCACTGTCAGAGGGTCAGTACTGAGGGAGTGCTGCACTGTCAGAGGGTCAGTACTGAGGGAGTGCCGCACTGTCAGAGCTGTGGCTTTTGAGTGAAACATTACAATGGTGTCCTGACTACTGACCCAGAAGCTCTGGGTTCAAGTCTGACTTCAGGACTTGACGGTGGTGCAAGAGGATTAATGAGGTCCATACAGAATGATCAGCAGCCTAAAAGTTGTTACAAATAAGCCTGGCAATAAGTGGTAAGGGTGAAAGAGTTACTTGGTCAGCCAGACCGCAGGGGGCACTGCAAACCGCTGCAGTTCCCCAGACGTAATCATGGGCCAATCAATGGCAGTCCATGGTCATAGCAACATAGAAAGATAGAAAATAGGAGCAGCAGGAGGCCATTTGTCACTTCGAGTCTGCACCGCCTTTCATTATGATCATGGCAGATCATCCAACTCAATAGACTGATGTTGCTTTCCCCACATATCCTTTGATCCCCTTCACCTCAGTTGCTATATCAAACTCCTTCTTGAAAACATACAATGTTTTGGCCTCAACAGCTTTCTGTGGTAACGAATTCCACAGGCTCACCACTCTCTGGGTGAAGAAATTTCTCCTTATTGCAATCATAAATGGTCTAATCCGTATTCTGATTCTGGACCACATCATCATCAAGTACGTCCTTCCTGCATCTATCATGTCCAGTCCTGTTAGAATTTTAGAAGTTTCCATGAGGTTCCCCCTCATTCTCCTAAGCTCCAGCGAATACAATCCTAACCGACTCCATCTCTCTCATATGTCAGTCGCGCCATCCCAGGAATCAGTCTGGTGAACCTTCGCTGCACTCCCTCGAGAGCAAGAACATCATTCCTCAGATAAGGGGACCAATACTGCACACAATATTCCAGGTGTGGCCTCACCAAGGCCCTGTATAATTGCAGCAAGACATCCCTGCTCCTGTACTCGAATTCTCTGACTATGACAGCCAACATCTCAGTTGTCTTCTTTACCGCCTGCTGTACCTGCATGCTTACCTTCAGTGACTGGTGTATGCGGATGCTCAGATCTTGTTTCACGTTCCCCTCTCCTAATTTATGGCCATTCAGATAATAGGCTGCCTTCACGTTTATGCGACCAAAGTGGATAACCTCGCATTTCTCCAAATTAAACTGCATCTGCCGTTCATTTGCCCACTCACACAATTTGTCCAAATCACACTGAAGGATCTCTGTCTCCTCCTCAAGCTCACCCTCCCACCCAGCTTGGTGTCACCTGCAAATTTGGAGATATTGCATTTGGTTCCCTAATAAAAATCATTGCTATATATTGTGACTAGCCGGGGTCCTAGCACTGATCCCTGCGGTAACCCACTAGTCACTGCCTACCAATTTGAAAAAGACTCATTAATTCCTCTCTTTGTTTCCTTTCTGCCAACCAGTTTTCTATCCATCTTGGCAGATGTGTATGCTTTTTCCTTGAATCTGTCTCTAATTTCCCTTATAAGCTATGGATTGGCCACCTTTTCCATTTTACTTCTGCGCCAGATAGGAATAAACGATTTTTGCCATTGCCTATCCACAGTCATGCCTTTAAGTAATGTTTCCCAATCCACCATAGCCAATTCACGCCTCATATCATCGTAGTTTCCTTTATGAAGATTCAGGACCCCAGTCTCAGAATCAAATACCTCACTCTCTATCTTGATGAAGAATTCTATCATATTATGGTCGCTCATCCCCAAAGGGCCTTGCACAGCTAGATTGCCAATGATTCCTTTCTCATTACACAACACCCAGTCTAGGATGGCCTGCTCTCTAGTTGGTTCCTCAGTGTATTGATCCAGAAAACTATCCCGTACATACTCCAGGAATTCCTCCTCTCCCATATTATGACTGCCCGGTGGAGTAGGCACTATTTTGAAGAGGAGCTCATCCCTGGGGTCCTGGCCAATATTTATCCTCAATTAACACTGCTAAAACAGATTATTTGATCATAACCACATTGCTGTTTGTGGTATCTTGCTGTGCCCAAATGAGCTGCCACATTTCCTACATTCTAAGAGTGACTACAGATCAAAAGAACACTTGAAGTAAAAAACAGCAAATACTGGAAAAACTCAGAAGGTTGGGCCGCACGGCAGCACGGTGGTTAGCACAATTGCTTCACAGCTCCAGGGTCCCAGGTTCGATTCCCGGCTTGGGTCACTGTCTGTGCGGAGTCTGCACGTCCTCCCCGTGTGTGCGTGGGTTTCCTCCGGGTGCTCCGGTTTCCTCCCACAGTCCAAAGATGTGCAGGTTAGGTGGATTGGCCACGCTAAATTGTCCTTAGTGTCCAAAATTGCCCTTAGTGTTGGGTGGGGTTACTGGGTTATGGGGATAGGGTGGTGATGTGGGTGCTCTTTCCAAGAGCTGGTGCAGACTCGATGGGCCGAATGGCCTCCTCCTGCACTGTAAATTCTATGATTTTTTTTGTAGACATTTTTACGGGGTGTGGGCGTCGCTGGTTAGGCCGGCATTTGTTGCCCATCCCTAATTGCCCTTGGGAAGGTGGTGGTGAATTGCTTTCTTGACCCGCTGCATCCCATGTGGTGTAGGTACACCCTCAGTGCTGTTAGGGAGAGAGTTCCAGGATATTGACCCAGCGACAGTGAAGGAACGGCCGATATATTTCCAAGTCGGGATGGTGAGTGACTGGGAGGGGAACCTCCAGGTGGTGGGGTTCCCAGGTATCTGCTGCCCTTGTCCCTCTCAATGGCAGTGGTCTTGGGGTTGGATGTTCTGGCAGCATCTGTGGAGAGCGAAACAGGGTTAATGTTTCATTGTCCAAACGACACTTCTACAGAAATAATTTTCCATTGGCCGTAAAGCATTCTGAGATAAGAACAGAAAATTCTGGATAAAGCCAGTGGGTCTGGCAGCATCCGGGGAGAGAGAGTTCCTATTTGGAGTCGGTATGACCCTCCTACAGAACGGTACAGTTCTGTGGAAGAATCATATTGGAGTCGAAATGTTCAATCTATTTTTCCCCACAGGCTCTGCCGGACCTGCAGTGTTTATCCAGAATGTTTTGTTTTTTATTTCAGATTTACAGTGTGCGCAGTATCTTGCTTTTATTGGAGCATTTTGAGGTGTCTGGTGATGACGAAAAGCACGACACAAGAGCAAGGGTTTTGTTTTTTCGACACACCAGCCTGCACCATGATGGGACGCAGTTTGTATTTCAATGAAAATCAATGCACATTGAAGCAGACTGAATACTTAAAGGCCCCTTAACTCCTCCAAGACTATCTGAAACCTGGGCTGCTTTACATACGCTTCATCGACAGTTTGCTGACAGCTCTCACAGTCTGCTGTTGCGCTTGCCTTTGTTCCTGCTGCGATGGCTTGGCGTCCGACCTGCCTGACATGATCGACAGCAGCCAGACGCTTTTTCACAACTGCGCTGAGCCTCTCCAGCAAAACGTTCGTCACACCATTCCCCCCCCCCCAGTTCTGCTCTTTGTCCAGTTCAATTCTCATTGGTCGCCGGACATTGTTTTCACTCCCTCGGCCATATGTCAACTGGAGCGTTGGCAGAATAATTCAGAGCTCGTGAGTTCAAATCCAACCAAGTCCGTTTGAAAATATGAGTTTAGTTCTGATTTTTTAACATTTTTTAAATGGAAATAAAAGGCTGGCGTCAGTTAATGTGACCATGAACTGTCGGATGTTGGAAGTAAAAAAGCAGTTGGTCCACTGGTGCCTCTTTAGGGAAGGAAAGCTGCTGTTCTGTCTGGGTCTGGGCTTACAGGACTCCAGCCCTACGTCATCGTTGTTGACAATTAACTGCCTCTTGAAGTGGCCCAGCAAGACCCCAAATCGTGTCAAATCACAAACGGGTTCAAGAAGTCAACCCCTCGAGGTCAATTTTGTATGGGTACAAATGGATGCTGTCATGATATTCAGGTAAACATCATAGCACAGACATACATACATACTGATGGACAGATCAACGGACCAATCAACACACACACAACACCACAGCCAATCACAGGCAAGAGCATACACACTACAAAACAGGGAACACGACACTTCCTGGGGACTCGAGCAGGAGACGGCTTAGGGCACAGAGCTCATTACAAGCCACTCAGACATCCACTATGTGCTGAGTGCTACTACAAGATAGTATTAGGAATAGGTCCACAGATTCTAGGGTTATGATCGAACCTCAGTAACCAGTTTACCACTGTAAATAAATGTTAGTAATAAAACTGAGTTGTACCATTCGCAACCGTGTTGGTTCGTCTGTGTAGCAGAGCACCCAACACATCAGATGCCTTGCGAGTGATACCGACAACATGAGAGTGAAATTCTGAATATCCTTGGCTTCCTTCAATTCTCTTATTCATTCTCTTACCATTACAATCCGAACAAAAACCCCAATATTTTATTTTAACTTTGTACGACTGTGAGGAAAGGATACCTCACTCCAGGAGTCGTTTCACGCAAACATAGGGACATGGTAAATTAAAACAAACTGTATTACTGACACAGTATTATGGGCGGCACTGGAGCACAGTGGTTAGCACTGTTGGTTCACAGCGCCAGGGTCCCGAGTTCGATTCCCGGCTTGAGTCACTGTCTGCGCAGAGTCTGCATGGGTTTCCTCCAGGTGCTCCGGTTTCCGCCCATACGCCCCAAAAGATGCGCTGTTAGGTGAATTTGACATTCTGAAATCTCCCTCTGTGTACCCGAACAGGGGCCGGAATGTGGCGAAGAGGGGCTTTTCACAGTAACTTCATTGCAGTGTTAATGTATTCCTACTGCTGACAAAATAAAGATTATTGATTTATAAAGATTATAGAGATTAAAATAGCTTTAACATCGCACACGATAGTTAAACAATGCTAGTCAATACAGTGACACAATTGCCCGTAACATCCTCTGCGATCCCGGACTCAGGTCGCTGGTCTGCCGAACTTGCGCGCCGCGGTGACTCGGACATGCGGACGCATGGGCCTGTGCGTTGGAACGTGCTGCGTTTAAACTCCCTGTCCGTTTTTTTTACCAGCTTGACGTCATTGACCATGCGAGACCTACCGCATTAATAATCCAGGGACAGCGCCAACTTGGTCAACTGGCCCCAAGGTTAGATCAGTTCTTCCACCTCTTCATTTGCACTTTTATTTCTCGGTCCAGGGTCATCGAGCAGAGGCAGGAGACATCACGAGCCATTTGTTTGGTAGGTTAATATTTTATATTATTAATGTTTAGCGTTTATAAATATGTTTAAAATGCAGACTTTGGTTTGTCATAAGACTGTTAATTCCATAAAAAGGGTACTTAACTGTATGAAGTGAGTTTGGAGTCACAAAAGTGAAAGAAAGATTTTTTTTGAACTTCGGATCATCATGAGAATGTTACTCCACTAAAGGAACTATAATGGATTGAATGGGTTTAGGGTGAATCTAATGTTCGGCGATCACTCCCTAAAGAGTAGGATTGTCCACCCAAGATACTCCGTGTTACTGGGCACAGGCTCTGCGGGTCCTTGCGTGGCTGATGAGCCGATCCTAAAGCCACATCTTCAATCACTTGGCAAGAGTTCCAAAAAGTTTGGATCGGTCCTTGGATGCAAGAGCACGGGTATTCCTTTCTCAGGCTCCTTTTCCAGGAGCAATCAGGAGTTCTCGAAGAATTGTGCCCTTCAATCAGGAGATTCCTCCACGTCGGTCTCTTCTGATCAAAGGTCTCTCCGGGATTTATGTCTGTGTTCCATTTCTTGAGGTAAGCCTTCAAGAGGTTCCTTTGTCCTCCTCTTGTTTGGGATCTTTCCTTGATCTGGGTGAAGAAGATTTGCTTTTGGCAGTCCGTACTCTGACATCCTAAGCACACGGCCGGCCCAGCGGAGTTGGTTTCAGATGATCATGGCCTCGATACAGATGCTATTGACATCTTCAAGGACACTAATGTTAGCACACATGTCCTCCCAGTTGATTCAGAACTAAAGTACATTTGGATTTTGCAATGTATTTTAAGCTGTGTTGTTTAAGAGTCTCCCTGATGTAATGTTCATCCTTACAAGCCTCATTGACTACTTCAAATGCTTTAACAAAATGTAATGCCTTAGGTGACATATGCAAGCCTCCTGTAAGCTAATATGAACTATCTCTCCGACAGGTATTGCAGAATCCAGTTGAGATTCAAAATCTGTAGTCATGCTTCACCTCCACTGGGTCATCACATTAATAGTTTGGCTTCTTAAAATCCCTGAACACCTTCTGAGGCTTCGACGCAGGCGCAGGGATCTTGAGAGAAGAGTCAGGCTACATCTCCGCCTTGTGAGGAAGTGAATCAATTACCCATCCCGAAGAGTGTACAGACAAAGGACATCCCGAAATGATGTCAGAGGAGATGCTCTTCAGCAGCTGCTGCTTTTGGACATTGAGCTTGTAAAATTAGCAATTGACGTGGCTGAACCCTCTCTCACTCCCTCCCTCTCTCCCCTGCCCCCTTCCCTCCCCTCCCCTTTACAAATCGACAGAACCATTGTGTTATGTGGAAAAATATATTTTATTGACCACTGTGTTTAAGAGAGAAAATATATTTTATTGCAAAAAATTTGTAAAAGTTGAGGCCATTGCACAAAATTTTGTTGTTCAGCTGATTAAGGTAAATGTTAAGTTAAATGTGAACTCGTTTCAAAGTTTGATATTTGTAAAATTATTTTTGTTCATAAATGTTTTCCATTAAACTTTACAAGCTTCTACAATCTTTGATGTTTCTTATTTAAACATCAAAACACAACATTTAATTATGAGATAATTATAAATGAATATGATAATTCAAGTAAACAAGGCAGAAACATAATAATATGGCTAACACAGTGGCACACACACTGCTGCCTCACAACATCAGGGACCCTTGTTAAGTTCGGATCTTGGGTGACTGTGTAGTTTTACACATTCTCCCTGTGTCTGCATGGATTTCCTGGAACGATAGAATAGAACCATACAATCCCTACAGTGCAGAAGGAGGCCATTTGGCCCATCGGGACTGCACCGACCTTCTGAAAGAACACCCTCACCAGGCCCACTCCCCTGTCCCATCCAAACAGTACAGCTTTGGACACCAATGAGAAATTTTAGTGTGGCCAATCCACCTAACCTGAACATCTTTGGAGTGGGGGAGGAAACCGGAGCAACCGGAGGAAAACCACACAGACGCGGGGAGAACGTGCAGACTCCGCACAGACAGGCACCCAATGCCGGATTCGAATATGGAACCCTGGCGCTAACTACTGTGCCAACCTGCCTCCCATAAATGAGTTAAGATATTTCCATTCTGTGAATTACAGGACATTGTGGTTGGCAGTACTCAGCTTAGGAATAGCTTCTTCCCCACAGCTGCCAGACTCCTCCACAACTCTCCCTCGGACTGATCTGTTCCCTGTAAGAACACTATTAACGACGCCCTATGCTGCTCTTGCTCATGTCATTTTTGCTTTGTTATTTTGCCCTTGTTCCGTACTGTAACCAGTCACTTACTTGTCGATGCACTGTGTATTTATTTGCATTCACTGTAACTATTTACTATTTTTTTTTATCTACTGTGTACGTGCTGTGTACGTTTCCTCAGCCGCAGAAAAATAATTTTCACTGTATTGGTACATGTGACAATAAATCAAATCAATCAATCAAATACCTGTGACAAAAATGGGTGTGTGGATCTGGTAGGGTGCTCCTTTGGAGCGTTGGTGCAGACTCGATGGGCCGAATGGCTTTATCCCCTTCACCGTCTGGCCAGATTGTCTGAAGGTTTTGAAGATATGATTCGGAGCGGCTGGGGCATCTGCCAAAAACTGGGAGGAGCGAATCGCCAAGGTGAGGAAGAAATTGAGCATGTGGGAGCAACGCTCCCTCTCCATTGCAGATAAGAACCTGATCATCAGGTGTGAGGTGTGAGGTGCTCACATTGTTGCTGTATTGGTGCAGGTCTAGGCCATTCCCCGAGCCTGCACTGCAGCAGTCAAGTGAGTCATCTACAAGTTCATCTGGAAATCGAAGATGGATCGTGTTAGAATGTTAGGGGCTGTTTAGCACAGGGCTAAATCGCTGGCTTTGAAAGCAGACCAAGGCAGGCCAGCAGCACGGTTCAATTCCCGTAACAGCCTCCCCGAACTGGCGCCTTTAGGGGCTTTTCACAGTAACTTCATTTGAAGCCTACTTGTGACAATAAGCGATTTTCATTTCATTTCATTTCAAAGGGACAGTATGTGTAAATCTCTGGATAAGTAAGGGAGATACCTACCCAACCTCGCCCTCATCCCGATTGCCACCCTTGTGTGTGGCTGCATCAAGCTGTGCGTGGACCCCCAGTACGCAAACATCAAGTGTCACTACGTACTGAGGTTCTACCTGTCCCCTGGTGTTGGGAAGGATGGATCTGACCACATTGCCGTGGAACGCTCCAAGTCGTTGGACCGTGTCATATCACCTGACCTTCCTGGGAAAGTTTGTTCAGAAAAACACCTTTGACCACAATTCCACCAGGCAGTGGTCTGCACGTAATGTCCTCGAGACCCTGAGGTTAAAGGTGAGATGGTGGATCATGTCAGATGGTTCCCTGAGCTCACTGTCAGAGTCATCTAGCAGAATGCCACATCACCAAAACTTTCAACAAGCACAGAGACCCAGCTTGGCTGATGGTGAGAAGGGCCCTCCCCGTCAGAACCTTCATGTACAACCGAGGTCTCAGCGGAGTCACATGCGGGGGGCATGGGGGGCGGGGCGGGGCGGGGGGGGGGGATACAGCTGTTCACCTCCTTGTGGAATGTTCCTTTGCAATGACAGTCTGAGAGAGATACACTGGTTTTTGTCCAGATTTATCCCGGGTAGTTCCGTGACGCAGGACTCTGTGCTCTACAGGCTGTTCGCAGAGACGCTCACCGAGACAAACATCAACTGATGCTGGAGGATGATCAACTCGGTGAAAGACCCTCATTCCAGTGCAAAGAATTGGCCTTGACCCAGTGTTGCAGACTGGTACATTCCAGGATCCAGGACTACGTGCTGAGGGACACACTCAAGCTTCGGAAGCGGCCTCCAAGGTGCAATGGGGAAAGGCCACTGTGTAAGGCCTTCCAGCAAATGTACACCGAGGGGCTGGTAACCGTGTAAAACCCCTCGGTCTGTGAGCTTAATCCTAACTGTATGCAACTATATTGAAGCACCACAGAGCGGAACATGACCAATCGTCGGAACAGAATGATACTGTCTGTAACAAAAATGTTGAAATGCGTTTAACGTTCACAAGACTGAATTGAAGCACCTCAGAATGTATCCTGATCTCTGGGGAAAAGTGAATATCATTACACATTCCTGTTTGACAATTTGAAATGTTTTGCCATGTTTCTTTCAGATATTTTATGAATAAAGTATATTTTTGCAAAAGGGACATCGTGTAGAAGAATTCATGCAGCAGGCTGATCACCTATGGACAAGCTCCTGCAGACAGGTTGTACTAAGCCACTGGTGCTGTATCACTATTGCTCAGTGGGTTCTGAAAGATTTGCCACATAAATTGGAAATTGTATCCATAGTTTGTTCAGTGTCCTTGATATCAAAGTACAGGGCGCGGACCTCACAGGGACCTGAGACCCCCTGATTAAGAACCTTGCACCTTTCTGTTTGTTTCTCCTTTATGTCCTTACCTGGTTTCTCCTTAACTTCCTCTCCACCTCCTCCTCTCTTACCTGTGCTGGTACAATGAACGCAGGTGCAGCAAGAAATTAGGAAGCTAAACGGCGTGTCGGCATTAGTTGCAAGGTGATTGGAGTGCAAGAATAAAGAGGTCTTGCCACAACTGTGCGGGATTTTAGTGAGACCTTGTCTCAAATACTGTGCAGTTTGGGCCGCTCCATTTCAGGACGGAAAGAGGAAGATTACACTGGCATTGCTGGAAGCGCAGTGAAGCTTCACCAGATTAGTCCCTGCAGCTTGATGAGAGGTTGAGTAAATTGGACCCGCACTCTGTGAAGTTTGAGAGACGGTTCTCAAAAAAATCTGTAAAGTTCTGAAGGGGCTTGACAGGGTAGGTGCTGAAAGATTGGGCGTAATTTTACCAGAACATTTCTAAGTGTGGTCTCTGGTGGGAAACACAGTGTTATTACCACGAGGTGGGCTAGTGCGATGCAGATCGCGAACCATCCACATTTGGATATTGTTTTGGAGGTTGGGGTGATTTGCACCGTGAATGAGGTGTGCAGGAGCTAAAGACACCGGCAAGCTCAGCTTCTCAGGGATCGGGGTGCCCCCAGTCTCAAAGTTCAGTGTCAGGGCACCTCACCCTCTCCCCCACAAACACTGCAAACCCTTGCAGATGAGGAGAACACTTCGAATCCTTGATCACAGAGGTGTAAACATCCCCCCCAGCTGTAAATATTCGGGTCAGCCCCCCACCACCAAATAAACCATAGGGTCACCCAATCATCCTCACCGCCATCGCTTCCTCTCCCTGATCCTTGCCAGTAAGAACCAACTCCATGTGGTGTTCTCTGTGGTGCGAAATTCAGGACAGTTGGCATAGTGTTCACAAAGACCACAAAATAGCTTGAACTGAAACAAAGCAATAAATTTATTAACATTACTAACTTGGATTCAATACGTACTCCTCAAGAATACACAGTTGATTAATAACATTTAAACTACACTTGTAAATCTCAGGATAAGGAATCGATCGTTTAGGACTGTGATGAGGAGAAATCTCTTCAGTCAAAGGGTTGTGAATCTTTGGAATTCTCCACCACCAGAGGATTGTGTGCGCTCCATCGTTGGAGGGTGGAGCGGTTGCGACAGGCTGGCTGATCCGCTGCTGCTCCTATTTCCTGTGTTCCTGTGTTGTTGTGAATGCCGAGATGGGCAGCAGAATGAGGAAAATTACACAGTGCCCCTGCATCACAGCTGGGGCTGCCAATCGAGGGTCTCCCGCCCCCCCTAACCACTCCATACCAAAACATCCTGCCATAGGCCTGACTCCGGTGAGTCAAAACGCCCTCCCAGCTTCCCCACATCGAGCAGAAGGCTAACAGAGTCTTCGCTGTACAATTAGATGATTCTTGGCTGGCAGTCAAACAGCTTTGTGGCTCCCCTGAACTAACGAGCAATGTATCCAGCTCGCATCTGAATATTTTCCCCTCCTCTCCTGCGAGCACTGATTATTCTCCCATCCCTCGCTAGAGCGGCTTCATCTTTATTCTTCATGTTCGAGCCTGGGCAGGCACGCTTTGTCTTGCTAATCTCCCGGTGAGGGCTGTACCAGGCTTGGCCAAAAAAAAACACACCAGAAAATCAGAAGAGGACGGTGACGCTCAGTAAGTCAGGCACAGCTTCCGTGGGGAGAAGTGACAAGTTAATAGGTGTCAACAGGAACAGAGGATAAAGCAGATGATTGAAAGGAGGAATTTGCATCTATACAGCGCCTGTCACATCCTCAGGACGACGCACAGGACGTCGCTTCACCTTGATGTGACCTGACGGCAGTGCTGTGGCCGATGGGAGCAGTTTGTGATCAATTGAAGGCTCACAAAGACTGAGCTGTCCACCTCCTTCAGGGCCCGCGTCGGCAATTCGGCCCCTCAAGCCTGTTCCGCCATTCAATTAGATGATGGCTGATCTAATTTCCCTGCCTAGCCAGCAATGGCCACACTGCAGC
Organism: Scyliorhinus torazame; assembly: GCF_047496885.1. Lineage (NCBI taxonomy): Eukaryota > Metazoa > Chordata > Chondrichthyes > Carcharhiniformes > Scyliorhinidae > Scyliorhinus > Scyliorhinus torazame. The sequence continues at coordinate 9,619,865 of NC_092716.1, read as the reverse complement.
ATTAATATTCCATTTCAAATTTCCATCGCATTCCAGGAAGCAACCCGGCAGTCCTTCAGGAACTCTGGAAATTTCTCTCACGAAAATCTATGGAGCCAGGGAGATAAGTATACATAGAACATACAGTGCAGAAGGAGGCCATTCGACCCATCGAGTCTGCACCCACCCACTTAAGCTCTCACTTCCATCCTATCCCCGTAACCCAATAACCCCTCCTAACCTGTTTGGTCACTAAGGGCAATTTAGCATGGCCAATCCACCTAACCTGCACGTCTTTGGACAGTGGGAGGAAACCGGAGCACCCGGAGGAAACCCACGCACACACGGGGAGAACGTGCTGACTCTGCACAGACAGTGACCCAGTGGGGAATTGAACCTGGGACCCTGGCGCTGTGAAGCCACAGTGCTATCCACTTGTGCTACCGTGCTGCCCAATTGGATCAATTGGAAATTTCAAAAGCAGGACTGTTAGGTTGTTGTTAAACAAGGGCACTTGTAGAATGATAGAGTGATGCAGCACAAAAGGAAGACATCATGCCTGAGAGGAGGGTCTCGGTGTAAAGGGCAATCGATTAGTTCCAATTAGTTCCGATTAGTTCCAAGCCCTACCGAGGATTATACGATCATGGCAGGTGGATGGAGTTACACAGGTCAACGAAGAATCATTAACTGGCAACAGACGATGATTTTTCTCCTCTCCCCCCAGTTCCTATCTTCCTACTGGGTGAGGGCAAACTCTTGTGGCCCAGTAGTTAGAGGCCCCACTTAGGACCCACAATCTCCGGGGTTCAAGTCCCACTTCAGCAGTTGGTGGCCCACAAGGACGTTGCTCGCGAGGCAGGCAGATAGGTCGACACGCAACCCACTGCTCCTTCCGCCATGCCCCAGGGTGGGCAGTAAGAGCGGGGGAGATTCTTCTGGTCAGCCATGCCTGATGCCAAGTGTCGCCCTACCCACTTGTCACTTTCTCTCCCGCTCTCTGAAACAGGGAGACGGAAATCGTCCCTCGCAGACTCGGGATAATTGTGGACAGATTGGATGAACGGCAAATAGAATTCAAACGCAGTCTGGGTACATTGCTCAGTGGGGGGAAGCAGACCTCAGTCACACGAGATCTACTTCCACCCTTCCAACTACCCCCACCCCACCCCCCCCCCCCCCCAGCAAAGCCGCAGAGGTGACAGTTAAAGTCTATTTGCAGGAATCTATTTCTGTTTCCTGTTCGCTCCGCGCGCTGAATTAAAAAGATTCAATCAAGAAAAAAAATAATAAATGGGTGCAGAAATTACTACTTGAGTCTGAACATTGTTCCCCAGTCACCGGTCTGTCCAAACAACGTTTTATTTTTTTCCAGGAACAAGGGTGGGAAAACAGAAAATAAATAGCAGGTTGCTGCGGGCACTGACTCGAGCCTTGCTGTGTTTTGATAAGTTTCACAGGGAGCTTCACTGGAGAGTTAAAAATAATTACAAATGTCAAACCCTCAAGTAACTTTTCAGACACCGAAATCATCTGCTGTAAAGAAAAATGCTGCAGACGGACCCAATAAAACGAAATGGAAAACCTACAAGTGTTGAGTTCTGCAAGTACATTTTGTGTAAATTGACGCTGTTGGCTGAGTGACTTGTCTTTCGGCCTTGCTCAAGACACTTAAACGCTGGGTGGTAAAAGTGTTGTTTTTTGAATTGAGGGAAAGTTAATGAAGCGGGGAGAACAATGTTAAATTATCCGTTAGCTGAACATGGAATCAGAGAATCTCAACAGTGCAGAAGAAGGCCATTCGGCCCATCGAGTCTGCACCAGCCCTTTGAGTGAGTGCTCTACCCATTGACATCCCCATGTCCACTCCGCCCTATCCCCATAACCTAGACCCTAATCTGCACATGCCTGGGCACTCAGGGGCAATTTAGCATGGCCAATCCACCTAACTTTGGACCGGGGGTGGAAACCGGAGCACCCGGGGGAACCCACGCAGACACGGGGAGAACGTGCAGACTGTGCACAGACAGAATTGAACCCGGGCCCCTGGTGCTGTGAGGCAGCAGTGCTAACCACTGTGCCGCCCTTAGGATAAATTCAGATGGCACTGGGCTGTACAGCCCAGATTCCTGGGTTATTTCTACCAATCTTGGGTCGTACTCACTACGCTGGGGATTGAACCTGCAACCTTCTGGCACAGAGCCGAGACCACCGCCAATGGAGGCAGGCTAACCCATCAGATGGAGCCAGCTAATGCATCAATAAATAACAAATGAAGGAAGATTTCACCCATCTGCAATCCTGTTCTTGTTCTATCGACTCCCTGATCTTGGTAGCCGGTGCCAGCTCTGACTCTCTGGAGGCACTTTCACCTGAGGCTGGGCGTTGGATTCGGGCCTCGCCAGGGAGGCTTGAGGCCGTCATCTACGCGAACACTCCGACTGAGGGGTGCTGCACAGTCGGAGGTTCTGTTGTTCAGGTGAGACATTAAAACTGAGGCCCCAGCTTCCCTCTCCAGGGGAGGCAAAAGCTCCCGCCCAAACTGTTTTGAAGGATAGGCGAGTTCTCCCCAGTTTCCAGGTGCCAAAACATTTATCCCTCGACCACCATCGCTAAATAGGAGATTAACTGGTCATTTCTGGAACCTTGCTGTGCACAAATTGTCTGATGTATTTCCTAACATGATAACGATGACTATACTTCAATAAGTGCATTACTGGGTGTAAAGCACTTTGAGAATCTGCTGTCTGCAGCTTAATTGCACCAAGTCTCGTTCACCCAGAACCCCTGTCTGACAGCGCCTCAATTTTAAAACCACTCATCCTTCTTTTCAAATCCCTCCACGGTCTCATCCTGCACCCACCCCCCCCTCCCCCATGCTCCACCCGCCCCCCCCCCCCACCCCCCGACCTCATTACCCCCGTCATCTCCTCCAGACTGACAAGCCTCCGAGGATTCCGCCATTCTTGATTTCCTTCGCTGCACCATTGGAGACCATGGGCGGGATTCTCTCAACCCTGGGCCGGGCTGGATAATCCCCGCGACCGGCGCGAATCCCGCCAAGCCACCCCGAAGGCGGGACCCGATACCCCGCAGAGCGGAGAATCGGCGGCATCGGCGCCGGCGTGGTCGGCGCGGCGCCAGTCGGGGGCCGCTCTACGGGGCCCCCTCGCCGATTCTCGGCCCGGGGTGGGCTGAGCGGCCGTAACAAAAATCCCGCCGGCGCCATTCTCACCTGCTCCTCGCCGGCGGGACCTCGGCGTGGAAGGGTCCGGGGGCAACCTGTGGGCGGGGAGAGGGGGGTCCGATCCTGGGGGGGGGGGGCCTCCGTTGTGGCCTGGCCCGCGATCGGGGCCCACCGATCGACGGGCCAGCCTCTCGGGCAGGGGGCCTCCTTTCTCCCGCGCCGGCCCCTGTAGCCCTACGCCATGTTGCGTCAGGGCCGGCGCGGAGAAGGGAGACACCGCGCATGTAGGGGCCAGAATTGCTGATCCTGAGGCCGTGTTGACGCCGCCGGGAAACATGACGGCGTTTCCGACGGTGTCAACACTTTGTCTCAGGATCAGAGAATCCCGCCCCGTAGCTGACTGGGCCCTCGGCTCTGGAATTCCCTCCCTAAACCACTCGACTTCTTCCTCCCCCTTAGAGCCCCTCACTGACCGAGCTGTTGGTCACCTGACCTCATATCTCCCTCTGTGGCTCAGTGTTAAAACTGCTTTTTGATTCAGAGCAGCCTTGTTAAGCACCTTGGCAAAGTTTGCCGTTTTGAGGTTTACTATATAAGTCCGCTTGGTGTGGTTGTTCAGACATCCTGAGGCTGTGAAAGGACATGCAAGACCCTTCTCCTTACGAACGGAACAATGTGGAAGGAGAATTGACTTGGGCCTCTTTCAATTGGTCACGGTGCAGTCCCCGTTACATTGAGCAGAACAATGGCAGGTCGGGTGACAATTTTGTGGAACCCTTTCATTTAGTCCTCGAACATAGAACATAGAACATAGAACATTACAGCACAGTACAGGCCCTTCGGCCCTCGATGTTGCGCCGACCTGTGAAACCACTCTAAAGCCCATCTACACTATTCCCTTATCATCCATATGTCTATCCAATGACCATTTGAATGCCCTTAGTGTTGGCGAGTCCACTACTATTGCAGGCAGGGCATTCCACGCCCTTACTACTCCCTGAGTAAAGAACCTACCTCTGACATCTGTCTTATATCTATCTCCCCTCAATTTAAAGCTATGTCCCCTCGTGCTGGACTTCACCATCCGAGGAAAAAGGCTCTCACTGTCCACCCTATCCAATCCTCTGATCATCTTGTATGCCTCAATTAAGTCACCTCTTAACCTTCTTCTCTCTAACGAAAACAGCCTCAAGTCCCTCAGCCTTTCCTCATAAGATCTTGCCTCCATACCAGGCAACATTCTGGTAAATCTCCTCTGCACCCTTTCCAATGCTTCCACATCCTTCCTATAATGCGGCGACCAGAATTGCACGCAATACTCCAAATGCCGCCGCACCAGAGTTTTGCACACCTGCAACATGACCTCATGGCTCCAAAACTCAATCCCTCGCCCAATAAAAGCTAACACACCGTACGCCTTCTTAACAACCCTCTCAACCAGGGTGGCAACTTTCAGGGATCTATGTACATGGACACCGAGATCTCTCTGCTCATCCACATTGCCAAGAATCTTACCATTAGCCCAGTACTCTGTCTTCCTGTTATTCCTTCCAAAATGAATCACCTCACACTTTTCTGCATTAAACTCCATTTGCCATCTCTCAGCCCAGTGCTGCAGCTTATCTATGTCCCTCTGTAACTTGTAACATCCTTCCACACTGTCCACAACTCCACCGACTTTAGTGTCATCTGCAAATTTACTCACCCATCCTTCTACGCCCTCCTCCAGGTCATTTATAAAAATGACAAACAGCAATGGCCCCAAAACAGATCCTTGTAGTACACCACTAGTAACCGGACTCCAGTCAGAACATTTCCCATCAACCACCACCCTTTGTCTTCTTCCAGCTAGCAAATTTCTGATCCAAACTGCTAAATCACCCTGAATCCTATGCCTCCGTATTTTCTGCACTAGCCTACTGTGGGAACCTTATCAAATGCTTTACTGAAATCCATATACACCACATCAACTGCTTTACCTTCATCCACCTGTTTGGTCACCTTCTCAAAGAACTCAATAAGGTTTGTGAGGCACGACCTACCCTTCACAAAACCGTGTTGACTATCTCTAATCAAATTATTCCTTTCCAGATGATTATACATCCTTTCTCTTATAAACCTTTCCAAGATTTTTCCCACAACAGAAGTAAGGCTCACTGGTCTATAATTACCGGGGTTGTCTCTACTTCCCTTCTTGAACAAGGGGACAACATTTGCTATCCTCCAGTCTTCTGGCACTATTCCTGGAGACAAAGATGACTTAAAGATCAAAGCCAAAGGCTCAGCATTCTCCTCCCTAGCTTCCCAGAGAATCCTAGGATAAATCCCATCCGGCCCAGGCCTTATCTATTTTCACACTTTCCAGAATTGCTGATACCTCCTCCTTATGAACCTCAAGCCCTTCTAATCTAGTAGCCTGAATCTCAGTATTCTCCTCGACAACACTATCTTTTTCCTGTGTGAATACTGACGAAAAATATTCATTTAGCACCTCTCCTATCTCCTCGGACAACACGCACAACTTCCCGCTACTGTCCTTGACTGGCCCTACTCTTACCCTAGTCATTCTTTTATTCCTGACATATCTATGAAAATGAAAATCGCTTATTGTCACAAGTCGGCTTCAAATGAAGTTACTGTGAAAAGCCCCTAGTCGCCACATTCCGGCGCCTGTTCGGGGAGTTGTTATGGGAATTGAACTGTGCTGCTGGCCTGCCTTGGTCTGCTTTCAAAGCCAGCGATTTAGCCATGTGCTAAACAGCCCTACAGATTTCTATAGAAAGCTTGAGGGTTATCCTTGATCCTACCTGCCAAAGACTTCTCATGAACCCTTTATTTTAATACTGCACCTTGCCCCCACTCTGACCTTTCTGTACAGCCTCCATTGAAGTTCAACGCAGGTTTGAAGAGCATTGCCTCCCTTATCTTTCATGTCAAGAGTGCACATTTGTTTTACATTGAGCTTGACATCGAATTTCAAATCTTTGGATCGTAAACTCTGCCTTCTTTTTATTCCATGGGGTTTTTTTTCTTCCCATTTTCTTTATTACTGGGTTGGCCTTGTCTTGTTCCTTTCTTTATCCCCCTTCACTCCACCCCTCCCCCCACCCCCTCGCCCTCCTCCCGCACCCCCTCCTGTTGCAGTTAGCTGTTTCTTATTATGGTGGCATGGCCCCTTTAAGGGGCGTGCCCTCACAGTCCACGTGGCCGGCCCGGGGCCTATCGTGCGCGAGCACGCATACCCCAACCAACAAGGAAAAAGCGCAGGGCCCAGGGAGCGGGCGTCTGGTCAGAGTGAACTCGGGAGCCAGAGTATCAACACCTCTGCACCTGGATTTAAGTTACCCTTGTTAGTTACCAATAAACATTTTGTTGTCCCCTTCCACCGTTTACCTGGTATTGCCTTGAGCTACCACAAGTACAAACTGGATCGATCGCAAGCCCCCAGTCGCGGAATTTGAGGGGGAAAGGAAAAGCCTCCACGACGAGCGCAGAAGTCGGCAGCGTCAACGATACCAGAGAAGAGCAAGTGAAAAATGGACTGCATGGGAAGTTAGACTCATTCAACCAGCGGCCGAGGACTGGAGTCAGTACATTGGGCGGCTCCGTTACTTCGTCACAGCAACTGAAATAATGGGGGATGGTAAACAGAAAGTTACTCTATTAACAGTTTGTGGACTAATGGCCAAGCATTGTGAGTTCGGCACAGCACTTAGTGACATGCTGCGTGACCATTTAGTATGCGGTGTTTACAACATAAGTGTGCAAAAACAGCCTCTGGCTGAAACGAATATTACCCTAGACTGGGCAGCGTGCCAGAGCTTCTCAGCATGCAAGAGGATGCGGTGATCCATTTGTGGAGCAGTATAGTTCAAGGCTGACAACCAGGTCGACAGGTACGAAAGAACCTCAGCCACGATCTCAGGAACAGGATCCCAGTCAGTGGCTACGAAATAAATTGGGCGATTCGCCCAGGAGTCAGGATGACGGTTCTCAGTGCGAAGGAGATCACTCCCAGGAATCTTGCCGCTGTGGAGAGTTTATTTGTTTTCAGTGCAATAGGAAGGGCCATATCCCGGCATGTTGCTGTGCCTGGCAGAAATGGCCAATTCAAAAAAAAGTAGCCAAACCATAGTTCCAATAAACAAAATGAAGAACCTGAAATATCGAGGTTAAACGTGGTGAGAGTGAGCAAACCAACCCCAATTGTCCTCACAGTAAGTGGGAAACCACTTCAGATGGAAGTCGAAACCAGGGTGTCGGCCACAGTTGTGGGTGAACAAACTTTTGAATATCTTCGAGGAGGTGTTCAATCTTTGGAGTTGAGTGAGACAACAGCCAAGTTGGCCACATAAACGGGGGAGGCCCTAAATATTTTGGGAACCACCGTGGCTGAGGTCTCATATCAGCAGCAAGGTGTCCGATGCCTCTGATCATTGTCGAGGGACATTGACCAAGTCTCATGGGCAGGGTTCCAGCACCAAATCAAGGGCAACTGCTTGGAAATTTTAAAAATCTCGGACAGCGTCTCTCGGGAAGCCTGATGCAGGCACAAGGACGCATTCCAGAATGAGTTGCGTCGAAAATAAGGGGAGCAAAGGTCAAGATTCCATCAGCCAAGAATCGACACCAATGTTTTTCAGAGTGAGACCAATTCCACACCACGGACAGAAGGGGAGTTTTAGATAAGTGCCCACCCCCCCATGAAGCGATCCAGAGGACTCGCCCCTAGCACTATGTTCTCCCAACATACCCTTGCCCCCTGACACGTTACCAGTGCCAATCTGTGCCAGGGCCAGTATCAGGGCACTGCCCAGGAATGACCCTCGCGCCCCGGGGGCTATATTCAACTGCGTGCCCCCAGAGGGATCTCCTCGACTGAAACTCGTTATTGAAAAGCTGTTGTAAACCTCGCCGACGATACATCGACGGGATTTGAATAATCAGTGAGGGTGGATCATGTGATCGCGGGGGCAGGCTGATCATATTCATTTAACATGTAACAAATCCATTAAAATTAAGTTCTCATCTTTTGTTGGTTAGCAATCCAGAGGCCCAGGCTAATGTCCTGAGGTAAAACCAAAAAGCTCAGCATGGCCTGGCCGTGCCCTTGGCGACAGAGTTAGTGTTTCGTGTTCAATGTGATTCTTCTTTTCGTCTATTCACCCGTGGGGTGTGAGCGTCGCTGGGATGGTCCAGTATTCATTGCCCATCCCGAGCTGACCTTGAGAAGGTGGTGGTGAGCTGTCACCTTGAACCGCTGTAGGTACACCCCCAGTGCTGCAGGAAGGGAGTTCCAGGACGTTGACCCAAGACTAAAGAAATGTCCCGGGGACATGGGTTCAAATCTCACCGCAGCAGCTGGTGGGATTTAAATTCAACTCATGAATCTGGAATAGAAAGCTACTCTCAGTAATGGTCATCGATTGCTCTAAAAACCCATCTGGATCGTTAAGTCTGTTGTCCTGACCTGGTCTGAGGACTCCATGTAACTCCAGATCCACAGCAATGTGGTTGACTCTTAACTGCTCTGTGCATTGGCCCAACAAGCCACTGAGTTCAAGGGTAATTAGGGATGGGCCATGTCCACATCTCATGAAAGAATAAGGGATGTGTTCTTACAACATACCCTTGGGGTGGATCAGACTTGAGCCAAGATTTGGTGCTGTTGTTCTTAGTCATAAACATACAGGGGGGGATTTTCCAACCGGATTGTGCTGCGCAAATCCTGCTATGTTGGGAATATTCCAGGAGAGACTTGAAACGGGGTTTGCGGAAGGAAACAAAACAATTTGCAATGTTCCCGGACCCTCTGTGGGAGCCCCGGGAAACTCATTTTAATACCTTATCATGTCCGCAGTGTGCAGGGCGGAAGGTGTGTCGCTCACAATGAGGAGGGTGTCAAATGGGCCGGACACCCCCAGAGTCACCTGGGTGGAGGGCACCAGACTGCGCTCCGGCTGATCCTCTTCCCTTCGGGTGCCCGGGGGCTCCTGTGCCCCATGGCATAGGGCTGGAGTGAGGACCAGAAGCCCCCCTCTCCCCCCCCCCCCCCCAGCGTGTGGCACAGAAACTCCTGGATTCCCACTAGGTGCCTGCACCACGCAGTTGAAGTCCAGCCCCATGGAGCTCAAGGGCTGGACAATGGAGCGGACACCCCCTCCATGGAGTGCACCTTCTGCACCACGTTCTTCACTGCGAATGCCACCCTCGCAGTGTTGGCCTCATTGTGTTGGAATGACGGCACCATCTCCTCGTACGGATGGTGAGTGAACTCAAAATTCCATGAGAAATCCTGCCGACGCCTTTGGTGGGATTTGCACCGTTTTTCCCACCGTACCTGCCACTTTGCCATGTTTTGGTGTAAAATCCGCTCAAATATTTGGAAGTAAACTTTTGTTCTCTTATCATTCCTTCAGGGGTGGCCGTTCATTCATTGCCCATTTCAGGTCATCGACTGGTAAATTGGGAACGGTATTGTGGATCTTGCCCTACATTTCAACAGTTCCTACACTTCAAAAGTACTTCATTGCCTGTAAATAAACAAATAAATTCAATGCTCCCGAGCAAGCTCTCGTCCATTTTAACTAAACCTGCACTTATCTAAAACTCTGCTGTCTGTATCTTTACTTATTCCAAGTCTTTTTCACCCATCACCCTTTCAATTTACAAAAAAGATTATTCATGGGATATGGGCATTGCGAGCTAGGTGAGCATTTACTGCCCAGCCGTAATTGCCCTTGAACTGAATTACTTTCTGGGTCATTGCAGAGGGCATTTAAGAGTCAACTACATTGCTGTGGGCCTGGAGTCACGTGTAGACCAGACCAGGTGAAAGGGAAAGAGTTTTCCTTCCCTGTAGACCAGAAGAGGTAAGGGAAAGAGTTTTCCTTCCCTGTAGACCAGAAGAGGTAAGGGAAAGAGTTTTCCTTCCCTGTAGACCAGAAGAGGTAAGGGAAAGAGTTTTCCTTCCCTGTAGACCAGAAGAGGTAAGGGAAAGAGTTTTCCTTCCCTGTAGACCAGAAGAGGTAAGGGAAAGAGTTTTCCTCCCCTGTAGACCAGAAGAGGTAAGGGAAAGAGTTTTCCTTCCCTGTAGACCAGAAGAGGTAAGGGAAAGAGTTTTCCTCCCCTGTCGACCAGAAGAGGTAAGGGAAAGAGTTTTCCTTCCCTGTAGACCAGAAGAGGTAAGGGAAAGAGTTTTCCTCCCCTGTAGACCAGAAGAGGTAAGGGAAAGAGTTTTCCTTCCCTGTAGACCAGAAGAGGTAAGGGAAAGAGTTTTCCTCCCCTGTAGACCAGAAGAGGTAAGGGAAAGAGTTTTCCTTCCCTGTAGACCAGAAGAGGTAAGGGAAAGAGTTTTCCTCCCCTGTAGACCAGAAGAGGTAAGGGAAAGAGTTTTCCTTCCCTGTAGACCAGAAGAGGTAAGGGAAAGAGTTTTCCTTCCCTGTAGACCAGAAGAGGTAAGGGAAAGAGTTTTCCTTCCCTGTAGACCAGAAGAGGTAAGGGAAAGAGTTTTCCTTCCCTAAAGAACATTAGTGAACCAGATGGGTTTTTAGAACAGCAAACAGTGGTTTCATGATCAACATTAGGCTTTTAATTCCAGATTCATCCCTGGTCCCACCCCTCCCTACCTGTGCAATCTCCTTTGATCTTGCAAGCCTCTTAATTATCTGCACACTCCACTTCTGGCCTCTAATTGTCCCCTCCCAATCAGCTCACCAGTGGTGGAGGTGTTTTCAGCTGCCTGGATGCCATGCTCTGGAATTCCCACCTCTCTGCCTCGCTTTCCTTTCTCTCCTCCTAAACACCTACCTCCCTGAACAAGCTTTCATTGACCTGTCCAGATGTCTCCTTCTGTGGCCTGGTGTGAAACAATATTTTCAATGCTGACGCATCTAAAACGCACCATTTTGCGAGGCAGTGCTGCAATTTAAATACAAGTTGTTGTTGTGTTGCCACCGATACAAAATGCTGCAAAAGGTGCTGCAAAATCCATAGAAGATTCCGCAGAATCCGTACAGCGCAGGAGGAGGCCCTTCGGCCCATTGAGTCTGCACTGGCTCTCCGAAAGAGCACTCGATTTAGGCCCACTCCCTCGTCCTATCCCCAAGACCCCGCACATTAATCATGCCAATCCGCCTCTTTGGGCTGTGGGAGGGCCTGGAGGAAACGCACGCAGACACAGGGAGAAAGTGCAAACGCCACCCAAGGCTGGAATTGAGCCCAGGTCCCTGGCGCTGTGAGGCAGCGGCGCTCACCACTGTGCCACCGTGCAAAGCAATCATTTGTTTTCCTTCCTTGGGGAGGGCATCAGGATAAAGGGAAAAATATTCTAACTACAAAAATAACACCATGCTGCAAGAATGCTGAAGTCTGCGCCCCGGGGAGATTATTTTTGCAAAAGAAAAAGTTCCGATTTCCCGTCTGTTTGCTGTTGACATGCTGTGGTGACGGGCCATATGGTTTGTATTGTTCACAGCTGCTGCAGGAGCTCCCACGCTCTTTAGTAATTACATGTTTTATCCAGTTCTGGCCTTTGTTCCATGCACATAGTCGCCCATGTCAATTCCCACTGCATCTTCTGATGATTAATGAAATATACAATTAATTTTTTTTCAATTTTAACTTGTGAACTTTCAGCTTGGGGGTCCCAGCTTGTGTCAATATTGCGATCTGGATCATGACCCTTTGTGCCGCTCTCAGCTCTCTTTTGTCCGGCACAGCATGGGTTAATGCTACAGATTTACGAACCCCTGACATCAGTCCTCCTTTGACAGTCCTGTTTATAACAAGAGGACTAGAATATAAAGGGAAGATATTTTGCCCCTGTTCTCCATAGCCCAAGGGGAGTGACCACACCTCGGGCAGGTGGGATGCACAGGTCCGGACACTGCCATGCAGGAAGGAGTACCGGGAGGTTTTGGAGGGGGCAGAGCATCCAAAAAGGGGCGCCGCCCCCGGTTTTGGCGTCAAAAAAGGATTCTCCGCCCAATCGCCAAATGCAATTTCAGCGTCCGCAAGCGGAGAATCCCACCCTATGTCCTCCTGCTGGAGATGAGCCCCCATTTGTTTATGCTCGCGTTGGGAGCACAAATCCAGAGGCAATTCACCATCCGTTACCATGCAAATGTATGCATGGTGGGGAATACAAGGGATTCCCTCGCGAATCCCCCTATCAGGCTGCCATTTTGAGTGCACAGCCCGTTAGCAAGGTCCGTTGGCTGGGCCTCCAAGCCCCCCTCATTGCAATTCCGCCCCCACAGGACTTTATGGGTCACTCCACCCCACAATACGACGGTGAGCCGACCATTCCCGCCACCCGCCAAAGACTCCCAGTACAGAAACTTCCACCAGAAACCCCCCATAAGAAAGAAACCCCACAGAGATCCCCCCAAAAGAGAGACCCCCACCAGAAACCCCCTCCCATAAAGGAGACCACCACCAGAATCCGCCATTGCAGAGACCCCTGCCCGGAGACAAGTGAGCAGTCCAGACAGAGACAGTGAAAAAAAATCATTGCTTTAGAATTCACCTCTGCAATACACCTGCTGACTCAGGCAGAGGAAGCAGCATCTGTGAATTCCTAGAAAGAGAAAACCAGTCAGCTGGGTTTAAACCCCCTCAGCTCTTTGATCTACAAGACTTTCAATCTTATCAATGTGAAATTGATTTCACTTGGCTGGGATTGACAGGTTCAACACATACCCAGCTGTCTGGATTGTTTAATCTAATTTCCCTTCACGCTTGAGTGGATTTCAAATAGTCAGTTATGAAACTAACCGCAATGTTTATAAACATCTAGATATGGTTGACCACATCAAAGACTGTTAAGTGCTTTGTGCAGAGAAAAGGAGGAAGTGAGGTTCGCGCCCCATGACAGCAGGGGAATGGAGCATCGCCAATCCCATTTTTTTGGCTGATGCTGGATCCCCTTTGGCAGGTCTAGAAAATCCCACCGTCTGTCATAAAAAACTAGCTCAATAAATCATTTTAGATGAGATAGGTTATTGCTAAACAAGGCTGTTGAGAGGACGTGGAGCCAAAGGGGGTGATAGAATTAGACTACAGTCCAGGCCTTGATCATGTTGAATGACAGGGCTCAAGGAGTTGAATTGCCTCCTCCTGCCCCGTCTCTGCAGATCCAGCACTAATTGGAATTCATTTGGGATTTTTCCAAGTGTCATGGGGATATTATGGATGTATTGGGATTTAAAGAATCAAGAAGCATTAAAACAGCAACTTACATTTATATTGCCCTTTGATATGGTAAAGTGCCCAAAGGCACTTCACCGGATGTTCTCAAGTAAGTATTTAACACCACCTCACCTACAGGAGGCATATTCATAGGTGACCAAAGGCTGACCCAAAGAGTTTGGTTTAAGAAGCATCTTCAAGGAGGAGCGAGAGTGGTAGAGAGGTGGAGAGGTTCAGGGAGGTCATTTCAGAAGATAGGGAGGGCCTGAATGCACAGCCCCCGAAGTGTGGTGTGATTAAAACTGATGGTACACGCGAGCCAGAATTGGAGGAGCGCAGAGATCTCGGAGGGTTGTAGGGCTGAGGCAGATTACAGGGATAGGGAGAGGATGAGGCCACGCAGAGATTTGAAACCAAGGATGAAGAATTTTACAATTGATTGTGAAGGTCGAATATTGGGAAATTCCCATTTTGCAGCAAAAAAACACACAAATTTCAGGAGTCAAATCTCTTTGGAAATGGGCAAAAGTAGAGTCTGTTTGTTGGATGGGCTATACAGGCTGAAGAAAAGTCCTCATCGCTGCCAAGTGATCTTTTTAAAAATAAATTTAGAGTGACCAATTCTTTTTCTTTCCAATTTAGCGTGGCCAGTCCACCTACCCAGTACATCTTTTTTTTGGGTTGTGGGGGTTGTCATGATATTCAAACACACATCACAACACACACATCATGATAGACAGACCAACAGAACAATTAGCACACATAAAACGACAGCCAATCACAGACAAGAGCAGACACAGTATAAGACAAGAAACACGACACCTGCTGGCCAGTCGATCTGGAGACAGGACAAGGCCAGGACCTCATTAACAAGTCACTCACACAGTCACCGCGTGCTGAGTACCAAGTAAATAACTAGTTGGAATAAAACTGTGTTGTACCAATCGCAACCGTGTTGGTTCGTCTGTACCTCAGAACACCCAACACCACATGGTACCAGGAGTAAATCGATACTTACCGGCAAATCTGCCATCCTGAGCCATGGACACCCACAACAAACCGCAGCCGTTGCAAGTCGCTGGGAACCTGGGCACCAACTGGAAGCTCTTCAAGCAGCGATTCGAACTGTTCATGCGAGCCAACGAAAAACAGGGCGTCTCGGACGAAACAAAGATTGCCATGCTCCTCACTACCACAGGTCAGCATGCCATCGATGTATACAACTCCTTGGTGTTCGCGGAAGGCGAGAACAAATCCAAATATGACACGGGCCTCCTCAAGTTCGACCAGCACTTCAACGTTGAGGTCAATGAAAGCTTTGAGAGGTATATCTTTCAGCAGCGCCTACAAGGTAAGGATGAGCTCTTTCAGCCCTTCCTGACGCACCTCCGCATACTCGCGCAGTCCTGCGGTTACGGCACCACCTCAGAGTCCATGATCCGGGACCAGATCGTTTTTGGCGTTGCCTCCAGTGGCCTACGCCAGCAGCTTCTGAAAATTAAAGGCCTGACCTTAGCATCTGCAGTTGAAGCCTGTGTCCTGCATGAAAATGCGACCAGCCGCTATGCCCAATTTCAGGCGACCGAATCGGCACGGAGGGGGTCCCAAGCGATCGAATCGGCAAGCCAGGCCGCCCACGTGGCCGAACGCATCCAGGCAATTGAGTTTCTCCCGGCCCCGCGGCCCGGACGAGGGCGGCCGTTTCGCGCGCTTTTTGAGGCCTCCCGCGTTTGTGCACGCCAAAACCAACGGCAACATTGAGGGACGCACTGCGCAGGCGCGCCCGACGCAAGACCGAACTGCGCATGCGCAGTGGCGTAACGAACGCCATGACGTCATGACGTGCGGCAACTGTGGAGCTGCACATTTAAAAGGGCAATGTCCTGCAAAAACCCGACAATGCCTACGCTGTGACAAGATGGGCCACTACGCTGCCTACTGTCGAGCGGCTCAACCTGTTGATCTTTCACATCTCCGACAACCTCACAGACACGTGCGGACCATTCAGCCTCCACATCACGACATCCAAACCGACGACACAGATGACCAAGACGCCTTCCGGGTTGCGGTCATTGATGTGAACCGGGTCAACACCATCAATCCGGCCGATGAATGGAGTGCCACCCTGACGGTTAACCGATCGCCGATCACTTTCCGCCTGGACACTGGCGCATCCGCCAACCTCATAGCATGGTCAGCATTCTATGCCATGAAGGTCAGACCACCAATCCAGCCATCCCAGTGCAAGATGGTCGACTACAACGGGAACGTTATCCCGGCCATGGGATCCTGCCAGCTCCAGGTGACACACAAAACACACACGGCCACGCTCTCGTTCGAGATAGTTGGCTCATCGAAGGACTCCCTGCTGGGCGCACAGGCATGTAAGGCTCTCCACCTTGTGCAACAAATTCTTTCTCTCTCTCCAGACGGCACATCTGACTTCCCGGATGCTGAGTTCAACGCACAGCTCCAATTGCTCCTCGCCCACAACCAGGAGGCATTCGAAGGCATGGGAACACTGCCATACACCTACCGAATTCGCCTCAAACCGGACGCCATCCCGGTCATTCACGCACCTCGCAGGGTTCCTGCGCCACTTAAAGACCGCCTCAAGCAGCAGCTGCAGGATCTCCAGGACCAAGGGGTCCTATCCAGGGTCACGGAGCCCACGCCATGGGTCAGCTCCATGGTGTGTGTCAGGAAGCCCTCTGGCGAGCTCCGCATCTGTATAGACCCCAAAGACCTCAATAATAACATTATGCGGGAACATTATCCCATACCCAAACGGGAGGAGATCACCAGTGAAATGGCCCAGGCGAAGATATTCACGAAACTGGATGCTTCTAAAGGATTTTGGCAGTTCCAACTGGACCCGTCCAGCCGAAAGCTATGTACCTTCAACACCCCTTTCGGCAGATTCTGCTACAACCGGATGCCATTTGGCATCATCTCGGCATCTGAGGTCTTCCACAGAATCATGGAGCAGATGATGGAAGGCATCGAAGGGGTGCGCGTATATGTGGACGATGTCATCATCTGGTCCACCACACCGCAGGAGCACATACATCGTCTCCAACGCGTTTTTGCCCGCATACGGGAAAACGGCCTGCGCCTCAACCGAGCCAAGTGCGCCTTTGGCCAGACCGAATTGAAGTTCCTGGGGGACCATATCTCCCGGTCAGGGGTCCGTCCGGATGCAGACAAGGTGAGCGCCATCGCAGCCATGCCGCAGCCGGCTGACAAGAAGGCTGTCCTACGATTCCTTGGCATGGTCAACTTCCTAGGAAAATTCATTCCCAACCTTGCCTCCCACACGACAACTCTGCGCCACCTCGTCAGAAAATCTACAGAGTTCCAGTGGCAACACACACACCAGCTGGACTGGGAGGAGTCCAAACGCAAACTCACTACGGCACCAGTGTTGCCGTTCTTCGACACGTCTCGTCCCACCAAAATCTCAACTGATGCCAGCCAATCCGGCATTGGAGCAGTGCTCCTGCAGAGGGATGACACGTCGTCATGGGCCCCGGTTGCCTATGCATCGCGGGCTATGACCCCCACAGAACAGCGCTACGCGCAAATCGAAAAAGAATGCCTGGGCTTGCTAACCGGTTTAGACAAGTTCCACGATTATGTCTATGGCCTTCCACGGTTCACGGTCGAAACTGACCACAACCCCCTGGTCAGCATAATAAACAAGGACCTGAACGAGATGACCCCTCGCCTCCAGCGCATCCTACTTAAACTCAGGAGGTACGACTTCCAATTGGTCTACACTCCAGGGAAGGACCTCATTGTGGCGGATGCCCTATCCAGAGCAGTGGGCACGCTGCCAGATGCGGAGGGGTTTGTATGTCAGGTCGAGGCACAGGTGGCCTTGACAGCGGCAAATCTGCCGGCTGACGACTCCAGTCTGGCCCGTATCCGCTGAGAGACTGCGTCCGACCCCCTTTTACAGCGAGTGATGCGCCACATGACGGGAGGATGGCCCAAAGGGCAGTGCCCGCAGTTCTATAATGTACGAGACGACCTAACCATCATTGATGGGATCCTTCTGAAGCTGGACAGGATTGTCATTCCGCACAGTATGCGCCAGCTGGTTCTCAATCAAATACACAAAGGCCACTTGGGGGTCGAGAAGTGCAGACGGAGGGCCCGAGAGGCGGTATACTGGCCGGGCATCAGTGACGATATTGCCAACATGGTGATCAACTGTACAACCTGCCAAAGGTTTCAGCCGGCGCAACCTCCTGAGACTCTTCTGCCCATGAGCTGGTGACATCCCCCTGGGCGAAGGTGGGTGTCGACCTATTTCACGCGCTTGGCATGGACTATGTTATCATCATGGACTACTTCTCCAATTACCCAGAAGTCATACGCCTGCACGATTTGACGTCGTCTGCTGTCATCAGGTCCTGCAAAGACACCTTTGCTCGCCACGGCATTCCGATGACTGTCCTGTCGGACAATGGGCCCTGTTTTGCCAGCCATGAATGGTCGTCCTTTGCTGCCTCGTATGGCTTCACACACGTGACGTCCAGCCCTCTGCATCCCCAGTCCAATGGAAAGGCGGAGAAGGGCGTTCACATTGCCAAGCGGCTCCTCTGCAAGGCTGCTGCTGCCGGGTCGGACTTTCACCTCGCCCTGCTGGCCTATCGCTCGGCCCCACTAGCCACGGGTCTCTCGCCAGCACAGCTGCTGATGGGTCGCGCCCTCAGAACCACTGTGCCTTCCATCCTGGCACCAACAATAGACCATGCTCCGGTACTGCATAGGATGCAACTGCAGCGCGATCGCCAGAAGAGATCGTACGACACAAGGGCAACTGATCTTCCCTCCCTGGCCCCTGGAGACAACGTCCGCATTCATCTTCCAGACGGTGGCTGGTCAGCACCTGCCGAAGTTCTCTGACGCGTGGCTCCCCGCTCGTTCCTGGTATACATGCCGGATGGATCCGTGCGTAGGCGCAATCGGTGATCCCTTCGCCTACTTCCACGCTCGCAACGGAACCATACACAGACGCCGTGTTCTCCACTGGTTCCTGATAGCGACTTCGTGGAGCTGCCATATACCATGCCCCTTCTGTCACCACCCGTGGCCAGGCTCGCACCTCAGCCGGTGGTTCTCGACCCACCCTTGAGGCGGTCAACCCGAATTCGCCGCCCACCTACTAGACTGGACTTATGAGACTGTTCACACGTCAAGTTTTAGCAACTACTGTATTGTAACATGTTACTGTTTTATCGTTCCAGGTCTCGTTCGATCGGACCACATTTCAACGTTCTTCTTCTTTTGTTATGGTACAACCTCATTAGCATGCCACACCTAACATCGCCCCTTGTATATAGTTACGCCACATGTACATGCTGTAAATATCACGCACACACACCTTTAGCTGCAGTCAGGACACATTCATATTTATAACCACGTAGGCACATAATCTTGTAAAAAAGGGAGGATGCCATGATATTCAAACACACATCACAACACACACATCATGATAGACAGACCAACAGACCAATTAGCGCACATAACACGACAGCCAATCACAGACAAGAGCAGACACAGTATAAGAGAAGAAACACGACACCTGCTGGCCAGTCGATCTGGAGACAGGACAAGGCCAGGACCTCTTTTTTTAAAATATATTTTATTGAAAATTTTTTCTAAACAACATTTTTCCCTCTTACAAAACAAACGGAACGATAACAAAATAGAATTTTTTAACAATACACAAGTAACAAAACCCCATTATCTATTGACCTCTATTAAACTAACCCCCCCCCTCCCCCCTCCCCCCCTCTTCCCCCTGGGTTGCTGCTGCTGGTCATCTGTCTTCCCTCTAACGTTCCCCTAGGTAGTCGAGAAATGGCTGCCACCGCCTGGTGAACCCTTGAGCCGATCCTCTCAGGGCAAACTTTATCTGCTCCAGTTTAATAAACCCCGCCATATCGGTTACCCAGGCCTCCAGTCCGGGGGGTTTCGCCTCCTTCCACATACGTAGGATCCTGCGCCGGGCTACGAGGGACGCAAAGACCACGACATCGGCCTCTTTCGCCTCCTGCACTCCCGGCTCTTCCGCAACTCCAAATAGAGCTAACCCCCAGCTTGGTTTGACCCGGAAATTTACCACCTGCGAGATCACTCCCGTCACTCCCTTCCAATATCCTTCCAGTGCCGGGCACGCCCAAAACATATGTGCGTGGTTTGCCGGGCTCCCGCCACACCTCCCACATCTGTTCTCCACTCCAAAGAACCTGCTCAATCTTGCCCCCGTTATGTGTGCTCTATGTAGCACCTTAAATTGAATCAGGCTAAGCCTGGCGCATGAGGAAGAGGAGTTTACCCTGCTTAGGAAATCAGCCCACATACCCTCTTCTATCTCCTCCCCTAATTCTTCTTCCCACTTTCCCTTTGGTTCTCCCACCGACTCCTCACCCTCTTCCCTCATCTCTCTGTAAATCTCTGACACCTTGCCCTCTCCGACCCACACCCCTGAAAGCACCCTGTCCTGTATCCCCTGTGTCGGGAGCAACGGAAATTCCCTCACCTGTTGTCTAGTAAACGCCCTCACCTGCATATATCTCAAGAAATTTCCCCGGGTGCCAGAACCTCATTAACAAGACACTCACACAGTCACCACGTGCTGAGTACCAAGACAGATGTGTAAATAACTAGTTGGAATAAAACTGCGTTGTACCAATCGCAACCGTGTTGGTTCGTCTGTACCTCAGAGCACCCAACACCACAGGGGTGAGGCCCAAGCAGACACAGGGAAAATGTGCAAACTCCACACGGGGCCGGAATCGAACCCGGGTCCTCGGCGGCGTAGGGCAGCAGTGCTAACCACTGCGCCACCATGCTGCGCTCAAACACCCAATGGTGTTGTCAACTTGCAGCTTTGTGAAAGAATAGTTTCCTAGCTCAATATTTCACCTAGTTTTAAGGGCGAGTATGAGTATCTCTCTCTGATTTAGTCTGGAACTGCACTCAAAGCTGATGATAAAGAGGCTAATCTCTTAGCAACATCATAACTGAGGCCACTGGTATCGATGCCGAGCAAATGGTACTTGGCCTCGTAATTTACTCCCTTGAGGGTGAAGCCTGGAGGTGATTGCTTGGTGGAGCAAGTTTGTGTGATTTTGCAGAGCCTAGGGCCTGGGGAAACGGAGCTGCAATGGAACTAGGATGGTCTTCTTCATTAAATTATTCATCATTTCAATCGTCAGCCAAGAAAAGTGGCAAAACATTTCTTCATTTATTTCACTTCGCAGTCACGCAGCTAATTCTTGTGTACAACGGTGTTGGAATCAAATCGAAGAGAATTATATCCTTTCACAAACGCAGCTCATCTATCTTTATTCCATCGGTGTTTGAACAATCTATCTTGTTGATCTTCTCCCTCAGAAGCAAACACTTTGTCAAGTGACTGACAGCCTTCCCACCATGGCCAGATCTGGCTCTTCTACATTACAGTGACATGATACAGCCTTAAACACAGGAAGCAGAAAAGGGCCATTCAACCCTTTGGCAGAGGCGGAAGAGACCCCCTCCACTGCACATGCGCGGGGATGCCGTGAGCGGCCGCTGACGCTCCCGCGCATGCGCCGCACGGCAAAGTCTTTTCCGCGCCAGCTGGCGGGGCACCAAAGGCCTTTCCCGCCAGCCGGCGGGGTGGAAATCAGTCCGGCGCGGGCCTAGCCCCTCAAGGTGAGGGCTCGGCCCCTCAAGATGCGGAGAATTCCGCACCCTTGGGGCGGCGCGATGCCGGAATGATTCGCGCCGTTTTTGGCGCCGGTCAGCGGACATCGCACCACTTGCGGAGAATCCCTCCCCTGAGATCGGAAACGTGCCTAATTGGACGATGAGTTGCTGCTCCTTCAGTTTGCATTGGGCTTCACTGGAACACTGCAGCAGGTCAAGGACAGACATGTGGGTACAAGAGCAGGGTGGTGAGGTAAAATAGCAGCGACAGGAAAGTTGGGGTTATGCTTGCGGACTGAGCGAATGTGTTCTGCAAAGCAGCCAGCCTGCGTTTAATCCCCTCAATGTAGAGGACTGTGCGATGTCTACAATACCAGGTTAAAGTACAACAATGTAGAGGAGACCTCATTGGGAGCAACAAATAGAGTAGACACCCCCCTCCAAGGTCTTCTCGGCAATGGAGAGAACTCAAGGGAGTGAATTACTCGGCCCAAGCATAGGATGCCAAAGGGTCACAATTCTCAGATGTCACAAGACTGGAAGCTCCAGACTGGTTGCACGAAACCTCCAAAGAACGTTCATAATGCTCCAAACCAAACCTTCAGCAAACTCGCAATACCTCCAACCAACACCTCCTGCCTTTGCTCCTGCCCCATTTTATCCCACCCTTGGATGGCAAAATGGCAAAAAAATAGGATTGGCCGCCTGCTCGTGTTGACCTGCAGTCCCCGCGGGCAAGGTAATATTCAGATCAACAGCACTTTTAATCCTCGAAATGAGCTCCATAATAGTCGGCGGGCACGCATCCAATTTGCACTTGCGCCCCCAAACCAAAATATCATGTAAGTGCGTGATGTGCATCTGACATTTTCTCATGCGGTTTCACGTGCTCCTGGGTGGGGCATGAGCCTGCCTGGGCAGCGTAAAAAAATGCTGCCCCATGTGGTTTGACTGTCAAATCAATTATCGAGGACACATCTGATCACATCAGTTGATAAATTCTTGATTTCTCGAGGAATCAAGGGCTATGGAGAGAGAGCGGGTAAATGGAGTTGAAATCAGCCATGATTGAATGGTGGAGTGGACTCGATGGACCGAATGGCCTTACTTCCGCTCCTATGTCTTACGGTCTTATCTGACTTTTACAGGCTCATCTATCTCCTGAGAACTTGCATGGGGGTCTTTTCACAGGGGCTTTTCACAGTAACTTCATTTGAAGCCTACTTGTGACAATAAGCGATTTTCATTTTCATTTCCATTTCCATGTGCCCACAATAGACCATTGCCGTAAACCCAATATCCTTTTTTTAAAAAAAAACAACTGACTTTATTCAGAGTGCGGAAGACCTTTTTTACGCAGCGGTGACCTGGAACCTACTGACTACAGGGGTGGGGGAAGGGGAGGCAATCGTTGATTTCAAAAGGAAATTGGTTGAGGAGATTTTTTTCAGAATTGATTTGTTTATGGGATGTGGGCGTCACTGGCTGGGCGAGTATTTACTGCCCATCTCCAATTGATCTTGGACTGAGCGGCTTGCTGGGGTGTTTCAGAAGGAATTTAAGAGTAAACCACATTGCTATGGATCTGGAGTCACATGCAGGCCAGACCAGGAGAGGATGGCAGATTTCTTTCTCTACAGGACACCAGTGGATGCAGTTTTTCAACAATGGTTTCAGGGTCATCATCAGACGTTTTATTGAATTCAAATGTCACCATCTGCAATGGTGGGCTATTGAGCCTGGGTCTCCACCACATTGCTCAGGGTCGCGGGTTGCTAGATCTCCAGAGCATTGCTCAGGGTCGCGGGTTGCTAGATCTCCAGAGCATTGCTCAGGGTCGCGGGTTGCTAGTCCAGTGACAATACCACTACTCCACCATGAGCAGGTTTACGCGAATCAAGTGAGCGAGTAAGATTAATTCAATCCCTCCATGAAGAGCAGCTTGTGCTCAATGGACCGCCTTCTGTGTTGGAAAGGATTCTATGGATATCCTCCCCAGAAGAAACAGTTTCTTTCTATCTATCTGAAATCTATTTATCATTCTAAAATCTTTGACCAGAGCCCTGTCTCAACGTACTAAACTCAACGGAATAAAACCCAAGCATGTGCAACCTGCCCTCGTAAATTAACCCTTTTTAGCCCTGTTATCATCCTGAAAAAAGGCACGAGTCAAAGCTTTTCATCCTACACTCATCAAGCCATTCGCCAGAAGATGAAGCTAAAGAAATTCGGCATGTCTGCATCGAGTCTTATAAACTTCTACAGATGTGCCATAGAGAGCATCCTATCCGGCTGCATCACAGCCTGGTATGGCAACTGCTCGGTCCAAGATCACAAGAAACTGCAGAGTGCGGTGAACTCAGCCCAATTCATCACACAGGCCTGCCACCCTCCCATTGATTCTGTCTCCACCTCCCCCTGCCTCAGGAAGGCAGACAGCATTATCAGAGACCCCTCCCACCCAGGCATTATCTTCTTCCAGACCCTGCCATCAATCAGAAGGTACGGAAGTCTGTAAACCCGCTCATCCAGACACAGGAACAGTTTCTTCCCCACAGCTACTAGACTCCTCAACGACTCCCCCTCGGACTGATCTGTTCCCTGTAAGAACACTATTCACGACACCCTATGCTGCTCTTGCTCATGTATTTGCTTTGTTTGGCCCCTTGTTCCGCACTGTAACCAATCACTGTTTGTCGATGTACCATTTGTCGATGTACTCTGTCAATTATTCTTTTTTTGTCCACTATGAACGTACTGTGTACGTTCCCTTGGCCGCAGAAAAATACTTTTCACAGACAGAAAGAACATGTACACACATTGAGCCAGTTTCAAATAGGTGATAACCATTCTCTGGTATATTCCCCAGGACAGTGTCTTGACCAATCAGAATCAACCTGCCCAGAAGGGAACAACAGTAAATCGGGACAACAATAATACTGGTCTGAACTGGTCTTGTGTACTTTAAAACGGAACGGCAGCAAATCGGCGAAATAAGAATATTGGTCCGAACTGTTTTTTTCTTCTGGGTGCCTGGTTAGAATTTAAACAAAGCTTGGCTGTTAACTGTCAGTTAACTGGTGCACTCTCCATGGCAACGCCTCCACCAGTCGGAGTCTACTTGCAAACCAATCTCATGAAGCATGGGTTGTTGTTCCCTTTACAGTTGGTATTCTTGCGGATGTTCTGATAAGTGCAAGATGAAAAGTTTCAACAGCATGTGCCTTTTTGCCCATGATGCATAATTCTGCGCTACCAAACGAGTATTCGTTACCATCCCGATGAGTCTGTGCTGCACCTATTCCAGAGCCAATTAATATCCCTTCTTAGCGAGGTGTTCTCACACAAGCCAGAAAAACTCAGATTCCAACCAATGATCAACATCCTAATCTCAGTCCGCCTCTAAGACTTATTGCAATATTAAAAACAGAGGGACAGGGGATGGCTTGAATCTGTACTGTCATTCAACCAGAGCATGGTTGATATGTCTCTTAACTCCATTTACTGCACTAGCTTTGTTCCATCAACCTTAATACCCTTCCCTAAAAAAAGACTCTCAATCTTAGTTATGAAACGTTCAATTGACGGGCAACTTCAACAGCACTTTGAGGGGTAGGGTTCCAGATTCCCGCTATCCTTTGTGTAAAGAAATGCTTCCTGGCACCCAGACTCGAAAGGTTAGCTCCCTTCTCTCTCCACAGATGCTGTCAGACCTGCTGAGATAGTCCAGCATTTTCTGATTTTGTTTCAGATTCCACCATCCGCAGTAATTTGCTTTAATCATCCCCGAAACGACCTGGCTTTGTTTTAATAAAATCATTTTGGATAGACCACAAGCGCCTGAAATGTTAATCATTCAGGGAGAGACATGTTAGGTTAAGAGGTTACAGAGGGATGTAGAAGGTTGGGTAAGTGGGCAAGAACATGACAGATGGAATACAGCGCGGCGGAACCCAGAGTTATTCATTCTTGTGGCATAAAGAAAAAGTATATTTTTTGGATGAGAGACAGGGAAAGGGAGCGGGGTGTTCTTGTACAGGAATCACAGAAAGTTAACATGTAGGTACAGCAAGAAATTAGGAAGACAAATGGCGTATTAGTTTATGTAATAAAGGGATTGGCGTATAAGATTATAGAAGTCTTACAACATTTAAACAGGGCTTGAGGGAGGCCACAAATGGAGTCCTGAATGGCCAACTATTCACGAAGGCACCTCCTTCTCAACCTCGCCCCTCGCCTGAGGTGTGGTGACCCTCAGGTTCAATCACCATCAATCAGCTCTCCCCCTCAAAGGGGAAAGCAGCCTATGATCATCTGGGACTATGGCGACTTGACCTTTACTGAGTCCTGCTTTAGTCACCTTATGTAAGGAAGGACATAATTGCCTTCAAGAGCTTACAACAAAGGTTCACTAGCCCATTTCCTGGGCTGTGGGTATTGTCCAATGAGACAAAGTTGAGCAGATTGGGCCTACATTTCCTGGAGTTTAGAAGAATGATTACATAGGATATGTGGCATAGAAATTGACCATTCTGTCCAACCGGTTAATGCCAGCCTTTATGCTCCGACCTAACCTATCACCATCTTTTTTTGTCACCGCAACCTCCTGTTCTCTTCTCCCGCCTTGGCTTGTCCAGCGTTCCCTTAAATGCGTCTGTACTTCAACCACTCCCTGTGGTAGCAAGCTTCACATTGAAGTGTATAAATTCCAGAAGGGGCCGGCTGGGTGGTTGCTGAGGAATGTCTCTCCCACCTCGGACTAAAGAAGAGACATTTCCTGACTCAAAGGTTTGTGAATCTTTGGAATTCCCGGAGAGTTGTGAAGTCTAGTTGTCGAATATATTCAAGGCAGAGCTGCTGAAGGCATTCAAGACGGAAGTCGATAGATTTTTGGATTCTGAGGGAATGAAGAGATTTGGGGATAACACGGGAAGGCGTAATTGTGACGAAAGATCCGCCGTGACCTTATTGAATAGCGGAGGAGGTTCGTGGAGCCTTATGGCCGCTTGATGTTTTTACTCCTTATGCTCTTGCATTGAATTTGGTCACACTTTGCTCAGTCCCATTAACAGGGGCCTTTGCGTGTTAAATTTGTTTCAGATTCAGTTGGGGATGGGTCAGCCTTTGCCTGACTCTGTAATGGATTCCACATTAATGCACGTTATGTATTCATAGCACAATCCCACCCCCTCGTTGGTCTGTCTCAAAATAAGACATTTTATAGAATATACAGGTTGACTGTTACTTATTCCAACATGCATTACCCTAATTTATCCACATTAAGGTCCGTCTGACACATTTTACCTCATGTATTTAAGTGGTCCAATTCTCCCTCAAAATAATCGTTTCATTAGCTGCCCCCGCATCTCAATAAAGGAAGTACAGATGGGGAAAGTGTTGCAAATAGTACCGGGGCTCCAGAGCACCCCCCCCCCCCCCGTGGAATACCACTGATTATTTCATCCCAAAGAAGAAATGATTCCATTTATCACGGCTCTGTTTTCTGTTGCCAAGTCAGTTCTCAAGGTAACTGGGCAGTTAGTTAAGGGTCCCGCGAGGTTTGAACTCTCTTGCCAATATCACGGAAGAATATTTTGTCAAACAGCTTCAGAGAACAAAGAACACAGGCAGTAGGAACAGGAGGAGGCCACATAAACCGGCCGGCCTCAGCAGTCAGTAATCTTATCAGGTCGTAGGAACAGAAGAGGGCCATTCGGCCCCTTGGGCCTGCTCCACCATCCAGCTGGATCTCATCTGGTCTCGTACCTCAACATCACTACCTCGTGCTGTCCCCATATCCCTTGATATATTTAATACCTTGAAATGAATTGATATCAGCCTTGAACAAACTCAATGTCTGAGCCAAGTCAGGGGTAGGGAATTCCAACGATTCACCAGCATCTGAGTGAAAGAGCTCCTCCTCATATATCAGCCCTTATTGTCCTCGCCCTTGCTGTAAGAGTGTGTCCCTGGTTTCGAGCCCCCCAAACCAGGGGAACCCCTTCCTACATCTACTGGAGCTGGACTGAGGATGCCCTGCACTGTCAGAGGAGCTCTACAGAGAGAGTGCGGTACTGACAATGCAGCTGTACTGAGGGAGTGCTGCACTGTCAGAGGGTCAGTACTGAGGGAGTGCTGCACTGTCAGTGAAGCTGTACTGAGGGAGTGCTGCACTGTCAGAGGGTCAGTACTGAGGGAGTGCCGCACTGTCAGAGGGTCAGTACTGAGGGAGTGCTGCACTGTCAGAGGGTCGGTGCTGAGGGAGTGCTGCACTGTCAGAGGAGCTGGACTGAGGGGGTGCCGTACTGTCAGAGGGTCAGTACTGAGGGAGTGCCGCACTGTCAGAGGAGCTGTACTGAGATAGTGCTGCACTGTCAGAGGAGCTGGACTGAGGGAGTGCCGTACTGTCAGAGGGTCAGTACTGAGGGAGTGCTGCACTGTCAGAGGGTCAGTACTGAGGGAGTGCC
The DNA here is from genome assembly GCF_047496885.1 of Scyliorhinus torazame. Lineage (NCBI taxonomy): Eukaryota > Metazoa > Chordata > Chondrichthyes > Carcharhiniformes > Scyliorhinidae > Scyliorhinus > Scyliorhinus torazame. The sequence continues at coordinate 9,592,334 of NC_092716.1, read as the reverse complement.
GCACTGTCAGAGGGTCAGTACTGAGTGAGTGCCGCACTGTCAGTGGGTCAGTACTGAGGGAGTGCTGCACTGTCAGAGGGTCAGTACTGAGGGAGTGCCGCACTGTCAGAGGGTCAGTACTGAGTGAGTGCCGCACTGTCAGAGGGTCAGTATTGAGGGAGTGCTGCACTGTCAGAGGGTCAGTACTGAGGGAGTGCTGCACAGTCAGAGGGTCAGTACTGAGGGAGTGCTGCATTGTCAGAGGGTCAGTACTGAGGGAGTGCCGCACTGTCAGAGGGTCAGTACTGAGTGAGTGCCGCACTGTCAATGGGTCAGTACTGAGTGAGTGCTACACTGTCAGAGGGTCAGTACTGAGGGAGTGCTGCACTGTCAGAGGGTCAGTACTGAGGGAGTGCCGCACTGTCAGAGGGTCAGTGCTGAGGGAGTGCCGCACTGTCAGTGGGTCAGTACTGAGGGAGTGCTGCACTGTCAGTGGAGCTGGACTGGGGGGTGCTGCACTGTCGGAGGACCTGTTCTGAGGTAGTGCTGCACTGCCAGAGGAGCTGGACTGAGGGAGTGCTGCACTGTCAGAGGGTCAGTACTGAGGGAGTGCTGCACTGTCAGAGGGTCAGTACTGAGGGAGTGCCGCACTGTCAGAGGGTCAGTACTGAGGGAGCGCTGCACTCTCAGAGGGTCAGTACTGAGGGAGCGCTGCACTGTCTGAGGGTCAGTCCTGAGGTACTGCTGCACTGTCGGAGGAGCTGGACTGAGGGAGTGCTGCACTGCCAGAGGAGCTGGACTGAGGGAGTGCTGCACTGCCAGAGGAGCTGGACTGAGGGAGTGCTGCACTGTCGGAGGAGCTGGACTGAGATAGTGCTGCACTGTCAGAGGAGCTGGACTGAGGGAGTGCTGCACTGCCAGAGGAGCTGGACTGAGGGAGTTCTGCACTGTCGGAGGAGCTGGACTGAGGGAGTGCTGCACTGTCAGAGGAGCTGGACTGAGGGAGTGCTGCTCTGTCGGAGGAGCTGGACTGAGGGAGTGCTGCACTGTCAGAGGAACTCTACCGAGGAGTTGGATTTGGATTTGAGTTTACTGTCATGTGTACTGAGGTACAGTGAAAAGTATTGTTCTGCGTAGAGTCCAGACAGATCGTTCCACACATGAAAAAACATAGGACATATGATAGATACACAGTGTAAATAATAGACAGAGGCATCGGGTGAAGCATACAGAGTGTAGTACTACTCAGTACTACTCAGTAGAGAGTGCTGCACTGTCAGAGGAGTTGTACTGAGGGAGTGCTGCACTGTCAGAGGAGTTGTACTGAGGGAGTGCTGCATTGTCAGAGGAACCTACTGAGGGCGTGCTGCACTGTCAGATATCCCAATTCCGCCCTATCCTAATAACCCCCTAACACCACCTAACCTGCTCATCTTTGGACACCAAGGGGCAATTGAGCGTGGCCAATCCTCCTAACCTGCACATCTTTGGACTGTGGGAGGAAACCGGAGCACCCGGAGGAAACCCACGCAGACACGGGGAGAATGTGCAGACTCTGCACACATAGTCACCCGAGGTCAGAATCACTCTGTCATGTGCCACCTTGCTGACAGATGACTGGCTGGGTGACTGGCTCCGCCCCTTTATCCAATCCACTCTCTGCTGGCAGCACAAAAGGTTTAATCTGACGAGGTTCCCTTTTCCTTGGGTACCTTTTTCGGACACGATAGTTTTGGTTAAATGGGAACCAACTTAACCAGGCTTTCTGGAGAGGAGATAGAGGAAGTTTATCAGCCACTTCAAAGATAAGGAGGAAAATGGCAAAATTCACGCATCGACATTCGTCCGGGTTGGAGGTAAGAATTGAGTCCAATACTAACAGAACAATCCTTGAGTTGAGAGGGGTAGATGGTGACATGTTGGTGCCCACACAGGTTGATTCCAGTCACTGATTCTTGAGTTCAGTTGGTCTGCAGTTCGGTCAAGAGATTTTAGGTCATTTTCCAGCTGCAATCCTTCTGCTGTCTGGTCAACTTTCACAGTCGGAGAGAGAGAGTTTTCATGGATGAGGTATTAACTGAATACTTTGCATCCATCTTTACCACGGAGGTAGATCCTACCCAGGACATGGTGGCAGCTGAGCAAATTCTGTCCCGAGAAGGATTCAAAATGTATAAGGAGGAAGTGTTGGATAGACTGTCAGTACTGAAAGTTGACAAGGCACCAGGATTGGATGGGATGCACCCAAGGGTATTGAAGGAAGTGAGAATGGAAATTGCAGGGGTGCTGGCCGTAACGTTTCGGTGTTCTCTCAATTCTAGCCTCAGACTGAATAGTAGGAACTAGAGACGAACAGTCAATGTATATTTTGTCAGCTAGATCTGTTCCCCAGGGGTTTGTGTGGGATCCTTTGCTTTTCCTGATCTATATTAATGATCTAGATCTTGGTGTGCAGGCAACAGTTACAAAGTTTACAGATGAGACAAAACTTGGAAGCATTGAAAACTGTGAAGAGGACAGTGTGGGTTCCAAAAGTACACAGACAAGGTGGTGGAGTGGCCAGATAGGTGGCAGATGAGGTTCAATGCGGAGAAGTGTGAGGTGATGCATTTTGGTGGGAACAACATGGGGAGACATTATAAAATCAGGGGTAAAATTCCAAAAGGGGAGCAGGAACAGAGGGACCTGGGTGGATTGTGCACAGATCATTGAAGTCAGGACAAGTGGAGAGAGCAGTTAATAAAGTATATAGTATCCTGGGCTTTATTGATCGGAGTACAAAAGCAAAGAGGTTATGCTGAACTTATGCAAGACACTAGACCTTAGCTGGAATATTGTGTACAGTTCTGGGAGCCACTCTATCGGGAGGATGCCAGTACATTGAAGAGAGTGCAGAAGAGGTTCACAAGGGTGGGATGGGAAGCGTCAGTTATGAGAATAGATTCGAGGGGTCTGTTCTCCTTGGCGAGAAGGAGGCTGAGTGGAGACTTCATAGAGATGTTCAAAGTAATGAAGGGCTGGACAGAGTGGATAGGGAGAAATTGTTCCTCCTTGTAAAAGGATCGAGAGTGAGAGGGCGCAGATTTAAAGTGATTTTCAAAGCAATCAAATGTGATGTGATGTATCATTTTTCCACACAAGTGGTTTGGAAAGTTCTGCCTGTACCCAGGGTGCAGGCAGGTTCAATTGAGGCATTTAGGAAGGGATTAAATGATCACCTGAACCGCAATATTGTGCATGGGTTATGGGGAAAAGTCTGGGGAATGGCACGAAGGCACAATGCTTGTTTGGAGCGCTGGTGCAGACACAATGGGCCGAATAGCCTCACTTGGTGCTGTAATAATTCTGTGATGTTCCTGCAAAAGCTAGCTATTTTTGCAGGGGCCCTGCCTCGGTTACTGGGTCAGCCTCAGTGTGGCAAACATCCAGCTGTTTTTTTAAAGCACACGCGCGCAGACCGACAGATGGACAGACACTGGGCAGCTCTCTCGGCTCGCTTTTAACCCCCTGTCTTTGTGTATTCAAACTGGAATGTACTAGTTTCCCTTGGCAATTATACCCAGGGAGTTTTAGATTAAATAGCTATTACGCTTCCGTGTCTTTACCGGAGATGATTCTTTTGACTCTTTTAGAATTACCTTGTTTGGAAGCACAGGAAGGGGTTGTTCCATAGAGAAGCCCCCTGCAGACATTCCTTCCAATGTGTCCCTTTAAAAAGGATAAAACTCAGGTCTTTTTAAAGCCCAATATCTCCATTAATAATTCCAGTTTTTTTTCTCCATCATCATTATCAGAAGGTTCAGGGTTTAAACCTGGGCCCAGTGGGCGGAGACTAGAGACATGACCCTGAACTATGAATTGAAACCCAATGGGAATATGGGCTACAGACCAATAAATTCCCTTCCATCTTTCTGATGAGGCCTCAAATCCATCCACCCTCTCAGATGGGTGCGTTATATTTTAAAGAAGAGCAATGCAGTTTTATATTCAACTAACAACATTATAACTGATGACCTGTTCATTATGCTGTTCCTGATATATACATTAACGTCATTCAAAAGGCATCTTCACAATCACATGGATAGCATGGGTATAGAGGGATACGGCACAAGGAAGTGCTAAGGGTTTTGGCCAAGGCTGGTATCATGACAGGTACAGGCTTGGAGGGCCGAAGGGCCTGTTTCTGTGCCATATTGTCCTTTTGCTGGGAGCTTGCTGTGCATAAATTGAACATCGCGTTTCCTCTATTACAACGGAGACAGCTCCTCACCATTGCTTTGTTGGTTTATCGTTAGCCATGAAATGAGTCATTAAATGGTTTAATGAAATAGATATGTTTCGGATTTTAAAAAATGGGTTAAAGGGACATGAGGAACAGGTGGGGAGGTGTGTTTGAGACCAAGAAGAGATCAACCATAGGAGAGGCAGTGACAAAGTGTTATTGTCACTGGACCAGTAAACCAGAGACCCAGGGTAACACTCTGGGGACCCGGTTTCGAATCCCACCAGGGCCGATGGTGGAATTTGAATTCAATAATAATCTGGAATTAAAAGTCTAATGATGACCATTGCCGTTTGTTGTAAAAACCCATCTGGTTCATTCATGTCCTTTAGGGAAGGAAATCTGTCACCCTTACCTGGTCTGGCCTACATATGACTCCAGGCCCACAGCAATGTGGTTGACTCAGGGACGGGCAATAAATGCTGGCACAGCCGGGGGCACCATGAACGAATAAAGAAAAGAACCATCTGATTGAATGGCGGAGCAGCCTCGAAGGGTTGCATTGCCTACTTCTGCCCCTAATTTCTGTGTTCCTATTGTGAAAGGTACTATACAAATGCTTCTTTCCCACTGGAAAGGCCAAGATAGCTGCAGTTATGGAAGAAGGGTTCACATTGTAGCCTGTCAAACCATTCCTTTCCCAGTGTTTATGTTCGGACCTGGTGAGAAGCCGTGATCTGGCTCCCCTCTATTCAGCCCCCCCCAGTTTGTCACAACAAAGGTTTACATTCCTTTTCCACGAGGATATACCTTTCCTGTATCCAAATGTGCTATTTAACAAGAAGCCAATCAAATAAGTTGCCTTTGAGTCAAAGAAATAGCAGACTTATTAGACCTTTAACTTGAGGGGGAAAATAATAATAAAAAAGTGGTGGCTTACACACATACACACACATGTATCAAAAATAAGGAAGTTGGAGTCCAAGAGAACAAAAGGAAAATAGTATATAGCTATATAAGAGTATCCTCTGATTTTCCTTGAGGGTACATTGTTAAATGTTGTAGCCAATTCTCTTCGATGCAGTCAGATGTAGAAAATGTAGCAATTATTAGGAGCCCTCAGTTTGTTGGTAGATTTCTGCTATATTGACCTCTCAAACTGGTTCATTCACTTGTTTTGAAATAGAGAGCGAGAACTCTTCTGCCTTTCTCTTCTGCTGAAGTCTCTTGAAAAAGTCTTCCCTCAGGATCTGGCAGCCTGGTCTGTTATACCTCCCCGTGTGTATTTCCGAGGGGTTCTGGGTGTGGTGTTCCCTGGCAGCCACTCTTTCAATCTCCAGCACTTTGCATTTTAATGTCTCGTCCTCAGACAGCGATGAGTTTCGACAGATGTCTGGACGAAGAATTGTCTCTCTCTTCACATTTCCTTGAGAATGTGGCCTTGCATTTTAAAGCAGTTTACTCTGTCTCAGTCCAAACTGCAGAGTTTGGACCATAAAGTAAAGTAAAGTCGCCATAGTCCCAGATGAGAGGGAGAGCTGATTGGTGGTGACTTTACCTGAAGATCACCACATCTCAGGCGAGCGGCAATGTTGAGAAGGCAAGGCCTTCATGGATAACCTGAATTGTAAATGACTTGTGGCAGCCATCTTTAGTCAGTGCATTTCCTTGTCTTTAAAAGGTCCTATTTATCTCACTCAGTCACAATTCCCATCATTAGAACTCTTCACGCTATTTCCGTGGGAAAAGATTGAGAAACAACATCATCTTTTGAGACCACTCCATTGGAAGCAATGAAGTTATATTTTGGAGAATTGACATTAAAAAGTTGGGGATATTAGTGCCTAGATTTGCAGAAAGGACCCAGTCCTGCTCGCACTTGTAATGTTCTTGTCTGATGGCCTGATTGATATTCCAAGAGCACTTGTAACTGAAGCTACAAATGATTTGTTAACCTTAACTGTGGGTAAACTATATATATCGTCAACATCTGTGAGACCGGAAGATTCCGCCGGCAGCCAATGGCAAGCCTCTTCCATGATCAGAAAATCCCGCTCTCCGTTTTGAACTATTCAAATGGCCCCTGTGATGTCTTGAGTACGTTGTGTTGAACAAAGAACATCAAGCTCAGTAAATGAACGAAGCTGATTTATTTACACTACTTAAATAAGATTCAAACAAGTTCCAAGATAAAAGGTTATTAAATTAACCTATACAATATCTCTAACTACATATTTCTCGACTTTGCAACTAATCTCTCTCACGCCTAACCACCTTCTCCCAGAATCCCAGGAGTCACATGATATTTATATGACTGCTCCTTATCGCCATCTGGTGGTGAGAAGTATTAATATCAAATTGTTAACCCTTTGTATTCTTTACAATATACATATTGTCACAGCCCCCAGCCTCAACATTTTTCTGGAGAATTCCAGATCTCCACTCATCTTTGTGTGAAGAATTTCTTCCCCGTATCACCCCACCTCCAATTTTAACAATATGCAAACTCTGCACTCCCCCCAGTCAGAGGAATTAATTTCTTTCTCGCTGCCCCATCGGATCTTGAAATGAAAAATGAAATGAAATGAAAATCGCTTATTGTCACAAGTAGGCTTCAAATGAAGTTACTGTGAAAAGCCCCTAGTTGCCACATTCCGACACCTGTTCGGGGAGGCTGATACAGGAATCAAACCGTGCTGCTGGCCTGCCTTGGTCTGCTTTCAAAGCCAGCGATTTAGTCCTGTGCTAAACCAGCCCCTTTTAATCACCTTATCTTTTAATCACCTTAAACACTTCCATTAAACACTAAACGGGCTGTTTAGCACCGGGGTAAATCGCTGGCTTTGAAAGCAGACCAAGGCAGGCCAGCAGCACAGTCCGATTCCCATAACAGCCTCCCCGAACAGGCGCCGGAATGTGGCGACTAGGGGCTTTTCACAGTAACTTAATTTGAAGTCTACTTGTGACAATAAGCGATTTTCATTTCATTTCATGAGATCATCTTTTAATCTTCTACAGTCAAGGGAACACAAGCCTAGTTTATGAAACACCCTGAAAGGTGAACCCTTTTTGCCCAGGTATCACCGTGGCAATAGCAACCTGACAGCTCTCCACCCTTCCCCAGGTGGAGCATCGAAGCTCAGCACGAACCACAGGGCATCAAGCACCGCATTTGCTTAATTACTTTCTGTCTTCATCTCATTACGGTTGTCATGGCAGTCAGAATTGACCACGTGACAATGCGACCACGTCACTAACCCGCATCCGCCTCTCCTGGTCCCATATCAGGTTCCCATGTGCCTTGTTACTGGAAGGCAGTAATCCCCCCATGAAAGGCAATTGCGTAAAAGTGTGGGCAGCAGCTCCTTCAGACGCCCGTCTCGTTTTATTTTCCGAAAACGGTTTTCACATCGAGCACTGAATTCTACTCGGTTTTTATTACAGCAGCTAATTGCAATTGTAGAATTGGAGGAGGGAGAGCGAGAGAGAGAGACGGAGCAAGAGAGAGAGAGAGATAGTCTGATAATCATCATTACTAAAGTTCTCATTTGGTTCAGGCTCCAACAGACATACGCACGGATGAGCAGATTGTAAAAAATGTTTATGATTTAGCTGCAGCATATGGCTGAACATATAACCATTTATTAATCCGTTTGCTCCAAGTGATTTCTCTGTGTGAAACTCCCCAGCTCTCGGTATATGTTCTATTTAATTATCCACGTCGCCACATCAAAGATGGAGATACAGGGCCAGAGTGCCTCAGCGTCGCCGTGGAATCGGCCTCTGCACAGATGCAGCATTCAAATTGATTTTTAATTGCAAACAATATTAAGCATCCTGAAGCTGGTCTCTGAGCATGTGTGGGAGGTGCCAAGTCAAAACTCTGTTCTGTCTGTTTGGGTTTCCACGCAACATTCTGCAACCGTAAGGGCCTCCTCTGTTACCCGTCTCTACGGCGCCATCCCATCACCGGGGCGCTCCTTCAGGAATGGAGAGAAAGAGTTTACTCAGCTCCCTTCAAGGCCTCGCAGTCAGACTCAGCGGCCGAGTGCCGGTGGCTAAAGTTGCTGATGACGCGGCTGCAGGCAGGGAAGCTGTAAAGAGGACGTAAGGAGTCTGCAAAAGGACATAAAGGGGTTAAGTGAGGGGGCAAAATAATTTGACAGGTGCAGCGTGATGTGGGCAAATGTGAACTTCTCCACTTTGGCAGGAAGGATAGAGGAACAGCAAATTATTCCAATGGAGAGAGATTGAGGTACAGAGGGATCTGGGTGTCCTGGTACATGAGTCAGGAGGAGTTAGTCTGCAGGTACAGCAAGTGTTTAGGGAGACAAATGGAATGCTGTTTGTTGCATGAGGAGTGGAATATAAGAGTCAGGAAGTTGTACAGGAGATGGTGGGACCACATCCAGAGTACGGAGTACAGTTTTGCTCTGCTGGTTTAAGAAAGGACATAACTGCATTAGAGACTGTTCAGAGAAGATTTGCTCCACTGATTCCTGGGGGCCCATCTTATGAAGAAAGATTGGACAGGCTGGGCCTGCTTTAGTCACCGGCACTCGGTCGCTGAGTCTGACTGCGAGGCTTTGAAGGGAGCTGAGTAAACTTCTTTTAGAAGAATCAGAGGTGATCTTAATGAAATACATCCTGACAGGATGGATGCTGAAAGGATGTTTACTCTTGTAGAAGAGACCAGAACTCGGGGACACAGTTTATAATTAAGGGCCTCAATTTCATATTTAAAACAGAAATGAGAAAATTTATTTCTGTCAGTGATGCGACCATCAATTCACTCAAAGGCACGAGTAGAAGCAAACCATGGATTTAATCAGCTTTGAACAGTGTCTGCCTGCGACTGGTACAATACTGGGAACTGCCTGCAGGTCAGCTGCTCTTTGTACTTCCTCTTAAGGGGAGGAGCCATGGGCGGAGCCAGTACATGCCCCAGCATATCCCCCTATGGATGAAGCCACACAATGGCCCATAGGTTGGTCCCACAGGGTTAACAATATAACACAACAGCAGAACATGATACAAATGCACTGGTGAATTATTAGCACTATACATTCACCACATTCAGGGAGTCATGATCTTTGGAACTCTCTTCCTGCTCCGAGTCTGTATGTTTGTTTGTTTGCTCAGGATGTCCCACAGATTTACAATGGAATACGCTTGAAGTGTAGTGACTGTTGTAATGTAGGGAAACATGGCAGCCAATTATGCAAACAGGAAACAGCAAAATGCATAACAAACAAAGAACAAAGAAATGTACAGCACAGGAACAGGCCCTTCGGCCCTCCAAGCCCGTGCCGACCATACTGCCCGACTAAACTACAATCTTCTACACTTCCTGGGTCCGTATCCTTCTATTCCCATCCTATTCATATATTTGTCAAGATGCCCCTTAAATGTCCCTATCGTCCCTGCCTCCACTACCTCCTCCGGTAGTGAGTTCCAGGCACCCACTACCCTCTGCGTAAAAAACTTGCCTCGTACATCTACTCTAAACTTTGCCCCTCTCACCTTAAACCTATGCCCCCTAGTAATTGACCCCTCTACCCTGGGGAAAAGCCTCTGACTATCCACTCTGTCTATGCCCCTCATAATTTTGTATACCTCTATCAGGTCGCCCCTCAACCTCCTTCGTTCCAGTGAGAACAAACCGAGTTTATTCAATCGCTCCTCATAGCTTATGCCCTCCATACCAGGCAACATTCTGGTAAATCTCTTCTGCACCCTCTCTAAAGCCTCCACATCCTTCTGGTAGTGTGGCGACCAGAATTGAACACTATACTCCAAGTGTGGCCTAACTAAGGTTCTATACAGCTGCAACATGACTTGCCAATTCTTATACTCAATGCCCCGGCCAATGAAGGCAAGCATGCCGTATGCCTTCTTGACTACCTTCTCCACCTGTGTAGCCCCTTTCAGTGATCTGTGGACCTGTACTCCTAGATCTCTTTGACTTTCAATACTCTTGAGGGTTCTACCATTCACTGTATATTCCCTACCTGCATTAGCCCTTCCAAAATGCATTACCTCACATTTGTCCAGGTTAAACTCCATCTGCCATCTCTCCGCCCAAGTCTCCAGACAATCTAAATCCTGCTGTATCCTCAGACAGTCCTCATCGCTATCCGCAATTCCACCAACCTTTGTGTCGTCTGCAAACTTACTAATCAGACCAGTTACATTTTCCTCCAAATCATTTATATATACTACAAAGAGCAAAGGTCCCAGCACTGATCCCTGTGGAACACCACTGGTCACAGCCCTCCAATTAGAAAAGCATCCCTCCATTGCTACCCTCTGCCTTCTATGGCCTAGCCAGTTCTGTATCCACCTTGCCAGTTCACCCCTGATCCCGTGTGACTTCACCTTTTGTACCAGTCTACCATGAGGGACCTTGTCAAAGGCCTTACTGAAGTCCATATAGACAACATCTACTGCCCTACCTGCATCAATCATCTTAGTGACCTCCTCGAAAAACTCTATCAAGTTAGTGAGACACGACCTCCCCTTCACAAAACCGTGCTGCCTCTCACTAATACGTCCATTTGCTTCCAAATGGGAGTAGATCCTGTCTCGAAGAATTCTCTCCAGTAATTTCCCTACCACTGAAGTAAGGCTCACCGGCCTGTAGTTCCCGGGATTATCCCTGCCACCCTTCTTAAACAGAGGAACAACATTGGCTATTCTCCAGTCCTCCGGGACATCCCCTGAAGACAGCGAGGATCCAAAGATTTCTGTCAAGGCCTCAGCAATTTCCTCTCCAGCCTCCTTCAGTATTCTGGGGTAGATCCCATCCGGCCCTGGGGACTTATCTACCTTAATATTTTTTAAGACACCCAACACCTCGTCTTTTTGGATCACAATGTGACCCAGGCTATCTACACCCCCTTCTCCAGACTCAACATCTACCAATTCCTTCTCTTTGGTGAATACTGATGCAAAGTATTCATTTAGTACCTCGCCCATTTCCTCTGGCTCCACACATAGATTCCCTTGCCTATCCTTCAGTGGGCCAACCCTTTCCCTGGCTACCCTCTTACTTTTTATGTAAGTGTAAAAAGCCTTGGGATTTTCCTTAACCCTATTTGCCAATGCCTTTTCATGACCCCTTCTAGCCCTCCTGACTCCTTGCTTAAGTTCCTTCCTACTTTCCTTATATGCCACACAGGCTTCGTCTGTTCCCAGCCTTTTAGCCCTGACAAATGCCTCCTTTTTCTTTTTGACGAGGCCTACAATATCACTTGTCATCCAAGGTTCCCGAAAATTGCCGTATTTATCTTTCTTCCTCACAGGAACATGCCTGTCCTGTATTCCTTTCAACTGACACTTGAAAGCCTCCCACATGTCAGATGTTGATTTGCCCTCAAACATCCGCCCCCAATCTATGTTCTTCAGTTCCCGCCTAATATTGTTATAATTAGCCTTCCCCCAATTTAGCACATTCATCCTCGGACCACTCTTATCCTTGTCCACCAGTACTTTAAAACTTACTGAATTGTGGTCACTGTTACCGAAATGCTCCCCTACTGAAACATCTACCACCTGGCCGGGCTCATTCCCCAATACCAGGTCCAGTACCGCCCCTTCCCTAGTTGGACTGTTTACATATTGTTTTAAGAAGCCCTCCTGGATGCTCCTTACAAACTCTGCCCCGTCTAAGCCCCTGGCACTAAGTGAGTCCCAGTCAATATTGGGGAAGTTGAAGTCTCCCATCACCACAACCCTGTTGTTTTTACTCTTTTCCAAAATCTGTCTACCTATCTGCTCCTCTATCTCCCGCTGGCTGTTGGGAGGCCTGTAGTATACCCCCAACATTGTGACTGCACCCTTCTTATTCCTGATCTCTACCCATATAGCCTCACTGCCCTCTGAGGTGTCCTCTCGCTGTATAGCTGTGATACTCTCCTGAACAAGTAGCGCAACTCCGCCTCCCCTTTTACATCCCCCTCTATCCCGCCTGAAACATCTAAATCCTGGAACGTTTAGCTGCCAATCCTGCCCTTCCCTCAACCAGGTCTCTGTAATGGCAACAACATCATAGTTCCAAGTAGTAATCCAAGCTCTAAGTTCATCTGCCTTACCCGTAATGCTCCTTGCATTAAAACATATGCACTTCAGGCCACCAGACCCGCTGTGTTCAGCAACTTCTCCCAGTCTGCGCTGCCTCAGAGCCACACTGTCCCTATTCCCTAGTTCTCCCTCAATGCTCTCACCTTCTGACCTATTGCTCCCGTGCCCACCCCCCTGCCATACTAGTTTAAACCCTCCCGTGTGACACTAGCAAACCTCGCGGCCAGGATATTTATGCCTCTCCGGTTTAGATGCAACCCGTCCATCTTATACAGGTCACACCTGCCCCGGAAGAGCTCCCAGTGGTCCAGATAACAGAAACCCTCCCTCCTACACCAGCTGTTTAGCCACGTGTTTGTCTGCTCTATCTTCCTATTTCTAGCCTCACTGGCACGTGGCACAGGGAGTAATCCCGAGATTACAACCCTCGAGGTCCTGTCTTTTAACTTTCTGCCTAGCTCCCTGAACTCCTGCTGCAGGACCTCATGCCCCTTCCTGCCTATGTCGTTAGTACCAATATGTACAACGACCTCTGCCTGTTTGCCCTCCCCCTTCAGGATTCCCTCTACCCGTTCGGAGACATCCTGGACCCTGGCACCAGGGAGGCAACATACCATCCTGGAGTCTCTTTCACGTCCACAGAAGCGCCTATCTGTGCCCCTGACTATAGAGTCCCCTATAACTATTACTCTTCTGCGCTTTGACCCTCCCTTCTGAACATCAGAGCCAGCCGTGGTGCCACTGCTCTGGCTGCTGCTGTTTTCCCCTGATAGGCTATCCCCCCCGACAGTATCCAAAGGGGTATATCTGTTCGAGAGGGGGACAACCACAGGGGATTCCTGCACTGACTGCCTGCCCTTTCTGGTGGTCACCCATTTCTCTGCCTGCACCTTGGGTGTGACCACACTTACATAACTGCGATCTATGACGCTTTCCGCCACCTGCATGCTCCTAAGTGCATCCAATTGCTGCTCCAACCGAACCATGCGGTCTGTGAGGAGCTGCAGTTGGGTGCACTTTCTGCAGATGAAGCCATCCGGGACACTGGAAGCCTCCCGGACCTGCCACATCTCACAGTCAGAGCACAGCACCCCTCTAACTGACATTGCGTCAATTAATTAAAATTAAAATTTGTCTTTTTTTTTTTTTAATACTTTTTTTAAATTTCAAAGTTACTGTCAACTATCTGTTTCCTAGCACTAGATTTCTAATAGAAATGCGATAGCTAACTATAATATTCTCCGATCTCTGGCTTAGATATCCTCTAAATTATAATTAAGTTATTATGTTTAATTAGATCCCAAATACTCAAAAAAATTTAGGTTAGAATCCCAACCAGCCACTCAGGTCACAGCTTTTCTGTGATGTCACTTCAGTTTCCCCCCGACACACACAATTTGAAAAACAGGTATAAAAGTAAAAATCACTTGCTTACCTTCTGAGATGTTCTCAGGTTCCCTCGCTGACAGAGACTGCTCCTCCACCTCCAATCCTTGACCTGCACAATGCTAATAATATAATAATATAATATGGCACTTACCTTACACCAATGGGTCTTATTATTAGGTTAGAGGAGGAGGGCGGGTGGGAGACACTACACGTGTAGTGTCTCGGGTTTCCTCTCCACCAGAATTTGTTGGGGGGGGGGGGGGGGCACTTGCCAGAGGTCGAACTTCCGGTTCCCGCCGAAATCCAAAGGGCTGCTCCTGTAAAGGTAAGTGCTTTTAAACTAACTACTCACCTCCCAGAAGGTGAGTGATAGAAGACCATCAGATATAGAAGCAGAAGTTGGCCATTCGGCCCATCGAGTCTGTCCTGCCACTTCAATGAGATCATGACTGATAGCCAATGAGATAATCCTCAACTCCACTTTCCCGCCTTATCCAATAACCCTCGATTCCCTCACTGGTTAAAAATCTGTCTCTCTCAGTCTTGAGCATAAAAATGACCCAGCCTATCCAGCTCTCTGTGGTAAAGAATTCCACAGATTCACTAAACTCCATCTTCAATGGTACACTCAGACAATGCACTTTGGTCCTAGAATCTCCCACAACAGGAAACACCCCCTCAGCATCGACCCTGTCAAACCCCCTGAGAATCCGATATGTCTCAATAAGGTCGCCTCTCATTCTTCTAAACTCCAATGAGCACAGGCCCAAACTACTCAACCTCTCCTCATAAGTACGAAGTCTTACAACACCAGGTTAAAGTCCAACAGGTTTGTTTCGATGTCACTAGCTTTCGGAGCGCTGCTCCTTCCTCAGGTGAATGAAGAGGTATGTTCCAGAAACACATATGTAGCCAGATTCAAAGATGCCCAACAATGCTTGGAATGCGACCATTAGCAGGTGATTAAATCTTTACAGATCCAGAGATGGGGTGACCCCAGGTTAAAGAGGTGTGAATTGTGTCAAGCCAGGACAGTTGGTAGGATTTTGCAGGCCAGATGGTGGGGGATGAATGTAATGCGACATGAATCCCAGGTCCCGGTTGAGGCCGCACTCATGTGTGTGGAACTTGGCTATAAGTTTCTGCTCGGCGATTCTGCGTTGTCGCGCGTCCTGAAGGCCGCCTTGGAGAACGCTTACCCGGAGATCAGAGGCTGAATGCCCTTGACTGCTGAAGTGTTCTCCGACTGGAAGGGAACATTCCTGCCTGGTGATTGTTGTGCGATGTCCGTTCATTCGTTGTCGCAGCGTCTGCATGGTCTCGTCAATGTACCACGCTTCGGGACATCCTTTCCTGCAGCGTATGAGGTAGACAACGTTGGCCGAGTCGCACGAGTATGTACCGCGTACCTGGTGGGTGGTGTTCTCACATGTAATAGTGGTATCCATGTCGATGATCTGGCACGTCTTGCAGAGATTGCCATGGCAGGGTTGTGTGGTGTCGTGGTCACTGTTCTGAAGACTGGGTAGTTTGCTGCAAAACAATGGTTTGTTTGAGGTTGCGCGGTTGTTTGAAGGCAAGTAGTGGGGGTGTGGGGATGACCTTGGCAAGATGTTCATCGTCATCAATGACGTGTTGAAGGCTGTGAAGAAGATGACGTAGTTTCTCCGCTCCGGGGAAGTACTGGACGACGAAGGGTATTCTGTCGGTTGTGTCCCATGTTTGTCTTCTGAGGAGGTTGGTGCGGTTTTTCGCTGTGGCGCGTTGGAACTGTCGATCGATGAGTCGAGTGTCATATCCCGTTCGTACGAGGGCATCTTTCAACGTCTGTAGATGTCTGTTACGCTCCTCCTCGTCGGGGCAGATCCTCATAAGGGCATCCCTCCCTACCCGGGATCAACCTTCTCTCGACTGCCTCCAATACCAGTATCTCTTTCCTTAGATAAAGGGACCAAAATTGTTTGCAGTATTTGTTTGGACTGATGTTGGTTTAGTGATAAATATTGTCGCAGGACATTGGACAGAACTCCCCTACTCTTCTCTGAGAGAGCGTGCAAGGCCTCGACTTCATGTCTCATCCAGATGTTTGCACAGTGCAGCACCCTCTCTGCACAGGAGTGGTGATTGAACCCACAACCTTCTGATTCCGAGACCTCGTCATCATGTCCTGTTGTGAGGGACGTATGATGTCTCACAGAATGATAGAATAATACATTATCAGAGCCATGTGGCCCATCAGGTTTATGTCAGCTCTTTTGAAGAGCAGTCCAGTTAGTCCACTTCCCTGCTATTACCCCACATCCCAGAAATATGTTCACCTTCAGTATTGATGCAATATCCTTTTGAAAATTACAATTGAATCCGTACCCATTGTAATCGGATGGCCTGATTTGTATCGCAAGAACACTTGAAATGAAATGAAATGAAAATCGCTTATTGTCACAGATAGGCTTCAAATGAGGTTACTGTGAAAAGCCCCCAGTCGCGACATTACGGTGCCTGTTCGGGGAGGCTGGTATGGCACTTGTAACTACAGCTCTAAACAATTTATTAACATTAACTGTGGGTCAACTGTATGCAAGACAACAGATGAATAACAGTATGAACATGCACAAGCAACCTCTCTCTTCCAGCTCTCCAGTCAGTTTGAGGTCACCTGACTCTAACGTTCACTTATATTCATGAGACTCCTAGTGGTCAGTCAGTGAATTACAACACCACCCATGATATCACCACATCCATCACCCCATCAGGTAGCCAATTTCCAATCCTAACCGGCCATGACACAAAAATAATTTTCCGCATGTCGCCTCTTGTTCATGCAGGCATAAGAAATAAAAGCAGGAGTAGGCCGATGTCAATCTTTTGCCAATTGCCTTGAATCTATGGTTGGGTTTGCATTTAGACATCAAAATAAAAGTACTGGGTTGCAAAAGGAGACAGCAAACAAGTGAGTCAGTGGAGCAATCGATACAAATGAACTCCGAGAAGGCGAGGCTTGTGCAGAGCTCGTTGTTAACAAAGGCTGGCCTTGCAAAGCAGTGTCAGTGTGCTGGGGTTGGGAATACCAGTCGTATCTATCTGACATCAAAGACAGGAGCTTACGGGTCCTCAAGTTCCCAATCTCGGATTTGAACCGGTGGTCAAGTCGAACAGTTCATGACTGTACCGAGGGAAGAGCTGCACTGTCAGAGGTGCCACCATGTGGGGTGGGATGTGAAATGGAGGTCCCTCTTCCTGGTCAACAAGGAAGATCCCGTGTGGCAGCGGCTCAATAGCTAACTTAGCTGATGCTGACCCCCTCAGACAATGTCACAAATCCAAAGCAGAGGATTAATACGTGGTTTGGGGCAACATCTTCCTGTGTAGCCCTTACAACAGTGAAGACATTCTGGAAATCTGAAACAAAGACAGGTTATACTCAGTGGGTCAGTCAGCATCTGTGGAGCAGGAGCTGAGTTATTGGGGCGGACTTGCTCCCAGACTCCGAGGTCAGAATTAATTAGGGTCCTGAGCCCAAACCTATCGGCAGACAAGTTTCCAATCAGAGGGTGGACAAATCTGGGGCCTCACCCTGGGGGTTGTGAACCCCACTGAGGCAGGCCAAGGGGCCGTGAGAGTACATTTAAAGGTAAAATTCTGAACAGCAAAGCTATTAAATTGTCGACTGTCGTAAAAACTCATCTGGTTCACTCAATGTCCTTGAGGGAAGGAAATCTGCCAACCCCACCCGGCCTGGCCTCCACGTGACTCCAGGCCCACAGCCACGTGATTGACTCTGAACTGCTCTCAAGGCGCATTAAGGACAGACAACAAAGGCTGACCTCACAGTGATGTCCACATCCCAATGACAAATTAAAAAAAACATCAGGCCTCTCGAAGGGGAGGAGAAGCTCTGGACGAATTGTTTGGGCCATGGGTGAGGTCTTTTCTTCCCCTGACACTGTCATTGGCGTTTGCAGCATGTTGGCACAATGGCCAAACCCCCCCCCCTCCCCCACTGCTGGGCATCTCCATTGAGCTGGTGCCCTCTGCACATAGCAGGGGGCCACACCACTGGTGAAATAATGCCAGGGCACCCAGAAAATCAGAAGTAATTGGACTCCTAATTAGCTTAGTTGACCTTCCAATCGATGACGTGGCAACCATTCCTGGTGCCTACCTACCCATCAGTAACTTCCCCATTGGCAGTTTTGGCTCAGGGACCTGTCCCAACACAGCTGTGCCCCCTAGTCCCCAGCCAATGCCCCCCCACCTCCAAGTCCGCCACCGAGGCTGGGAAAATCCACCCCAATGTTTCAGAACAATAAGCATTCATGAGGAAGAACAGCAACTGAGCAACGATACTGGCTCATTGAATCACCGCCCTGAACCAGTGCCGACAGGAATAGAAGCCGCTGGTTTCATGTCATTAGACATTAAATTGGTAAGGGAGGAGAATGTAAATATCAAAGGTTCGTGCAGCCAATCCATTTCTTTTCACCTGTTAGAATGAAGGGCCAGAGAAGGAGGGAAACTGAAAAAAAGGCACACAAACTTTTGTGTCAAATATTTTAGTTAATATTAGACCTGAGTGGAATCACTGCACCATGTCTGCTGATTTGTTTAATCTTTCTCAATGTACTCAGCAATGTGCAGGAGCAGGAGAGGTCACTGGGAGATATCTACTGAGTTCCCCTTTCTCCGAGAGTTCCATCCACGGCCCTTTCTCCTCCACACCCACATTCCCTTTCTCCGCCATACCCACATTCCCTTTCTCCTCCACACCCACATTCCCTTTCTCCTCCACACCCACATTCCCTTTCTCCTCCACACCCACATTCCCTTTCTCCTCCACACCCACATTCCCTTTCTCCGCCAGGCCCCCCATTCCCTTTCTCCTCCACACCCACATTCCCTTTCTCCGCCATTCCCACATTCCCTTTCTCCGCCATACCCACATTCCCTTTCTCCTCCACACCCACATTCCCTTTCTCCTCCACACCCACATTCCCTTTCTCCTCCACACCCACATTCCCTTTCTCCTCCACACCCACATTCCCTTTCTCCGCCAGGCCCCCCATTCCCTTTCTCCTCCACACCCACATTCCCTTTCTCCTCCATACCCACATTCCCTTTTTCCTCCATACCCACATTCCCTTTCTCCTCCATACCCACATTCCCTTTCTCCTCCACACCCACATTCCCTTTCTCCTCCATACCCACATTCCCTTTTTCCTCCATACCCACATTCCCTTTCTCCTCCATACCCACATTCCCTTTATCCTCCATACTCACATTCCCTTTTTCCTCCATACCCACATTCCCTTTCTCCTCCATACCCACATTCCCTTTCTCCTCCATACCCACATTCCCTTTCTCCACCATACCCACATTCCCTTTCTCCTCCATACCCACATTCCCTTTCTCCTCCATACCCACATTCCCTTTCTCCTCCATACCCACATTCTCTTTCTCCTCCATACCCACATTCCCTTTCTCCTCCATACCCACATTCCCTTTCCCCGCCAGGCCCCCCATTCCCTTTCTCCTCCACACCCACATTCCCTTTCTCCTCCACACCCACATTCCCTTTCTCCACCATACCCACATTCCCTTTCTCCTCCATACCCACATTCCCTTTCTCCTCCACACCCACATTCCCTTTCTCCTCCATACCCATATTCCCTTTCTCCTCCACACCCACATTCCCTTTCTCCTCCATACCCACATTCCCTTTCTCCACCTTACCCACATTCCCTTTCTCCGCCACACCCCACATTCCCTTTCTCCCCCATACCCACATTCCCTTTCTCCTCCATACCCACATTCCCTTTCTCCTCCACACCCACATTCCCTTTCTCCTCCACACCCACATTCCCTTTCTCCGCCAGGCCCCCCATTCCCTTTCTCCTCCACACCCACATTCCCTTTCTCCTCCACACCCACATTCCCTTTCTCCACCATACCCATATTCCCTTTCTCCTCCACACCCACATTCCCTTTCTCCTCCATACCCCCCATTCCCTTTCTCCACCACAACCCCATTCCCTTTCTCCGCCATGCCTCCCATTCCCTTTCTCCGCCATGCCCCCATTCCCTTTCTCCTCCATACCAACATTCCCTTTCTCCGCCATGCCCCCCATTCCCTTTCTCCGCCAACCATCTGTTCAGCTCCCTCTTGAATTTTTGAACATTATGCGCCTCCCACTGTATTCCCAGATGGTCTGTCACCCTTCACCCTTCCTGAGTTTATCAACAACAAACCCAAACCTGTCCTCACCTGATGTCCACACACATGCACAAACTCACGTACAAACACACACAGACACACACAGACTCAAACACAAACGAAGAACAAAGAAAAGTACAGCACAGGAACAGGCCCTTCGGCCCTTCAAGCCCGTGCCGACCATGCTGCCCGACTAAACTACAATCTTCTACACTTCCTGGGTCTGTATCCCTCTATTCCCATCCTATTCATGTATTTGTCAAGATGCCCCTTAAACGTCACTATCATCCCTGCTTCCACCACCTCCTCCGGTAGCGAGTTCCAGGCACCCACTACCCTCTGTGCAAAAAACTTGCCTCGTACATCTCCTCTAAACCTTGCCCCTTGCACCTTAAACCTATGCCCCCTAGTAATTGACCCCTCTACCCTGGGAAAAAGCCTCTGACTGTCCACTCTGTCTATGCCCCTCATAATTTTGTAGACCTCTATCAGGTCGCCCCTTAATCTCCTTCGTTCCAGTGAGAACAAACCAAGTTTATTCAACCTCTCCTCATAGCTAATGTCCTCCATACCAGGCAACATTCTGGTAAATCTCTTCTGCACCCTCTCTAAAGCCTCCACATACTTCTGGTAGTGTGGGGACCAGAATTGAACACTATACTCCAAGTGTGGCCTAACTAAGGTTCTATACAGCTGCAACATGACTTGCCAATTTTTATACTCAATGCCCCGGCCAAAGAAGGCAATCATGCCGTATGCCTTCTTGACTACCTTCTCCACCTGTGTTGCCCCTTTCAGTGACCTGTGGACCTATACACCTAGATCTCTCTGACTGTCAATACTCTTGAGGGTTCTACCATTCACTGTATATTCCCTACCTGTATTAGACCTTCCAAAATGCATTACCTCACATTTGTCCGGATTAAACTCCATCTGCCATCTCTCCGCCCAAGTCTTCAAACAATCTAAATCCTGTTGTATCCTCTGACAGTCCTCATCGCTATCCGCAATCCCACTAACCTTTGTGTCGTCCGCAAACTTACTTGTCAGACCAGTTACATTTTCCTCCAAATCATTTATATATACTACAAACAGCAAATGTCCCAGCACTGAACCCTGTGGAACACCACTGGTCACAGCCCTTGAATCAGAAAAACACCCTTCCATCGCTACTCTCTGCCTTCTATGACCTAGCCAGTTCTGTATTCATCTTGCCAGCTCACCCCTGATCCCGTGTGACTCCACCTTTTGTACCAGTCTGCCTTGAGGGACCTTGTCAAAGGCAAACACACTCGCAAGCACAGTCACAAACACACAGACTCAAACACACTCACACACAAACACACTCACACCAACTCATAGAAAGAAACACACTCATGCATGCAGCACATGCACACATATACAAACATCATAGCAACGCGTACACACAGACACAAATTTACACACAAAGGCATGTGCGAATACACACATGCACACATAGGTATGCACACACATGTACACAGATATGCACATGCACACATACACATGTGCTCACTGACCTACAATGGCTCTTATTCTGGAAATCCTCATTGCTAAAATTCTCAAATAAAAGTAGAAAATGAAGGAAATACCCAGCTGGTCTGGCAGCATGTGGAGAGAGAGAAGCAGAGTTAATGTTTCAGATCAATTACTTTTCATCTGAACTCAGTTGCTTTTTTCAGAGTTCCAGCATCTGCAGTATTTTATTTTTGGTTTATTTTAAAACCCTCACCCTTGTTTACAAATTCCACCACAGCCTTGCCTCGCGTTAGGATGGATTTTATTTTATACTTTGGGGCAATATTGTGTTATTCTGCAAAGAAGAGTGGTGTAAATAATTAAATTAATTGAGAAAAGGTTAATAGAACCAACTTGTCTGGGACAGTTGAAAGATAAAAGACGTAAAGGCGCTAAATGCATACATTTGCAATACGAGGACATGGTGAAGTGGATTTAGAAGTAAATAGGTTGGGTTTAGAAATTTGCATCAGAAGATAGATAGGGACTTTGCTTTTTAGCTGTTAAATTTCACAGTGGAGTAAGGGACTTTTAAAACCTACAGTGGTTCCATTAGTAAATAAGGGGCAGAATCATGATAGAACATAGAACAATACAGCGCAGTACAGGCCCTTCGGCCCACGATGTTGCACCGAAACAAAAGCCATCTAACCTACACTATGCCATTATCATCCATATGTTTATCCAATAAACTTTTAAATGCCCTCAATGTTGGCGAGTTCACTACTGTAGCAGGTAGGGCATTCCACGGCCTCACTACTCTTTGCGTAAAGAACCTACCTCTGACCTCTGTCCTATATCTATTACCCCTCAGTTTAAAGTTATGTCCCCTCGTGCCAGCCATATCCATCCGCGGGAGAAGGCTCTCACTGTCCACCCTATCAAACCCCCTGATCATTTTGTATGCCTCTATTAAGTCTCCTCTTAACCTTCTTCTCTCCAACGAAAACAACCTCAAGTCCATCAGCCTTTCCTCATAAGATTTTCCCTCCATACCAGGCAACATCCTGGTAAATCTCCTCTGCACCCGCTCCAAAGCCACCACGTCCTTCCTATAATGCGGTGACCAGAACTGTACGCAATACTCCAAATGCGGCCGTACCAGAGTTCTGTACAGCTGCAACATGACCTCCCGACTCCGGAACTCAATCCCTCTACCAATAAAGGCCAACACTCCATAGGCCTTCTTCACAACCCTATCAACCTGGGTGGCAACTTTCAGGGATCTATGTACATGGACACCGAGATCCCTCTGCTCATCCACACTTTCAAGAACTTTACCATTAGCCAAATATTCCGCATTCCTGTTATTCCTTCCAAAGTGAATCACCTCACACTTCTCTACATTAAACTCCATTTGCCACCTCTCAGCCCAGCTCTGCAGTTATCTATATCCCTCTGTAACCTGCTACATCCTTCCACACTATCGACAACACCACCGACTTTAGTATCGTCTGCAAATTTACTCACCCACCCTTCTGCGCCTTCCTCTAGGTCATTGATAAAAATGACAAACAGCAACGGCCCCAGAACAGATCCTTGTGGTACTCCACTTGTGACTGTACTCCATTCTGAACATTTCCCATCAACCACCACCCTCTGTCTTCTTTCAGCTAGCCAATTTCTGATCCACATCTCTAAATCACCCTCAATCCCCAGCCTCCGTATTTTTTGCATTAGCCTACCGTGGGGAACCTTATCAAACGCTTTGCTGAAATCCATATACACCACATCAACTGCTCTACCCTCGTCTACCTGTTCAGTCACCTTCTCAAAGAACTCAATAAGGTTTGTGAGGCATGACCTACCCTTCACAAAGCCATGCTGACTATCCCTGATCATATTATTCCTATCTAGATGATTATAAATCTTGTCTCTTATAATCCCCTCCAAGACTTTACCCACTACAGACGTGAGGCTCACCGGTCTATAGTTGCCGGGGTTGTCTCTGCTCCCCTTTTTGAACAAAGGGACCACATTTGCTGTCCTCCAGTCCTCTGGCACTATTCCTGTAGCCAATGATGTCATAAAAATCAAAGCCAAAGGTCCAGCAATCTCTTCCCTGGCCTCCCAGAGAATCCTAGGATAAATCCCATCAGGTCCCGGGGACTTATCTATTTTCAGCCTGTCCAGAATTGCCAACACCTCTTCCCTACGTACCTTGATGCCATCTATTCTATTAGCCTGGGGCTCAGCATTCTCCTCCACAACATTCTCTTTTTCCTGAGTGAATACTGACGAAAAATATTCATTTAGTATCTCGCCTATCTCTTCAGACTCCACACACAATTTCCCATCCCTGTCCTTGACTGGTCCTACTCTTTCCCTAGTCATTCGCTTATTCCTGACATACCTATAGAAAGATTTTGGGTTTTCCTTGATCCTTCCTGCCAAATACTTCTCATGTCCCCTCCTTGCTCGTCTTAGCTCTCTCTTTAGATCCTTCCTCGCTACCTTGTAACTATCCATCGCCCCAACCGAAACTTCACACTTCATCTTCACATAGGCCTCCTTCTTCCTCTTAACAAGAGATTCCACTTCCTTGGTAAACCACGGTTCCCTCGCTCGACGCCTTCCTCCCTGTCTGACCGGTACATACTTATCAAGAACACGCAGTAGCTGATCCTTGAACAAGCCCCACTTATCCAGTGTGCCCAACACTTGCAGCCTACTTCTCCACCTTATCCCCCCCAAGTCACGTCTAATGGCATCATAATTGCCCTTCCCCCAGCTATAACTCTTGCCCTGCGGTGTATACTTATCCCTTTCCATCATTAACGTAAACGTCACTGAATTGTGGTCACTGTCCCCAAAGTGCTCTCCTACCTCCAAATCCAACACCTGGCCTGGTTCATTACCCAAAACCAAATCCAACGTGGCCTCGCCTCTTGTTGGCCTGTCAACATATTGTTTCAGGAAACCCTCCTGCACACACTGTACAAAAAACGACCCATCTATTGTACTCGAACTATATCTTTTCCAGTCAATATTTGGAAAGTTAAAGTCTCCCATAATAACTACCCTGTTACTTTCGCTCATGTCCAGAAACATCTTCGCCATCCTTTCCTCTACATCCCTAGAACTATTAGGAGGCCTATAAAAAACTCCCAACAGGGTGACCTCTCCTTTCCTGTTTCTAACTTCAGCCCATACTACCTCGGAAGAAGAGTCCCCATCTAGCATCCTCTCCGCCACCGTAATACTGCTCTTGACTAGCAGCGCCACACCTCCCCCTCTTTTGCCTCCTTCTCTGAGCTTACTAAAACACCTAAACCCCGGAACCTGCAGCATCCATTCCTGTCCCTGCTCTATCCATGTCTCCGAAATGGCCACAACATTGAAGTCCCAGGTACCAACCCATGCTGCCAGTTCCCCTACCTTGTTTCGTATACTCCTGGCATTGAAGTAGACACACTTCAAACCACCTACCTGAACACTGGCCCCCTCCTGCGACGTCAAATCTGTGCTCCTGACCTCTATACTCTCATTCTCCCTTACCCTAAAACTACAATCCAGGTTCCCATGCCCCTGCTGCATTAGTTTAAACCCCCCCAAAGAGCACTAACAAATCTCCCCCCCAGGATATTTGTGCCCCTCAGGTTCAGATATAGACCATCCTGTCTGTAGAGGTCCCACCTTCCCCAGAAAGAGCCCCAGTTATCCAGAAATCTGAATCCCTCCTGCCTGCACCATCCCTGTAGCCACGTGTTTAAATGCTCTCTCTCCCTATTCCTCATCTCACTATCACATGGCACGGGCAACAACCCAGAGATAACAACTCTGTTTGTTCTAGTTCTGAGCTTCCATCCTAGCTCCCTGAAAGCCTGCCTGACATCCTTGTCCCCTTTCCTACCTATGTCGTTAGTGCCAATGTGGACCACGACTTGGGGCTGCTCCCCCTCCCCCCTAAGGACCCGGAAAACACGATCCGAGACATCACGTACCCTTGCACCTGGGAGGCAACATACCAAACGTGAGTCTCTCACGCTCCCACAAAATCTCCTATCTGTGCCCCTGACTATAGAGTCCCCAATTACTAATGCTCTGTTCCTCTCCCCCCTTCCCTTCTGAGCAACAGTGACAGACTCCGTGCCAGAGGCCCGTACCCCATGGCTTACCCCTGGTAAGTCCCCCCCCCACAAGTGTCCAAAGCGGTATACTTGTTTCTCAGGGGAACGACCGCAGGGGATCCCTGCACTGACTGCTTTTTCCCAGTCCCTCTTACAGTTACCCACCTATCTCCAATTTTTGGTGTAACTAATTCCCTGAAGCTGCTATCTATGACCCCTTCTGCCTCCCGAATGATCCGAAGTTCTTCCAACTCCAGCTCCAGTTCCCTAACTCGGTCTTGGAGGAGCTGGAGATGGCAGCACTTCCTGCAGGTAAAATCAGCAGGGACACTAACTGCATCCCTCACCTCAAACATCCTGCAGGAGGAACATTGCACTCCCTTCCCTGCCATTCCTCTAACTTTCTATCAAGATCTGGCTAACAACTAAATTAAATTTTTATAAAAAATAATAATAATAATAATAAAATATGGTACTTACCTCAGACCAATGGGTGTTATTATTAGGTTAGAGGAGCAGGGCGGGTGGGAGACACTACACGTGTAGTGTCTCGGGTTTCCTCTCCACCAGAATTTATTGGTGAGGGTCTTCCCAGACGTCCGCGGGTCGACTTCCTGTTCCCGCCTAAAAAACTAATTTAAAAAAAAGAAAAATTCTCAGCTCCTGCTGAAATTGACTAACCAGCCAGATCCACTCCCGCCGAAATCGACTGGCCTGCCCCTGCAAAGACAAGTGCTTTGAAAGGACAGACTTACCTCCCAGCAACCACTTCCGCACTGCTCCCGCTGAAACTGACTCACCAGCTGTTCTCACGCCGAAATCGACTGGCCTGCCCCTGCAAAGACAAGTGCTTTTAAAGGTTGACTTACCTCCCAGCAGCCACTTCCGCAATGCTCCCGCTGAAACTGACTCACCAGCTGTTCTCACGCCGAAATCGACTGGCCTGCCCCTGCAAAGACAAGTGCTTTTAAAGGACAGACTTACCTCCCAGCAGCCACTTCTGCAATGCTCCCGCTGAAACTGACTCACCAGCTGTTCTCACGCCGAAATCGACTGGCCTGCCCCTGCAAAGACAAGTGCTTTTAAAGGACAGACTTACCTCCCAGCAACCACTTCCGCAATGATGATGGAGGAATACCTGAAATTATGTACAGGCGTATTGCATTTCAGATAAGACGGCTGGTTTTAAAATTGGCCATACATGCCTAAGATAGCTGAGGATGTAAATTCATTGGCTGAATTGCTAGTGAGTGATAGGAAGAGAGAGACAATGAAATCACACCTTGTTTCCAGCAAAAGCATGAAAATCATACAGAAATTAATTGCCATCTCCTGTGGAGGTAATGGGTGACGAATATCATCTGAGCAGGAATGATATCCTGAGAGCAGTGTCCCAGACCGCTTTGTGGGTTTTCACCTTCTAAGAATAGACAAAGACTGGGATAAAAGCCAGCTGTCAAACCTGGTCAGTGTCGACTGGTTCTGGGTGTGTCAGTGTGTGAGACAGGAGGAAAGAGACACCTGGAAAGACTTTGTAGATAACTCTGTCTCTGGTTGCTGAAGCAAGTCAAGTGAGCCAAGCCAGGGCAACTCTCAGCTAAACCACAGAACACGGGAATCTCAAAAACTCACCTGCTAAAGTCAGCGCCACTGGAATCATGAATCTCAAACACCCACAACATTCCACCATCTACTCCTTATGGACAAGTCAAAGATTGATTTGTATTTTTTATACTTACTTACTTGTGGACTCAATTCCTATTTATGCTCTGTGCGAATGTATCTGCAGGTGCTTTATCACTTTCCCCACGTTTAGTAACTAATAAACTCACTCTTTCATTTTATTTATTCCTTCATTCAAGAAAGTCTGGTTAAGCTGGCTACCTATAAAACATAAGTATATTGAGCCAGGAAAAGGTATCCGCAAGGGGTTTTGCCTTGGGTAACAGAGCTAGATTTTTATATTTAGCAACTCTATCACAGAGTGATGCCAAGAAGGTGTTTACTTTTATGTTCTGACCAAATGGGTTCTATTGGCAAGGTTGTGTAAGGCTGTATTGACTGTGTAATTTATCATCTAATTCTGACCTCAACTTGATCATATCTCCAATTTCAATCACTCCACCATTGATGGCCATGCCTCCAACTGCCTGAACCCCAAGCTCTAGACCTCGCTCCTAAACCTCTCTGCATTTCTCTCCTCCTTTACGGTGATCCCATTCAAACAGACAAGCAAACAAAGCTCTTTGCGTGGCTCGACAGGGCTGATGAAGGAAGGCTGTATCTCTTGGCCGGCGAGTCTGCAGCCGGCGGGGGGACACGGTCTCAGAATAAGTGGCAGGCCATTTAGGACTGAGATGAGGAGGAATTTCTTCCCTCGGCTTACCCCTGCTCCTATCTCTTACATTCTTGTGTGGACAATCATCAAAACTGACCTCTTTGATGCAATGCAGCCAGATTCATTGTTAAAAGAGAGACAGAGAGTCTTACATTTCTCCAGCACCTTTCATAACCATCAGACATCTCCAAGTTCTTTACGGCTATTGAATTATTTTTGAGATCTAGTCACTGTTTTAATGTAGGAAACACGAAAACCAACTTGCGCACAGGAAACTCTAACAAACAGCAGTGTAATAGATTATTATAGAATTTACAGTGCAGAAGGAGGCCATTCGGCCCATCGAGTCTGCACCAGCTCTTGGAAAGAGCACCCTCCCCAAGGTCAACACCTCCACCCAATCCCCATAACCCAGTAACCCCACCCAACACTAAGGGCAATTTTGGACACTAAGGGCAATTTATCATGGTCAATCCACCTAACCTGCACATCTTTGGACTGTGGGAGGAAACCGGAGCACCCGGAGGAAACCCACGCACACAGGAGATGTGCAGACTCCGCACAGACAGTGATCCAAGCCGGGAATCAAACCGAGGACACTGGAGCTGTGAAGCAATTGTGCTAACCACTGTGCTACCGTGCTATAGTGACCAGATAATCTATTCTAGTGACATGATTAAAGAATAAACATTAGGCAGAACAGCAGGGAAAATCACCCCGTTCATCTCCGTAATGGTGCTGAAGGATCGTATGCATCCCTCTATCAGGGCAGCAGAGGCCTTGGTTTAATGGTTCATCCGAAAGGCAGCATCTCCGACCGTGCAGCACTCCCTCAGCACCGACATTGACCCGTCAGCCTAGGTTTGTGACATGTCACCAATGGTAGCACAACGGCAGCATGATAGCACAGTGGTTAGCACTGTTGCTTCACAGCTCCAGGGTCCCAGGTTCGATTCCCGGCTTGGGTCACTGTCGGTGCAGAGTGTGCACATTTTCACCGCGTCAGCGTGGGTTACCTCCGGGTGCTCCAGTTTCCTCCCACAAGTCCCAAAAAGACGTGCTAGAACAAAGAACAAAGAAAACTGCAGCACAGGAACAGGCCCTTCGGCCCTCCAAGCCCGTGCCGACCATGCCGCCCGTCTAAACTACAATCTTCTACACTTCCTGGGTCCATATCCCTCTATTCCCATCCTATTCATGTATTTGTCAAGATGCCCCTTAAACATCACCATCGTCCCTGCTTCCACCACCTCCTCCAGCAGCGAGTTCCAGGCACACACTACCCTCGGTGTAAAAAACTTGCCTCGTACACCCCCTCTAAACCTTGCCCCTCACACCTTAAACCTATGCCCCCTAGTAATTGACCCCTCTACCCTGGGAAAAAGTCTCTGACTATCCACTCTGTCTATGCCCCTCATAATTTTGTAGACCTCTATCAGGTCGCCCCTCAACCTCCTTCGTTCCAGTGAGAACAAACCAAGTTTATTCAACCTCTCCTCATAGCTAATGCCCTCCATACCAGGAAATATCCTTGTGAATCTCTTCTGCACCCTCTCCAAAGCCTCTGTAGTGATCTGTACATCTGTACATACATTTGCACATACACCAGGGACTACAGACAGATGTAACAGCCACAGCATAACTAGAGGGCATCACAGACGGGTATAAAGGGTCGAGCCCAAGGCAGGACCCGCCTCTTTTAGAAGCACAGAGCTAGTGAGCAGCAGCACACAGAGACAGCTCAGCAAAGGCAGTTTACC
Organism: Scyliorhinus torazame; assembly: GCF_047496885.1. Taxonomy (NCBI): domain Eukaryota; kingdom Metazoa; phylum Chordata; class Chondrichthyes; order Carcharhiniformes; family Scyliorhinidae; genus Scyliorhinus; species Scyliorhinus torazame. Next base: position 9,562,747 of record NC_092716.1, on the reverse strand, counting down.
TTAGTTTCACTGGTCATACCTCTTGACTTTTTAAATCTAGTTGAGCTCTGGAAGCAGAACTCTTTGAATAAAGTGTTTGTGTTAACTGTAAGTCTACAGTCTTTATTCAGGCTTAGAGAATACAATATAGTACCAGGAGTGGTTTCAATAAGCCAGCTAGACACCAGCAAGAGAAGAGAACTTAAACCAGACATTCGACCAAGGAAGGCCTCGCAGCATTTGGACCCTTCAGATACCAATCAGCATGATGGACCCAATCCAACCTCCACGCCTGCTCCAGACCACTGGTAATATGCATTCCAATTGGAAACCTTTCACACAACAGTTCAAAATATAGCTAGAAGCTAAGGATCTAACCTCAGCGTCTGATGCCAGGAAGATAGCCTTGCTCTTATCCCTGGCTGATCCGCAGACATTAGAAATATATAATTCCTTTACATACTTGGAAGGGGATGACAAGGGCAAGCTGGAAATAATCATCAAAAAATTTGAAACCCACTGTCAATCTGAAGTCAATGAGATATTTGAAAGTTTCAAGTTCACCAGGCGCTTGCAAAAACCGGAAGAATCTTTCAGCAGTTTTGTAACTGATTTAAAATTACTAACTCAATCCTGCAACTTTGAAAACCTCCGTGGCTCCCTCATCAGACACCAGATAGTCAATGGTATATCTGATGAGGGACTTAGAAAATCCTTATTAAAATGAAAAGACCTAACCCGAGAATCAGCCATGCAAAGATGCTCTACTTATGAAAAAAGTAAAGAAGAATATGAGGAGTTTACTTACCGGGACCAAGGCCTTCACCACGAGGGCGAGCCCGTCAAAATGGTGGCCCAGGCTTTCAGAAGGCGCTCCTCGAACGGCAATCCCGCACGCGTGAACCTGGATGCAGGCCACACGCATGCGCAGTTCCCCCGAAGATTTGACACGGAAGAAAGGCCTACTGCGCATGCGCGAGCGTGGAGGGACAGTGTCATGACGTGTCCCCGTTGTGGACACGCCCAGTTAAAAGGGCAATATCCAGCTTCTGGTAAACAATGTTTAAAGTGTGGCAAATACAATCACTTTGCCTCACAGTGCAGAGCTGCACTGCTAATGAAGACAACAAGACAGAAACACATGAACTTCAACGTAAAAAGCATAGACTCAACGGAGCACAGAAAAAAAACCAATGATGAGTATTCCGCGGATAAGGACAACATCACTTGCGACAACTCGTTTGTCGTGGACACGATCGAGACAAGTGAGGAACATGACGCAACAATCGCCACGCCTCACCCGGTCGCCAGCATTGATTCCAGCAGTGAGGGGACTGCGACTGTGCAAGTCAACGACTTTCCATTAGTCTTCAAGCTTGACACTGGGGCCTCAGCTAACCTCCTCACTAGTAAGGATCTCCATTCGATTCCAGGAGACCATGAAATAATACCCGCTGCATGTCGGCTGAAGGACTACAGTGGCCATCAGATCGCCTCAAAGGGACCGTGCCATCTCCGGGTGGACAACAAGACGATACGCAAGCAGCTACAATTCGAGATTGTAGACGACAGCAAATCATCACTGTTAGGGGCTCAGGCCTGCAAAGACTTGCGGCTGGTGCAACGCATTTACATGCACACCCAGGATCCATCAAGCCTGGAAGCTAAAATCCACAGCATGCTGCAAGAATACCCTGACGTATTTAAAGGCACGGGCACCCTACCCTGCCAATACAAAACCAACTGAAGACAGACGCCAAACCCGTCATTCAGCCGCCCAGGAGGGTTCCAACTCCACTGCGGGAGAAGTTGAAAGCGGAACTCAACAGACTGCAGTCACAAGGCGTCATATCGCGAGTCACGCAGCCGACTGACTGGGTCAGCTCCATTGTCTGTGTTAAGAAATCTTCTGGGGATCTTCGCATATGCATAGACCCGAAGGACCTGAACCAGAACATTCGCCGGGAACACGACCCCATCCCCAAGCGTGAAGAGGTCACATCTGAGATGGCGAATGCTCGCATCTTCACCAAACTCGACGCCTCGCAGGGGTTTTGGCAGATACAGCTCGACGACTCGAGCAGATTACTGTGTACGTTCAACACACCATTTGGACGTTTCTGCTTCAATCACATGCCCTTCGGCATTATCTCTGCATCAGAGATTTTCCACAGGATAATGGGGCAAATGACCGAGGGCATCGAGGGTGTCAGAGTCTATGTGGACTCCCGTACCAGCCTCCCCGAACAGGCGCCGGAATGTGGCGACGAGGGGCTTTTCACAGTAACTTCATTTGAAGCCTACTTGTGACAATAAGCGATTTTCATTTCATTTCTTTTCATGACATCATCGTATTGTCCACCACTGAAGAAGAACACCTCTGTCGTCTGAAGAAGGTGTTTCAGAGGATTTATAAATACGGTTTGAAACTGAACCAGGCAAAATGCACATTTGCGAAGGAGTCTGTAACCTTTTTGGGTGACACCATATCATCTCAGGGTGTCAGCCCTGATGAGGCGATAATCGCTGCAATATGGACCATGAAGATGCCACACGGCAAGAAGGCGGTGCTACGATTTCTGGGCTTCGTCAATTTCCTCGGCAGGTTCATCCCAAGCCTGTCTGAACGGACGGCAGCTTTACGCAATCTCCTACGAAAGACCACTGCGTTTGAGTGGGCACAACGTCACCAAAATGAATGGGTGGATCTCAAACAGCAACTAACGAGGACACCGGCCCTTGCTTTCTTTGACGCAACCAGACCCACCATGATCTCCACTGACGCCAGCCAGGACGGGATTGGCGCCGTTCTCCTCCAACAGGCCGACCAGTCTGACTGGGTCCCGGTGGCATACGCATTCAAGGCCATGACCCCAACTGAGTGCAGATATGCACAAATCGAGAAAGAATGTCTCGGACTCCTCATTGGGATTCTGAAGTTCCACGACTACGTGTACGGCCTGCCCACGTTCATAGTGGAAACCGACCACAGACCGTTGGTCCATATCAAGCTGGCCGTTGGTCAAGCTGGTTTAGCACACTGGGCTAAATAGCTGTTTTTTAAAGCAGACCAAGGCAGGCCAGCAGCACGGTTCAATTCCCGTACCAGCCTCCCCGAACAGGCGCCGGAATGTGGCGACTAGGGGCTTTTCACAGTAACCTCATTTGAAGCCTACTTGTGACAATAAGCGATTTTCATTTTCATCATAGACAAGGATCTAAATGACATGACACCTCGTCTGCAGCGCATCATGATGAAGCTGCGAAGGTATAATTTCACCCTAGTATACACCCCGGGAAGAGACCTTGCCATTGCCGACACACTCTCCCGATCAATTGGCACTGACAGCGCACCACCAGCCCCCGTCAGAGAAATCAAGGCCCAAACACAGTTATGCATGGAGAATTTGCCTGCTTCGGATGAGAAGCTTTGCCTAATCCGACAGGAGACGCAGAAAGACGCAACCTTACGGAGGGTGCTGCACCTACTCCAGCACGGTTGGACGAAGAGACAATGCCCTCAATTTCAGAATGTCAAGTCAGAACTGATTGGAGTTAACGGCCTGCTGCTACGCAATGCGCAGATTGTGATTCCGGCCACACTCCGCGCCGCGATGCTGCGTAAGATTCATGAAGGCCACCTAGGAATTGAGAAATGCAAAAGGCGAGCACGACAGGCTGTGTACTGGCCCGGCATGAATCAAGACATAACGGACATGGTCATAACATGTGACACCTGTCAAAGACATCACCCCGCACAGTGTAAAGAACCACTGCAGCAACACAAACTCACAATGGCGCCGTGGACAAAAGTGGGCCTTGACCTATTTCATGCCACAGGGCGTGATTACGTCTTGATCATGGACTATTACTCAAACTATCCGGAGGTACTGAAACTCCATGATCTCATGTCTTCATCTGTCATCAAGGCGTGCCGGGAGACATTCGTGCGACATGGAATCCCGCGTGTGATGATGTCAGATAATGGTCCCTGCTTCGCGAGCTGGGAATGGAAAGGGTTCTCAGACCGCTACAGCGTTCGGCATGTAACATCCAGTCCGCGCTACCCACAGTGAAATGGGAAAGTGGAAAAAGATGTCCACATCATTAAACGACTCATTAGCAAAGCAACAGATTCACACTCGGACATCAACCTAACGCTGTTGTCCTACCGAGCAACCCCATTGAGCTCAGGACTGTCGCCAGCGCAGATGCTCTTCGGCAGGGACATCCGGACAACCCTCCCAGCGATTCAATTTCGAGACTCCGATAACGCTCTGGTACTCAACAAAATGCGGGTACTACGGTCCAAACAAAAACAATACTACGATCAACATGTGATCCCACTCAAGCCACTGAACACGGGCGACATCGTCAGAATCAGGGACCCAGAAGGCGGATGGTCTGAGCCAGCCACGGTGATCAGGCAAGAGACACTGCGGTCCTACATTGTCAAGTCATCAGCGGGAGTACTCTTTCACCGTAACCGCCGGCATCTGTTAATGCTTCGGCCTACAACGCCGGTGTTTCCCACACTGGACTTGACCAAGTCCATTAGTCCACAGGGTGTTCCTCGCCACGCAATGCCAGACAGTACTATTGAGGACATCAAACCATCATCCCCACCACCACTGTTAAGACGTTCCAGCAGAAGCCGTAAGGCACCCGACCGGCTAGATTTGTAACAACACTTCAACACACCCACAAGACGAATATGAACATTTCTCACGATGGACTCACAACACTGTTAATTGTTTCTGTATTACTTTATCATTTTCACAGTGTGCAGCTTTGCTTATCTCACCACTTGTTATGTACAGTTTTCTTGCGGCCAATCTAGAAAACATATCAAATCAAAAGGGGGGGAAGTAGTGATCTGTACATCTGTACATACATCTGCACATACACCAGGGACGACAGAGAGATGTAACAGCCACAGCATCACTCGAGGGCAGCATCACAGACGGGTATAAAGGGTCGAGCCCAAGGCAGGACCCGCCTCTATTTGAAGCACAGAGCTAGTGAGCAGCAGCAGACAGAGACAGCTCAGCAAAGGCAGCTTACCTTAGCTTCACTGGTGACGCCTCTTGACTGTTTTACATCTAGTTGAGCTCTGGAAGCAGAACGAACCCTTTGAATAAAGTGTTTGTGTTAACTGTAATCAGACTTTGTGTAATCAGACTTAGATAACATAGCCTCCACATCCTTTGGTAGTGTGGCAACCAGAATTGAACACTAATGTGCTGTTAGGTAATTTGGACATTCTGAATTCTCCCTCTGTGTACCCGAACAGGCGCCGGAATGTGGCGACTAGGGGATTTTCACAGTAACTTCATTGCAGTGTTAATGTAAGCCTACTTGTGACAATAAAGATTATTATTATTATTATTTTGCACAACCTGACAGATAAAAGAGGCCTTTGCTTGCTTGCAGCAACAGAGTGATGAAACGATAAGGCCTTGGTTATCTCGCGATGGACGATTCACAATCAGAACTCTTGTTTATTAATCTCTGGGAATAAAAAGTCTTTGAATTTGATCCCACTTCCTTGGTCAATGGAAACCTTATGGGATGCACAGAGAATATGCAGACCAGGTGCTGAAGTACAAACTTTGTGAGATCGAGAGAGAGAGGGAGAGAGTGATAGAGAGACCATGGGCTCAAACAATTAACAAGTCCCACAGCTAGGGAGAGTGTGGGTGGTATGAGCACGCTCATCCTGATGCAGGAGCCTCACCAGGTGGTCTCACACACACTCCCCTCCCCTCACCCCTTCCCAGCTGTGTGTGTGGAAATGGGGTGGGTAGCAAGAGGTTTTAGGTCTTTGAGACTATAGGGAAACGTAAAAAGTCACAAGAACAGCTGCCGGAACAATAGACAGTCAATGACCCATCCTCCCACTCACCAAACACAGCACTATACCCCGGGCTGAGCACTCAATATGTCGGTTCTGTCAAACACAGTACATGATGTGCTGACTTTTTCTTGGCTCACTTGATATCCTGTGTTCATAGTCTTCCTGGGCTTAAGCAGAGTTTGTCAATTAAAGACACAGAAGTTCCGCTGCAGCGATACAAAACCCTGGTTAGACGCCACTCGGAGTCACTGGGAGCAGTTCTGGGCACCACACCTTAGGAAGGATACTTTGGCCTTGGAGGAAGTGCAACCCAGATTTACACAAATGATCCCTGGACTACAGGGATTAAGTTATGTGGAGAGATTACACAAATTAGGCCTGTTTTCGCTAGAATTTAGAAGGTTAAGGGGTCGGAAAAGACAGGGTAGATAAAGATTAACTATTTCCACTGGTTGGAGATTCTAAAACTAGGGGACACAGTCTAAAAACTAGGGCCAGACCGTTCAGCAGAGATGTTCAGAAGCACTTCTACACGCAAAGGGTGGGAGAGGTTTGGAACTCTCTCCCGCACACAGCAGTTGAACCTCGATCAGGTGTTAATTTTAAATCTGAGATGGATAGATTTTTGTTCAGCAAAGATATTCAGGGGCCAAAGGCAGGTATAAGGGCCGGGATTCTCCGACACGGCGGTGGGTCGAAGAATCCCCGAGAGGACGCCGGAACCACGCCCCGCCACCAGCTTCCCCATTGTCCGATTCTCGGGCGCCCGCAGCATTCCCGCTGCGCCGGTACCGCCGATTCTCCGGGCCCCGGTGGGCCGAGTGGCCAACGAGTTGGGCCGAGACCCGCCAGCGTGGGTTACTCAGTCCCGCACGGCGGGACCTGGATTGTGATACTGCAGGGGCCACCCTGGAGGGGCGGGCGTGTGGATCTGACCCCGAGGGGGGGGGCCCTACCAATCAGCAGGCAGGTGGCTCCATGGGGGCATATTTTACTCCGCGCCGGGCCCTAGTAGGGCTCCGCCATATTGCCCGGCGGCCGGCGCGGAGAAGGGAACCCCCACGCATGCGCAGAAATACGCCGTAGCGCACATGCGCGGAATTACGTCGGGTGTCCCTTGCATGCGCGAACTCCCGCGGGCCATTCTGCGCCGGCTGGAGCTGCGGAACCACTCCAGCGCCAACCTAGCCCCCTACGAAGGGCAGAATTCCTCACCTTCAGGGACCATTGACGCCGGAGTGGTTGGTGCCGCTTTTCACACTGCCTGGGGACATAGCCCCATTATTAGAGAATCCCGCCCATGGAATTAGGCCACATGTCAACCATGATCTCATTGAATGACGGGACTGGTTCGAGAGGCTGAATGGCTTACTCCTGTTCCTGAGTTCTAGGATGGGACTTTTTTAAAGAGAGAAAATAAGAAAGAAAGAATTTGCATTTCTATAGCATCTTTCACAATCTCCGGACATCTTAACATGCTGTGCGACCAATGAAATACATTTCAAAGTGTGGCCATTGTAACAACGAAGAGAAATATAGCAGCCAATTTGCTCACAGCAAGCTCCCACAAACAGTAATGAGGTACACGAGCACACAGTCTTTTAATTTAACGATGTTGGTTGATAGATAAATACTGACCCGAGTGCTGGGAGAACTCCTCTGCCATTCTTTGAAATAGCGGCTGTGGGATCTCTTATCTCCATCTGGGAGATTGGACTGAGTTCTCTTTTTCACACCTTCCCCAAAATACAGCGCCTGTGACAGTGCAGCATTCACTCCGAGTGTCAGCCCGAGAATTAAAGGATGTGTTCAGCACCTTTCCCTGTTGTTCAGACAGAGGGCAGAAGTCAGCCTAGGAACCAGTTTCTTTAGTAGAAAACCGCATCCAATTTCTCCTTGTGGTATACAGCACTGGAATTATTAAGTTCCCTTTTCTCGATAATAAGTCTGTCATGCAACACGTTAGATCAAGGGTTGCCTCGGGCTTCACTATATTCCTTTATTACTCTGGTTTGTACAATGAGGCAGAATGTGATTTTCAAAGTATTCCAACATTTTAATTTCTTCTTATCTCACACCTCAAAGCAAGGCCACCCACGGAGCGAACCTCCAGCTTTGTGCAGGACAAGTCAATGCCTCCTTCTTAATTTTTTTTATAATTAAGTGGGCTGATAGTTATTGTTCGGAGTTTGCAGTGACTAAGTGCTCAGTAATCTCTGAGTCAGGAGGTTAACGGTATTTTCTTGGGCTTTCAGACAGGGTTGACCAGAGTAACCGCTATTAACACCTGCTTTTGTCGTTAATGCTATCATTACCACTCATACCCACAATGCAGTTCAAGATAGAATTCCACCATTCTGACCCAGCGACAGTGAAAGAAGAGAGATGTTTCCTTCGCTGTCGCTGGGTCAAAATCCTGGAATTATCTCCCTAACAGCACTATGGATGTACCAACCCCAGCTCACCTTCTCAAGGGCAACGAGAGATGGCCAATAAATGTTGGCCTAGTCAGCGAGGCCCGCGCCCCGTAAATAAATAAAAGGAAAACTCCTTTTGTCTTGGATATCTTTGTTATTCAATCCCTCCCGATCTCCAACCTACCCCTTACCTTCTATTTTGCTTCACTTGATCCATCCCCTCTCTTTGACAGTGTGAAACTCATCAGAATATGACCGCTCTTCGACTCTGAAGAAGAGTCATACAGACTCGAAACACGGGGCGCAACTCAGCGGACTTGAAACTAAGTCCGGATTCGGGTTTGTTTGGCGGGATTGCGGCCTCGTCGGAGAGTTCCCTGCAGAGGCCTCCGACCAACCCGGATGGGCGTTAGAAACCGGGGTGTCTCTCGGTGTTCCGAGCGCTGGGAAACTTCCTGCTAATCTCGCGCGCTGTGGGACTCCATCCCCATTCGGGTAGATCGCATCACTAATCGCTGGTCACACATAGGCAGTGGCACAGTGGTATTGTCACTGGACTAGTAATCCAGTGGCCCAGGGAAATGGTTTGGGGACATGGGTTCGAATCCCACCAGGGCAGATGGTGGAATTTGAATTCAGTAAAAAAAAATCTGGAATTAAAACTGACGACCATGAAACATTGTCGATTGTTGTGAAAACCCATCTGGTTCACTGACGTCCTTTAGGGAAAGAAATCTACCATCCTTACCTGGTCTGGCCTACATGTGACTCCAGACCCACAGCAATGTGGTTGACTCTTAAATGCCCTCAGGGATGGGCAACAAATGCTGGCCCGGCCAGCGACGCCCACATCCCATGAACGAATAAAGGGGATAGGCCAAAACAGCCTTTCACTCAATACTTGGAAAACTGGTCCTGTGTAAGCAGCTCAACACCTGCCTCTGTCATTTAATGTCAACAGTAAGGCCCTGGAAAGTTTTCATATCTTGGGAGCCTCCTCTTGACCAAGGCAGACATGATTGACAAAATTCTTCATCACCTCCAATGTGGCAGCTCAGTCTTCAGCTGACTGAGGAAAAGAGTATTTGAGGACCAGGTGATCAAACCCGTCACTAAGGTCGTAGTTCACTGGGCAGCATCATCACCGATCGCTCTAAACCCGCTCCGTGGGCCAGGACATGTCGTCTTTCTCTGCCTGACACCAGGTTCCTGAAGAAACTGCACTGCTCGAAACTCAGTCGTCGAAGGAGACACCCAGGAAGACAGCGGGGGTGTTTTAGGGATGTCCCTGAAGAGACCAAACCTCCTCACTGACTCAGGGGGAGAGCCTGACCTGCAGCTCATCAAAACGGTGAAGGCTCATTCAGGAATTAAGGCAGAGAACGTGTTGAGATACTCTGCCGGGAAGAGATGGCAAGGTGTTACAGGGAGAGCAGAAACCTCCAAACACCTCAGCTGCCCGACCCTTCGAGCACCACTCGCCCCACATGTTTAGCACAGGGCTAAATCGCTGGCTTTGAAAGCAGACCAAGGCAGGCCAGCAGCACGGTTCAATTCCCGTAACAGCCTCCCCGAACAGGCGCTGGAATGTGGCGACTAGGGGCTTTTCACAGTAACTTCATTTGAAGCCTACTTGTGACAATAAGCGATTTTCATTTCATTTCATGTGACCGAGTTGTGGACCGTGTATGGGACTCATCAGCCATTTCAGGACCCAATCATACTGGAGTGGAAGCAATTGATCCTCAATGCCGAGAGACGGCCTAAGAAGCCCACATCACCCCCCTGAACTGGGTACAGCTCATTCCCCCCCCCCCAACCATCTGTCACCCTGGCAGTGCCCGGCGAATCAACACCTTGTCACCCAGATCCAGTCACTCAGAGCTAGCTTTCAGTTGACAAAGCTTCAATCCCACTCTTCATTCTGCTCCTGTGTTAGTTGACAAGCGCGCTGGCCATATTTCCGCCAGTCTGCACACAGAACAATCAAAACAGAAATTCCTTCTCTTATCTCTAGCATTGCTTGAGGTAGTTCCATTTGATATTCATATCCTCTGGTGCTGGCAATCACGGCTCAAGTTAAATAATTTGCCTCCTTCATGAAAGCGAGCCTGGCTTTTCATTTCCCTGTGAAATTATCAAGGGTTTTTAGTCTCGGCACGTGCCTTCTCGGAAGGAACAAGGTAAGTCACTTCACACTTCATCAAAAAGAAAGCCGCTCTGTTAAAGATGGGGTTAAGCACCGGCTGCTCTGCCTTTTAAACACAAGGGTTTTATGTTTGAGTGCAGATGAACACGTCGCTTCCAGGAGGCCACTACAGACTTCTGCCATTGAGGGAGATTTGCGATGGTTTAGATCATTGCCTCTGCATTGCCGGTCGTGCTCTGCTAATTGTTCGACATGACTTGCTCGCAGTTCTCGCATTTGCATGTAAATTGTCTGACAGATGATGAGGGCTTGACTAAAGAGGTAGTCTGCAAGGCAGATGCTGCCCCGCTCTCCGGAACGACTGGCTGGCATCTCAATTGTGCAGCGCGGTGAGCTCCCACAGCAGCCCTCCAACCCATCACCGCCTGGATACCGCATCAGCAAAATTACCCAGAGGCAACCACAGAGAACCCGCGGGCCGAACGATCGCAGTGAGTCCTGCGAGGACATAGTGAGACACTCTCTCGTCTCCCTGCATTTGCATCTCTCACTGAAGGTCAATCACAAGCTGACAATCTTATCCACCCGGGATGTATTTTGCGACGTGTCAGATCAAAAGCACAAATCGTTAAGGTCAACCTCCCGCTTGCAGATGGTCAGACACAAAAACAAAAGATTATCATATGGGCTTAAATCTTCCAGCCTGTGGATTTTCGGGAGCTGAATGTCCGGCTGAGAAACAGGTTGGGATCCTTTATTGTCGTTTACGGGATGTGGGCGTTGCTGGCTGGGCCAGCATTTATTGCCCGGCCCCAATTACCCACGAGGGAGAGTCAACCACATTTCGTGGAATCATAGAATCCCTACACTGCAGTAGGAGGCCACTCAGCCCGTCCAGTCTGCACCGACCCTCTGAAAGAGCCCCCTACCTTGTCCCACTCCCCCACCCTGTTCATGTAACCCCTTCCAGGGACAATTTAGCATGGCCAATCCACCCAACCTGCACACCTTTGGACTTGTGGGAGGAAACCGGAGCACCCGGAGGAAACCCACGCAGACACGGGGAGAACGTGCAGACTCCGCACAGGGAATCACCCGAGGCCGGAATTGAACCCGGGACCCTGGCGCGGTGAGGCAGCAGTGCTAACCCATGCCACCCTATTTCTGTCGGTCTGGAATCACATGTCGGCCAGACTGGGTAAGGACGGCAGATTTCCTTCCCTAAAGGACATTCATTTCTTTAAAATGTTTTTATTCAGCATTTTTCACTTGTACAGAACAAAGACAAGCATGAACACACATTGAAAACAAAAATCTATCCACATCGGTCGTCTTTCATTATTTACATCAGTTGTTTTTCGTTACTTACAACGGTTTCGGACTCTTGTTTTATTTTCTCCAGTAGGCGTTCATTTCTAGCTGGGTCCCTTGCCTCCCTCGCCCCCTTTTCTTCCTGACCCTCCTCCCCTTCCGGTCGTCTGGTGCGCCCTTGTCTCTCATCAGTTCTTATGTCCTGTTCCTGTTTGGTCGGAGTGACGCTGTGTTTGATGTTGTTTGATGGGCCCATCATGCTGACTCATCAGTAAGCTCACCAACTGGTGTCATTCACTTGCACCTTACACCTAGGTCTTCAAGTACGTGCTTCAAGTTGCCTTTTATTCTTTCACGGGGTATGGGCATCGCTGGCAGGGCCGGCATTTTTTTGTCCGTCCCGAATCGCCCTTGAGAAGGTGGTGGTGAGCTGCCTTCTTGAACCGCTCCAGTCTGTGTGGTGTAGGTACACCCACAGTGCTGTTAGGGAGGGAGTTCCAGGATTTTGACCCTGCGACAGTGAAGGAATGGCGATATATTTCCCAGTCAGGCTGGTGTGTAGCTTGGAGGGAAATTGTTATGGGTGGTGTTCTAATCTGCTGCCCTTGTCCACCTGGGTGGCAGCGATGCAGTTATCCAATTTCCCTTGGGAAATTATTATTAATTTATTGACTACTATTTATTGACTACAGCTCCACCTTCAACACCATAATCCCAGCCAAGCTCATATCAAAGCTCCAAAACCTAGGACTTGGCTCCCCACTCTGTAACTGGATCCTTGATTTTCTGACCCACAGACCACAATCAGTCAGAATAAACAACAACACTCCTCCACAATAGTCCTCAATACCGGGGCCCCGCAAGGCTGTGTACTTAGCCCCCTACTCTACTCCCTGTACACACACGACTGCGTGGCAAAACTTGGTCCCAACTCCATCACAAGTTTGCTGACGATACGACCATTGTGGGCCGGATCTCGAATAACGATGAGTCCGAATACAGGAGGGAGATAGAGAACCTAGTGGAGTGGTGCAGCGACAACAATCTCTCCCTCAATGCCAGCAAAACTAAAGAGCTGGTCATTGACTTCAGGAAGCAAAGTACTGTACACACCCCTGTCAGCATCAACGGGGCCGAGGTGGAGATGGTTAGCAGTTTCAAATTCCTAGGGGTGCACATCTCCAAAAATATGTCCTGATCCACCCACGTCAAAGCTACCACCAAGAAAGCACAACAGCGCCTATACTTCCTCAGGAAACTAAGGAAATTCGGCATGTCCACATTAACCCTTACCAACTTTTACAGATGCACCATAGAAAGCATCCTATCAGGCTGCATCACAGCCTGGTATGGCGACTGCTCGGCCCAGGCCGCAAGAAACTTCAGAGAATCGTGAACACCGCCCAGTCCATCACACAATCCTGCCTCCCATCCATTGACTACATCTACACCTCCCGCTGCCTGGGGAAAGCGGGCAGCATAATCAAAGATCCCTCCCACACGGCTTACTCACTCTTCCAACTTCTTCCATCGGGCAGGAGATACAGAAGTCCGAGAACACGCACGAACAGACTCAAAAACAGCTTCTTCCCCACTGTCACCAGACTCCTAAATGACCCTCTTGTGGACTGACCTCATTAACACTACACCCTGTATGCTTCATCCGATGCCAGTGCTTATGTAGTTACATTGTATACCTTGTGTTGCCCTATTATGTATTTTCTTCTATTCCCTTTTCTTCTCATGTATTTAATGATCTGTTGAGCTGCTCGCAGAAAAATACTTTTCACTGTACCTTGGTACACGTGACAATAAACAAATCCAATCCAATCCAATCCAAATCTGCTACCATCACCTGCAATGTATTTCAGATTACGACTCACTGTGAAAAAATAATTTCTCCTCATATCACCTCTGGTTCTTTTCCCAATTATCTTGAATCTGTGCCCTCTGGCATTTACCCCCCTTCCAGTGGAAACAGATACTCCTTACTTACTTTAACAAAACAGCTCATAATTTTAAACACCCCTAATGATCTCCATATAACTTTCACTGCATAAACAAAGAACAAAGAACAAAGAACAAAGAAAAGTACAGCACAGGAACAGGCCCTTCGGCCCTCCAAGCCTGCGCCGACCAAGCTGCCCATCTAAACTAAAATCTTCTACACTTCCTGGGTCCGTATCCCTCTATTCCCATCCTATTCATGTATTTGTCAAGATGCCCCTTAAATGTCACTATCGTCCCTGCTTCCATCACCTCCTCCGGTAGCAAGTTCCAGGCACCCACTACCCTCTGTGTAAAAAACCTGCCTCGTGCATCTACTCTAACCCAGAGGAAACCCGCGCAGACACGGGGAGAACGTGCAGACTCCACACGGACAGTGACCCGAGGCTGGAATTGAACCCGGGATCGCTGGAGCTGTGAGGCAGCAGTGCTACCCACTGTGCCACCGTGCTGTCCCTGGCAGCAACATGGCCCATCAGTAATGGTATCGTTGACTAATCAGCCTCAAACAATCAATCCACAGCAGATTAGCCCATGTCAGATTTGAATTCCTAAACCATGGCTCAGAGGTAAGATTGCGGCATCACACACGGCAACTAAGTTGACTAACGAAAGTAAGTTGAGTAACAGCTTTCAAACCCTCAAAACTCAATATTGTCCTCAGGAGAAACATGAAAATGAAAGCAAGTTCGCACTCTGCAAGTGCAGTGGGACATGGGTCCATAGCTTGAAGTGTAAATATACTCTTCACTTTAACGACATGTTGCTCTTTGGAACCTTATTTGGTGTGTCTTGAAGCGTTTGGACATCGAGGGTGGTCAGGCATCTCATTGTTCGGGTTTTGTCTTCTGAAGACTGGGTCAGAGTGTAAACACCAGATAGGCCGAATGGTCAGTTTCTGTGCTGTAAATACCTGTGACATTTTATGCGAAAAGGGACTTTTTAGACGGACGTTCCTGATGTGGTCTCTCTGCTGGCCATTTCTTTGCAATTTACTCCTCTTTATATTTCAAAGCTTGTCTCTCCCAACTGCAGCTGTTGCAGAAAGAAAACATTTTGAAATCTTCTCTCCTTACGAAAACAAGACAGCGCCCCAAAACGTTTGAGAGATTGGAAACCAATTTTCTTATTCATCCACAGAATTGATGGCAATGTTCCGTCTAAGATATGCGTCTGGCTGTCTGTACAGCAGTCTGGAACATACTACGCATTGTAATAAGCAGGCCATTCACACCAGTGAGCTCGGGGGGAGTGGAGAGAGTGGGGGGGGGGGGGGGGCAGTGGGAGGAGGGGTGAACGGATAAGCATCAACCCCCAAGGCCAAAAGTATGAGAGCAGGAAAATGTGCAGCTGTGATTGGTGGAGGCTCCATGCAAGAGAGAGAGAATCTGTGATTGGGGGAGCAACCACTGTCGGATGGAAGGAATTGGTGGAATCATGACTAACTCTTCCGCAAGCAAAATTGGCACGAAGCTGGCCTGCCCCACACCAGCCTGCCCCGCAGCCATAACACACGGTGCGGCAACTTAACAAGGTCCAAGGCGGGGCTTCCGCTCCACACTGGGGAGGAGGCCCCGGCCTCTGGAACAGCTGGACAATCTGATCGACCGGCATCTCCATCAGTCCCGACAGCACAAATGTCAGTGGCCGCTGCTGGAGAGGAAGGAAAAACTCCCATGGATCCCCCCGAGCAGGGAAGTCCAGGGCCTTGGTCAAGGGATGGCTTGCGTAGTGTAAGGTTTTCGGGCAATTCGGCCCTTTTTGGACTGCCCAAGGATAAAACCCAGAGACTGTAAACTGGACACTTTTCAGCCAAGGGAACGTAACCAAATTTCCCAGCAGGCTTGGTCCGCTGAGCTGAGTAGGGGCATAGGTATTTACAAACCCCCCCAGGAGCTACAAGGAAGAAGGAGCCAGACAACTAGATGAGATTAAAACACAGACAAAGGGGCATGGTAATGCTGTAAGGGGCCTGCCTGCAAGCAGGACAATGGGATGGTCATAGCCCCATGCAGATGTAAATGACTTGGCCTCCACCAGAGCAGAATCCAATCAACACCCCATCAACATAGCAGCGATCTCCAGAGCAGATGGAAGACTTTGAAAATCTTCAAGGGAGCTCAACCTCGTTATCTCAAAAAGCAGACTGGAGGCGGACCTAGGGGAGGTACTCCTATCTTGACAGGTCTGACCGGCTCAAAGGGGGCAGGACCAGCGGGAACTTTAAACCTTATGGATTCAATGCAAAAGGGGCTGGCCGAACACAGGAAAAAGCCTGGTAAAACGGGTATAAAAGGGGCTGTGTTTCGATTGAGGGTCTCTTGGCTCGACCTCTCCACCTTTGACTTGACCTCTCGCAGCCTGTGACTGTAAGTACCCTGCAGCAGCTTGCGAAACTCCCTTGACTTTGATAGTGGTTGAGGCTTTGGGGAAGGGGACTTGATTTGTGTTCTGTGTCATTGCTAAAACTGTGTAACAATAAGATTTTTCGTTGTGTCCGTTATAGTACTTTCTGAATAGACTTAGTTTGTGTTAGAGTTTAAGATTTTATTATAATTTCTTCTGTTTGATGATTTTGACCTGGGTTTTGCAATAAACCTTGATTTGCTGATAATTGGAGTCGTTTAAATTCTTCAATCTCTCACCAGCGATCTCTGACCAAGTCATTGTTAAAATATTCCTCACCTTAATTCCGGGTTCAAGAATCTAGGGTCATCTTGAGCGATTCACTCAGGACAGGCTGCTGGTTAGGTAATAAACAGCAGTGTCCTATTCTCTCTCTTGGGAAAGCTACTCCAGCGAAGTAGGAACCGGGTGGGTGTTGCACCACCGGCAAGAGAGAGAATCACCTGGGCATTGGTGGGGGTCTGGATATCTGTGTGATATAAGCCTCAGGCTTCCGGTTAGGGATAAACGGCAGGCTTGATTCAGTGCTCTCTCCCGTGGAGGTGTCCCAGTGCGGCATCCCCTGGCCTCTGAAGTTTCAGTGTCAGCTAGAGAGAGACACACACAGATACTCAAACCCCAGATATCGGCCCAGTAGTGGAGTAGCAGAGATGGCACCCTCTACAATGGCGACCGCGGCAGGACCCCGGTGGTTTGGAGTATGTGACTTGGCAGAGGGGGTGAGGGAACGAAGTAAAATGGAGGAGAGAATCTCCTCGTATTTGTGGCAAAAGGTCAACCTCACCAAACCTTGGGTCTCAGAACTAATCAATGCGGAGCAACCGGTAATGGCAGCGGCTGCATGGACAGAAAGTAAGGCGCACAAAAAGCACTTGGAGAAGGCAGTTTGGCTGGTTTGCCTGTCCGAGCAGGTAGTCAAAACAGAGCAGGAGTTGAGAGAAGTGAGGGCCAGCGCAGGGGACAGCGCTAGCGCAGCGGAACGACTGCGGGAGGAATTGGCAGAAATTAAACAGGACAGCGCGAGCGCAGCGGAACGACTGCGGGAGGAATTGGCAGAAATGAAACAGGAAAGCGAGTCTAACCGGTGTGAGAAGGACTATCTCCACTGCCAGATAGTGGAGGGTAAAGAAAAGGAACGGAGGCTCCAGGAACTCTATGCTCGGAGTACAGAGCAGTGTAGGAAGCTGGAGGGGAAGTTCCGGGACATCCAGGCAGCGTACCGAGTGGCTCGCGAGGAAGTAGGGGACTGTGCCCATGGGCCGTGCCAGGCACGAATAACGGAGTTGGAGGAGACCTTGTCCAAGTTCAGGGGACAGATACACCTGGTAGGTCCAGGGGGGTTCCCTAGGGGCAAGGTGCTCCTCGCAGCGGATGATTCCCCAAAGGCCAAGGGGAATAGACCGCCTCCTGAGGCACCGGGATTGTGTCCGGGTCGGCAGGGGGGGATCGGACTGCACGTTCAGGAGCAAGTCCAAGGGGGGTCGGCAGGGTACCCCCAGCTGGCGGCGTGTCCGCCTGGTTTCGTATGTGGGTCCCCATGGGATGGGGACAGACCGCTGCCTGGGATGCCGGTGATGGGGCCGGGTCAGCAGGTAGGGTTTGGACCGCCCGGTCAGGGGCAGGTCCAAGGGGGGTCAGTGGTGTATCCCCAGATAGCGGCGTCTCCTATATGGGTAGTTAGCCCGGGGACAGGGGGGCTACCCAACGGGGCAGGAGAGCTGGACAGTGGGGAGGAGGAGCAGGAACCCCAGGTAGGGCAGATGTGCCCTGTCAGACAAAGAAGGTATGGTCCCCCGGCGGGGCTGGCGAATAGGGGACCGGTTGAGGGCGACATTATCATTCCTCATGGGGCATCCGCGCTCAGGGGGATGGTGGCCCACGTTCCCAGGCTAACTCCAAAAGGGGATCCGTCGCTTCATTTTATGGAGGTGGAACAGGCAGCCAGCATTAATGACTGCGACGAGGGGGAGCAAATAAGGATGCTCCTGATGACCCTAGATGCACAGCTATGCAGGACAGTGACCTCTGGGAATGGGGGAAGACCTGACACATGGGCGGCAGCACAGACTGCTGTTCTGGAGGCGATGGGCTTGAATCTGGGGAGCCCTTTCATGAGAGTGGGGGAAACCAAGCAGCAACCAGGGGAATCTCCCACCATGTTCGCAGACAGGCTGTGGATTGTCTATATGGAGGCATGCGGGATTCAAGCGGATAGACGGAATTTAGGGGAAAGAACCGCCCACTGGCTGAAGACCCTAGTTGCCAACTGTCTCCCTAACGTTAGGGCAAAAGCCGAACACTGGTTCGACCCGCAGACCCCGGCCCTTAATGAGGAAGAGGTCCTTAGGAAACTTACCCTCGCATATCGTAATGGGAAGAGGGGTGAGGACAAGCCCCTTAAGGGTAGGGTGCATGAAATCGCGCCAGCAGCCCCTAAGAGAGAGTGGAAGCATGAGGGCACCCGGACCTCCGACAAGAAACCGGTATGCTACGGGTGTGGGAAGGCCGGGCATTTCAAGAGGGAATGTAAAAACCCTAGCAAGGAGGAGAGGGCTCCCGCAGTAGAGAGTCAGACCCCGGCGGCAGGAGCAGCTGCCCCGGAAACCTTCGAGGTAAAGAAACTTTTAGCCTTTTTGCAGAGCCTAGCAGCTGGGTCGGGACAGGTGGCAATGGCAACGGGCCAGGGCCTGCCCGCACCCACACCACAAGAACCCGTATGACTACCCAGGGAGCAGCCTCAGGAAAAAGGGAGCGCAGGGGTAGTTCTAGCCCCAGACCCTGGTCCGGTCCAGGTGCAGGGTCCCATTCTGGAGGCTGCCTCAGCGGCTATTTGCAGTTTAAATCCCTTAAGGTGGGACCCATGCGAACGCCACATCAGTCAATTTAAATTGTTCCACCCCATAAGGGCAAGAAAGAGCAAGGTGGGGGGAAGACTGGGGGTGGTAGTGGAGAAACCCCCCGTAGAATTAACAACGGTGGGGGAGGTCCCTGACTCCACGATCACACAACCGGTGACAAGGTGCTGTCCCGAAGGGGCAGTCCCAATGAAACCGACAGTGCTGCAAGCACCCAGCCCAGGGACAGTAACGATTCCCAAGCCCTTACCTGTGGGTCAGGTGGCCTGCCTTAGTATAGAGGCTAAGGAGGCGGAGGAAATGGAGGTATCACCTTGCGCTTGGGAACCAGTCAGGGGACGAAGGAGCAATCGGGTCTCCAAGCCCCCGGTAAGATGGTCCCCATCACACCTCCCTAGAACCCGGTCCCGCAGTAAGGGGGCCCGAGTAGAAGGGAGCGCTGAGGGATCACCGAACCCTGTTGGGGAAGGAGAGGCAAGGGGCAGCCCGAACCCCCGGGAGGGGACGGTCTGGCCCGAGCCGTTGGTCCAAACAGGTGAACTGCCCCAGTATAGCGGGGCCCAGTTTTGATTTGGCCACCCGGAGACGGGTGGCATTGTATATAGCATTTCCCCCCCTGTTAGTTCTAATTAGTGTGTAGTGGTGTGTGGATTATTTAGGATCGTGGGATCACAGAAGCGCCTAGTGCAATGGTATAATGATGGAGCAGCAGGCACTAGGACCCTGGTGGAGCCGGGCTGTGGACACAGAACCACAGACAGGCTGCGGCAACTTCAAAGCGGGAGCTGCTGCTGCCGCCGGATAGCAGCAGGCACTAGGACCCTGGGGGAGCCGGGCTGTGGACACAGAATCACAGACAGGCTGCGGCAATTTCATGTTGATTTCACAACTTCAAAGCGGAAGCTGCTGCTGCCGCTGGATAGAACCCATGCACTTTAAGGTAGGTAGGGCTGTAGAGGCAAGGATGTGTTTTGTCTCTTTTAAAGATGGGGCACCCGACGATGTGGAGCTTGCTGATGATCTTGGCGATGGTGGGACCGGGAGAACTCCGCAGAGGCGAGACAGAAGAGTCCTTCGACTGACCGGGTTAGGGTGACTGAGGGCAGGCGGGTGTGTTTAACCTGTGAGGGGGACGTTCCTTTGGGGAGATGGTGGTGGCCCAGGAAGCTGAGGCTGGACATGAGGGATCGGTCCTCGGACTGGGAACGCCTGGACAACAACACCTACCGGACCATCACGGGGTCACCGGGTAGGATCACCGTTTGCTGGGATAAGTGGTGGGCTTCTGACCAGGGCATTTATTTGTGTTTATGGGGATCTACCAAGGCATGTCCACAAGGGGCATTGATCACTTTTGTAAGGTGATGGCAGAACCCAGGGAACGGGATGACTGTAAAAGCTACCGAACTGCTGGTTCAGGTAAAGCGACCCCTGCCCACAGCCCAACCAATCGACCCTCACAACTGTCCGATCACCACCAGGGGGGCCTGAGAATGGTTTAGTGTTTGTCCCCACAAAGAAAATGTTGTACCAGGGGGTACATTATGCTGTTGCCTCAGTTGGACTGAACCTCTCAGCTGCAGGTATCGACGACGGAGGAAAAATGAAGAGCCTTCAACGGGAAGAAGCGAAGTGCAGCCCACAAAAGAGGATCCGTAGTGTAATAAATAGAGTCACATGTAAATAGTTGTATGGATTCGCGGGTTTCAGTTACTTGATTGTGATATATGTACAGGGACCCTTACGTTTGGGGTTCCGGTGAAATGTGTGTATGTTACTGTGTGTTTGAATTAAGTATGGTCTTGTCTTTCCCTTTCATTGAAATCAGGGGTAGCCTAGATTAAGGGAACTGTCTTGGGACTTGTAGTTTTGCATGTTGTTGAGGGGGGGCCTACGGTCCACACAAAAGGAAATGATTGCCCTTCACCTGTGTCGATACGGTCCAAGCAGGTAGGGACGTATCGAAGAGGCATCTGTAAGGTTTTCGGGCAATTCGGCCCTTTTTGGACTGCCCAAGGATAAAACCCAGAGACTGTAAACTGGACACTTTTCAGCCAAGGGAACGTAACCAAATTTCCCAGCAGGCTTGGTCCGCTGAGCTGAGTAGGGGCATAGGTATTTACAAACCCCCCCAGGAGCTACAAGGAAGAAGGAGCCAGACAACTAGATGAGATTAAAACACAGACAAAGGGGCATGGTAATGCTGTAAGGGGCCTGCCTGCAAGCAGGACAATGGGATGGTCATAGCCCCATGCAGATGTAAATGACTTGGCCTCCACCAGAGCAGAATCCAATCAACACCCCATCAACATAGCAGCGATCTCCAGAGCAGATGGAAGACTTTGAAAATCTTCAAGGGAGCTCAACCTCGTTATCTCAAAAAGCAGACTGGAGGCGGACCTAGGGGAGGTACTCCTATCTTGACAGGTCTGACCGGCTCAAAGGGGGCAGGACCAGCGGGAACTTTAAACCTTATGGATTCAATGCAAAAGGGGCTGGCCGAACACAGGAAAAAGCCTGGTAAAACGGGTATAAAAGGGGCTGTGTTTCGATTGAGGGTCTCTTGGCTCGACCTCTCCACCTTTGACTTGACCTCTCGCAGCCTGTGACTGTAAGTACCCTGCAGCAGCTTGCGAAACTCCCTTGACTTTGATAGTGGTTGAGGCTTTGGGGAAGGGGACTTGATTTGTGTTCTGTGTCATTGCTAAAACTGTGTAACAATAAGATTTTTCGTTGTGTCCGTTATAGTACTTTCTGAATAGACTTAGTTTGTGTTAGAGTTTAAGATTTTATTATAATTTCTTCTGTTTGATGATTTTGACCTGGGTTTTGCAATAAACCTTGATTTGCTGATAATTGGAGTCGTTTAAATTCTTCAATCTCTCACCAGCGATCTCTGACCAAGTCATTGTTAAAATATTCCTCACCTTAATTCCGGGTTCAAGAATCTAGGGTCATCTTGAGCGATTCACTCAGGACAGGCTGCTGGTTAGGTAATAAACAGCAGTGTCCTATTCTCTCTCTTGGGAAAGCTACTCCAGCGAAGTAGGAACCGGGTGGGTGTTGCACCACCGGCAAGAGAGAGAATCACCTGGGCATTGGTGGGGGTCTGGATATCTGTGTGATATAAGCCTCAGGCTTCCGGTTAGGGATAAACGGCAGGCTTGATTCAGTGCTCTCTCCCGTGGAGGTGTCCCAGTGCGGCATCCCCTGGCCTCTGAAGTTTCAGTGTCAGCTAGAGAGAGACACACACAGATACTCAAACCCCAGATATCGGCCCAGTAGTGGAGTAGCAGAGATGGCACCCTCTACAGTAGGTCCGCACGGTAGCACAAGTGGCTAGCACTGTGGCTTCACAGCGCCAGGGTCCCAGGTTCGATTCCCCGCTGGGTCACTGTCTGTGTGGAGTCTGCACGTTCTCCCCGTGTCTGCGTGGATTTCCTCCGGGTGCTCCGGTTTCCTCCCACAGTCCAAAAACATGCTGGTTAGGTGGATTGGCCATGATAAATTGCCCTTAGTGACCAAAAAGGTGAGGAGGAGTTATTGGGTTATGGGGATAGGATGGAAGTGAGGGCTTAAGTGGGTGGGTGGAGACCCGATGGTCCCAATGGCCTCCTTCAGCACTTTATGTTCTATGTCAGGGATGGGTGTGGGGGGGGGGGGGGGGGGGGAGATATTGGGGTGTAGAAGGGTAGGAAGGAAAGGAAGGGTTTGGTCTCGGGGGAAGGGTGGGGGGGCACACCTACGATCAACACAGGGCAGCCCCCAAGAGTGGAAACATGCCCCCCCCCCTCCTCACTTCACTTCCCACCCTTGGAAGAACATTGTTGTAAATCGGGCTGCCTGGCGCAGCCCATGTTACCGAACGGAGTGGGCAGCATATTATCAGGTCAATTGGCTTGATAATGAGCCTAATTAACACTTGACTATTTATGTGAATGTGGTGGACGGGTGGTTGATTTTGGTGCCCCCTCAGTGCCTGCATTTTGAGAGGGAGTTGGGGGGTTGGTGAGAAGGTGGTGGGAGGGGCACCCACCCTATTTTATGTGCCCTTCCTATACCACCCCCCCTCGTCCAAAACATACTTGGCGGGAGCACCTCAAATACCACCCACAGTCGGGGATGAATTTGATCAAAGGGTTTAGTCTCAAAATGGCCAGAAATCTTCTGACGGGCAGTTCTTACGGTGGCGGTTGAATCATTGATCATATGTATTGTACACGGCCAATGAACACCTACCTCAAGCAGTAAGTGAGCCACTTATATCAACCTGAAAATCACAAGTTAATTAAAACTATCTAGGTTAATGGATAATGGATGAGAGAACAGATTATGTGAGTTTCATTTCACCGTTCAATGAGATGAATGGATCTATGAGCTTGTTTATGACGCAAGGCCGGGCTCTCAATCTGTGCGCAACTCTCTCACTCCTTTCACATTTCATTTACTCCCCTGAAAGTGTCAGTCCAGCTGTGGGATATGTGAAGAGACAGAGTGGGAGGGGGGGGCAGCGGGAGGAGAGGTGGATCGGCACGTGCGAGAGGTGGAGTGAGTGGCAGAGGAGAAATGGGATCCTTGAGGAGATGGAGAGTGGGATCAGTGGGAGGGGAACAATATTTGATCTAACGCGTGCATGTGCATGGTCTCGTAACAATCGGGACTGTGTCTGGCACCAAAACAACCTGGCCGCTAATTGCAACTTTTGCAAAGGTTCAGTGAGTTTTGAAATCTAAGCTGCCCCATGTGGAAAGCAGTGTTCAGAGGAGCTTACAGCTCGCCCAGTGCAAAGAAAATTTAGATGGAACATTGTGTGTGGGAAGATCAACTCTCTTACTCGTCTTTAATTTCCCTTGGAAGGGTGTCTTCCTGACAACTGAGTTGCCTGTTAGGCCATTCCACAGGGTAGTTACAACACAACATCATTTGTGTAGGTCTGCAGTTACATGTAGGCCAGACCAGGGTAAGGATGGCAGATTTCCTTCCCTAAAATTCCTTAATGAACCAGGTGGGCCATTTAAGCACAGTGGTTAGCACTGTTGCTTCACAGCACCAGGGTCCCAGGTTCGATTCCTGGTTTGGGTCACTGTCTGTGCGGAGTCTGCAACTTCTCCCCGTGTCTGCGTGGGTTTCCTCCGGGTTCTCCGGTTTCCTCCCACAAGTCCCGAAAGACGTGCTGTTAGGCGAATTGGACATTCTGAATTCTCTCTCCTTGTACCCGAACAGGCGCCGGAATGTGGCGATGAGGGGATTTCCGCAGTAACTTCATTGCAGTGTTAATGTAAGCCTACTTGTGGCAATAACAAATATTATTAAATTATTATTACAACATTCTAGTGGTTCCATCGTCTCTGTTACAGAGGCAAGAAAGCTTTTTATTGGAGTAGTTAGTGGAGGGTGGGGGTGTTGGAGGAGGGAGCAATGGAGTGGTTTGTGGAGGGTGGGGGTGGATGGAGGGGGCAATGGACTGGTTGGTGGAGGGTGGGGGGGGGCAAAGGGGGGAAGAGCCAGTTGCCTAGCAGCCCACATGCAAAATGGAAATTATTGACATTAATTTCTCACCGCGATCAATTTACATTCTTTTATAAACAGTTAGTTGAAAAGGTAACCAGCTGAAATCATTTGCAAAGAAAAAAACCAAAGGAGAGACAGAAGGAGACTTTCTGTGCCCAGTGAATTGTTACACTCCGAAAGGCACTACCTGAAAATGTGGTGGAAGTAGATTCCATTGTAACATTTAAAACAGAATTGGACAGACACCTGAAGGGGAAATTCAGGGAGAGCGGGAGTGGGTGGGGCTAACTAGTCAGAGCTGTCAAATAGACAAGGCAGACACAGGGTAGTGAGTACGTGTCCCCATTCTGTGCCCTCTTACTTGATGATGTAATCAGAGCAGATTTGGCTTTTCAAAACTTATCCTGTGTCAACCATATTGAAATTATTGCCCACTACCTCTGATTGTCCCTCACCCCAGTGTTGCTCCAGAAGTTCCTACCTGCTCACATTTTGCCTGTTCGCTAAAGGCAGATCCTTTAACCAACTCGGAGGAGCAGCAGATGGAACTTGAGAGTGTCTTCCTGGGAGGAAGGGGCTTGGATCACACACGTGAACAGTACACTTAGATCACCAAATGGGTGCGTCAAACGCAGGACATTCAGTGTGTTGGCCCGACAAGTTTTTTGATGGTGAGCTTCTTGACTGGGCTGTACTCTACATAATCAGGAGTGGAAGCCAAGAGTTTGCAAGAATGAGAAGAGATCTGCTGAAATGTTTCAAATTCTACCCTTAAAAGGGGCGGCACGGTAGCATAGTGGTTAGCACTGTCACTTCACAGTGGTTAGCACTGTCACTTCACAGTGGTTAGCACTGTCACTTCACAGTGGAGAGGATCTCCAAGAAGATTGCGCATATAGACACTGACAATAAGTTTCTTGAAAAGATGCAAGAAAGCAGACAAGGTTCCGAAAGGACTACAGATCACAAGCCCACTCAAGTTGACCTACAACACAGACTACGCTGAGAGATTCTGCCGTCGCACCTCTCTCATACTCCTCAACCACCTCGTACACCAGCTCTATTATAGCCAAGTTCCGCACACATGAGTACAGCCTCAACCGGGACCTGGGATTCATGTCACATGACATTCACCCCCCACCATCTGGCCTGGGCTTGCAAAATCCTACCCACTGTCCTGGCTTGAGACAATTCACACCTCTTTAACCTGGGGTTACCCCATCTCTGGATCTGTAAAGACTTAATTACCTGCAAATGCTCACATTCAAAGTATCGTCATGCATCTTTGACTTTGTCTATATATATGTTTCTGGAACCTACCTCTTTATTCACCTGAGGAAGGGGCAGTGCTCCGAAAGTAGTGATTTGAAGCAAACCTGTTGGACTTTAACCTGGTGTTGTAGACTTCTTAATGTGCTTCACAGTCCCAGGTTCGATTGCCAGCTTGGGTCACTGTCTGTGCGGAGTCTACGCGTTCTCCCCGTGTCTGTGTGGGTTTCCTCCGGGGGCTCTGGTTTCCTCCCACTGTCCAAAGATGTGCAGGTTAGGTGTACTGGCCGTGCTAAATTGCATCTTAATGTCCAAAGGGGTTGTGTGGAGTTGCTGGGTTGCGAGGATGGGGTGGAGGTGTGGGCTTAAGTAGGGTGCTCTTTCCAAGGGCCGGTGCAGACTCGATGGGCCGAATGGCCTCTTTCTGGAGTGCCCAGACGTTGAGGGCAAGTCTCAGAATAAGGGGTTGGCATTGAGTTGAGGAAAGACCTCTTCACTCAAACGGCCGTGAATTATTTCGATTCACACTACCCCCAGAGAGCTTTGCTCGGTCAGTCACTGAGTCTTGTCAAGACAGAGATCTGTGGGTTTTTGTGTACCAAGGGAATCGAGGGATATGTGGACAGTTTTATATCCATCGCACTCCAATTGGTGAGGCATGAAACTATACTGATAATAGGTTTATTCACAGAATGTCAGCCCAAATATGCCTGCTTCATATCTGCCAAGCCAACGTCCACCAGTTCCTCTTTACCAATCAAGTAAATAAATGAACTAATAATCAAATTAACAAACTAACAGCAACTTAAGGGGCAATGTTTCTCTTTATACCCGTTCAGTTGAAACAACTTAACCAGAGGAAAAATTAATTAACAAATTAAATTAAAGCGATAGCTCCTTGAAGGGGTACTGGACCAAAAAGACAAGACCTGAAAGGGAACTTATCAAACTGAATAAAAACGCCATAGCAGGAGCTGACAGTACCCCCTTGGTGCCCACCGGTCACGGAAATAGAGTTATGGTACGAGATCAGCCATCATCTTATTGAATGGTAGAACAGGCTTGAGGGGCTGAATGGCCTATACCTGCTCATGTTCTCATACTTTCTTCCCCTTATTCTTTTCATGGGATGTGGACATCTCAAGCAAGACCAGCACTTGTTGCCCCATCCCTAATTCCCCTCGAAATGAGTGGCCGTTTCAGAGGGGGCAGTTAAGAGTCAACCATGTGGCTGTGGGTCTGGAGTCACATTAGCCCAGACCATGGGAAGGACGGCAGATTTCCTTCCCCTTTTACTGAATTCAAATTTAACCACCTGTCCTGGCGGGGTTCGAACCCGGGCCCCCAGAGCAGCGCCCTGGGTCTCTGGGTTACGAGTTCAGGGACAATACCACGATGCCACTCCTCCCTGAAGCAGATAGGGTCTTTTTATTGATAATCAGTCATGATTGGCATTATTAAGTTTATATTCCAATTTATTAATTTGATGGTATTTGAACCCATATTCCCTGAGCATTATTTGGGGCTCAATTTCACTTCATAGATTATCATAGCATTTACAGTGCAGAAGGAGGCCATTCAGACCATCGAGTCTGCACCGGCTCTTGGAAAGAGCACCCTACCCAAGGTCAACACCTCCACCCTATCCCCATAACCCAGTAACCCCACCCAACACTAAGGGCAATTTTGGACACTAAGGGCAATTTATCATGGCCAATACACCTAACCTGCACATCTTTGGACTGCGGGAGGAAACCGGAGCACCCGGAGGAAACCCACGCACACACGGGGAGGATGTGCAGACACCGCACAGTCAGTGACCCAAGCCGGAATCGAACCTGGGACCCTGGAGCTTTGAAGCAATTGTGCTATCCACAATGCTGCTGTGCTGCCCATTGTCCAGTGGAATTACCAGTACATCACTACCCTCCCCCCCCCCCCCCCCTCCCCTCCCCCCTGCAGTGTGGCAAACCAATAGAATACGAGGACACGAATGAATTGTTCCAGTTTACTGACTGTGTATCTTGTGGCTGCTTAATTCAGCTGGAAATCTGTCTGCCGATCTATGAGCCTGATTAATCATAGTGGTGACCGATTCTCCATCTCTCTTTATGTGCAAGTGAAGTTTCAATAATTCCCCTCAGACAGGATCCTATTCTAGGTCGTGTAGTACTAACGATCCCATCATTAGCACAAGCTGAGGAAGGCCCGTGTTCCTTTCCATGGGAAAGCTCAGCGAAGAACCGTGACAGACAAGACAGCCAGGGTGTGCAAAGAGGAGGAGAGATGAGATAAATCAAGAAGCAGCAATCAGTTGACACCCAGCTTGGGTTTTTATAAATGTGTACAGATTAGAACAGGGAGTGGGATCGAGAGTAAGACACGGTGCCACACAAATTAGGATTGCAATCCCTGGAATTTAGAAGGGTAAGGGCTGGTTTGATCAAAACTTTCAAGACACGCAGCCTGTGAGAGGACTGTACCTTTAATTCAAACAGAAGACTCCGGAAGGCTGTGCTGGTTTAAGCTGGTGATGACAGACTGGCTGACATCAGTGAGGACTCGGTTTGATTGATTGGCTGGTGGCCAGTGAATTGGTCCGAAAGGCTGTGCCCTGCCCAGTAACGTGGCGATTGAATCTGATCCCACCGCAATGTTTTTCAGAGCTCCCAAGGGTTTCAGTTTTGATCTTGACAGCTCCAGGAAAGACCCTGTTCTCCTCTCCTCTCAGTTTCTTTCTGCAGAAAGACTGTGTTTCTGAACTGACGGGGAGCCTGGATGAATCTTTGTACAAGCAGAGTCCGGAACCGACCAACTCTCTCTGCCGAAAGCCAGTGGCCTGAATGCTTACCTTGATCTGAAGGCCCAGTTTTATAAGTAATAAGGTGTCTCTCCGGAAAGCCTGCTGCCTGTGACTACTTCATTTTTTAAACTACAGAAACCCTGAATGAAATGAAATGAAATGAAAATCGCTTATTGTCACAAGTAGGCTTCAAACGAAGTTACTGTGAAAAGCCCCTAGTCGTCACATTCCAGCGCCTGTTCGGGGAGGCTGGTACGGGAATTGAACCGTGCAGCTGGCCTGCCTTGGTCTGCTTTAAAAGCCAGCTATTTAGCCCAGTGTGCTAAACCAGCCCCTATGAATGACTCTGTAAAGAAGACCATTAATGGCTGTAAAGCAGGGACCTTAATCTGCAAGCTTGCTGTGAAGGAAATGTGCTAAAAGTCACCATCGAAGCAAAGACTCAACTTTTGACCTTCGTCCTTATATTTTTTACCCCTTTCCACGCCTCTGTGTTTGTTTGTCGTGTGTGTTTGATGGTAGAGGGTGGGACATTTAAAGTGGATAGTAGGTATTATCTTGTCATTAATCAAGTGTATTTGCTGCATAT
Source organism: Scyliorhinus torazame (assembly GCF_047496885.1). Lineage (NCBI taxonomy): Eukaryota > Metazoa > Chordata > Chondrichthyes > Carcharhiniformes > Scyliorhinidae > Scyliorhinus > Scyliorhinus torazame. Next base: position 9,533,594 of record NC_092716.1, on the reverse strand, counting down.
TTCATGATAGTCCTTGTTATAAATAAGCAGTAACTGTGTTTAAATTTACAAACCTGGTGACTGTAATTATTGGGCAGCCAAGGGCCAAAGACTTTGGGTATTTTTCTAAGAATTATTGGTTAATTCACTTGTGTTGGGGCTGCGGGGCACGCGGGGCTGGAATTGACTTCTCACTAGCCCAGGGTGGCGTAACACCTGCCATTCACCCAATTCCGTATCCATGTTACTTCACCCTTTTTTTCCCATGAACTCTAACTCTACTCCCATGTCTGCATGTGTGGCACTCTATCAATTGCTTTTCAGAAGTCCATGTGCACCGCATCAACAACATTTCCCTCGTCAACCCTCTCTGTTACCCCTTCAAATAATCGCAGCAACGTTTTACCCATAATCACGTTGTTGACTATTACGCAGTGCCACTTACAGCCAATGAAATTTTTGAAAAATAAGTGGGTGTAAAAACCTCAGAGGGAGCTTCAAACCCACAATTTTCTGCATTTGAGGCAAATGTGCAACCAACCGAACTAAAGCAGGTACTTAAGAGAGCACTCTGAACAAATTGGAGACTAAAAGCCTTGAGAACCTGTCATTCATAAAACACCTTTTATTGCAACATGTCAAAAGGGAGTGGGTGAGCTTGAAAAATAAATGCAAAGTGGCTGTGGGATTGATTCAACCATTCATCCCAATTCCAGAGCGTACTCTGTGATAATATTCTGCTCAGATCCGACCATGGTTGAATGCACTTGAAGTGGCGGCTCGGCTCCAAAGAGATGTCCCCAATGTCATGTCGAAAATCTGAAGGTCATTTAACAAGTGGCCATGTGGAACAAATCAAGGTACCTGAGACTGTTAAACAGAGGAATACCTGCCTTTAATTACTGCTCCGAGAGGCTATTTCAAACAGGTCCATTCATGTCGGAACTCTTTCCTTTTGCCAGATGCAGGTTGACATGGGAGCTTGCAAAAAAAAAAGGGCCAATTACGACCTCGGGAATGAGAGCTTGGGAACAAGAGCCTTGTTGAAGTCTGGTTCTCTGATAGTAAAACAGGGAGGAGAAGAATTCTCACAATTCTTCTCCGGAGCGATACTGTAGATGTCTTTGTTACGGTTGCCATTTTTTGATATTTGCGGTAAGAATGTGTTCCTTCAATCACCACAATGTCCTTTCACACTGAGATCGGAGAACTTCCTAACGTTAGCCATCCCGTTCCCTCAACGCCCCCTGTCTCACTGGCCTAGACTGGGTCCCAAGTAAGCAGTCCCTTGAGTTTAAAATTCTCACCCTTGTTTTCTAATCTCTTCCATCGTCTTACCGCCACTCCCTCTCCAAGATTCTCTGGGCTCCTGCGATTTCCATTGCTCCAGGGAAAGTGCTGATGCCTTCAGTTTTCTAAGCGCTAAGCTCTGGAATTCTCTTCCCGATATCACTCTGCCTCATTAACTCCCTTTCCTCCTTTAGGACATCCCATAAAACTTTTTTTTTAAATTCTTTATTCACAATTAAGGGATGCAACATTAAGTGTATTGTAAGGAATACAAAGGGTTAACAATAAGGTAATAATACCATCCTGAAGATGGAGATAAGGAGCAGTGGTATAAATATCATGTGACGTCTGGGATTCTGGGAGAAGCTTGTAAGACGTGAGAGAGATTAGGTGCATAGCAGAGTTCTGTTGTAAGAGATATCGTATTGTTTTATTTAATAACGTTGATTGGTTAGAATCTTTAATTCAGTAGTGTAAATAAATCAGCTTTGTTCAATAACTCAGCTTGATGTTCTTTGTTAACATTACGTTCTCAACGCATCCTGATGGACCCAACAGAGAACATGACAAGGGGCAATTTAGCGTGGCCAATCCAGCTACCCTGCACGTCTTTCAATTCTGGGGGTGAGACCCGCACAGACACAGGGAGAATGTGACACGGACAGTGACCCGGGGCTGGGATCGAACCCAGGCCCTCGGCGGAATAATACAGCAGTGCTAACCACTGCACCGCCGTGCCACCCGACATTCCGGAGGTGCGTTACAGCAGAAATAGGACCAGGAGTAAATCATTTGACCCATCGTGTGGGACGAATTGAATAGCTCTTTCAAAGAGCTAGCACAGGCACGGTGGGCCGAATGGCTTCCTTCTGTGCTGTAAGATTCTGCGATTGGAGCCTGGCGCCTTTGGGACCTTCTGTCAACTGCAGCAGGTTTCAAAGTGCAAGGCTGGGAAGGAATTTGCTCTGATGCTTATTTGCATTCCTGTGAGCTGCCACTTCCTCTTGGAAACTTCAATTAAACACCTAGGAGATAGATTCTGATAGATCAAACACTTCAATCCATCAATCGAGGGATTATCTCAGAACTCTCAGGAAGCAAGCAAGCATGAAGATGGGTTCCGCGAGCTAGCTTGCTGTTTGAATTTTGTTAAAGGTGATGAAGGTCAAAGATAATCGTCCCAATCAGTCCAGACATAATCACATTTCAACACAAAGCAGGAGGGAAATGTTAAAAGGTCATCTGTAGAACTCAGTGAAGTCACTTTCCTGAGAGTCTCTCCATAAATGTATATATATATTTTTTGTAATTTTCTTTTCGATTGCCAAGGGTGTTTTTTTTTACAACAATCTGACAGTTTCACCGTTACTTTTACTGGTATCAAGAGGCAGTGAGTGCTCTTTGCCTGGTGAAAGTGGGCTGTAGGCCTTTGCAGGCTGCTGGTATATCTGCCAAATAACCTTTTGGAAGAAGAGCAATCTTAAGGCTAATTAAGGAACCAGGATAGAAGGAGGCTCTGCGACCCAGGAACCTGCTCCGCCTTTCATTAGATCATCGATGACATAAGAACATAAGAACTAGGAGCAGGAGTAGGCCATCTGGCCCCTCGAGCCTGCTCCACCATTCAATGAGATCATGGCTGATCTTTTGTGGACTCAGCTCCACTTTCCGGCCCGAACACCATAACCCTTAATCCCTTTATTCTTCAAAAAACGATCTATCTTTATCTTAAAAACATTTAATGAAGGAGCCTCTACATTTTCTTCTCCCCAATCCCCGGAAGCCACGATTTCCTCATTGTGCAAGGCTCCATCAGTCTTGAGGATTCTCAGCGGGTAAGCATCCAGAACCCCCGGGGGTAGCGAACTCCAACCATTCCCAATGCGCTGAGGGGGCATTCCAGATCATAACAGCTCACTGTGTTTCAAACAAACTCTCCGAAGCTCTGCTGTAGTGTCAGAGGTATCTTACGCATTCACACTCACGGGCACACTTTTAATGTGGCTGTCGGGGAGGGGGTCACGGGATAGGTTAACTCAGTGGGTAGTGCTCTCACCCCTACCCACCCACCCCCCCCCCCCCCCCAAGTCAGAATGTTGTGGGTTCAAACCCCATTCCAAAGATGGCAATTCAGAGATTATATAATTTGATTGAGGTGTTAAAGCAAGGCCCTTCTGCCCTCTCAGATGAACAGAAAGGATTGCACGGTTCAGCAATCAATTGTTCTGTGTTTGATTGTGTGAATCTGTTTACTATTAATACTCACTGTGCTTGATTGGTTAAGTCTGGGTGTGGGCTTGGAGAAAAGTAAACAAACTGTAGAAAGAACAGGAATCTAGAACTGTAGCATGGGGTAGATATTTTAAAGTACTGTGAACAAAACCCTGCCATACACGTGTCAGGGGCTGGTTTAGCACTGGGCTAAATCGCTAGCTTTTATAGCAGACCAAGTCAGGCCAGCAGCACGGTTCAATTCCCGTACCAGCCTCCCCGAACAGGTGGCGGAATGTGGCGACTAGGGGCTTTTCACAGTAACTTCATTTGAAGCCTACTTGTGACAATAAGAGATTTTCATTTTCATTTTCATTTAATCTCTGCATAGATCCAAGGTATAGAATATACAATATACGGAAAACGTGGGAGCTTCCTTTGTGCAAATTGGCTGTTGCATTTTTTACATTAATTGGTTGTTAAACATTTTGGAAGGTCCTGAAAGGATCTCCTAGGATTGCAACACTCTATAATAATCTTTGGAATAATTTTTATTGTCGCAAATAGGCTTACATTAACACCGCAATGAAGTTACTGTGAAAATCCCCTAGTCTCCACATTCCGCCACCTGTTCGGGTACACAGAGGGAGAATTCAGAATGTCCAAATTACCTAACAGCACGTATCTCGGGACTTGTGGGAGGAAACCGGAGCACCCGGAGGAAACCCACGCAGACACAGGGAGAATGTGCAGACTCCGCACAGACAGTGACCCAAGCCGGGAATCGATCCCGGGTCCCTGGCGCTGTGAAGAAACAGTGCTAACCACTGTGCTACCATGCTGCCCAGAATATTTCTTTAGAATGGGAGAAACCCTTGGTCATTTTTCCAAAGATTAACTCAGAAATATTGTCCCACAGCCATTATCTTTAGTACGAACACTTGTTCATCAAACTGCTGCGCTGTAACTCTCTGGGGACATGTTCTGTATAAAGTTTCCAGATCTGCCATATGTCACTTATTGAGATTAGCAATCACTCATCTTGATTTAAAACAGTGACCTGTTTTAATGAATGCCATTCTTCAAAAATAAACACGGCTTTATTTGTTTAACTGAGATGGCAGGATTCTGTTATTGAACGCAAATGTCACTTCCAACATCTCTGCAGTGCTTGAAGCTTGAGGGATGTCTCAGAAACTTACAGCACAGAACGAGAATTGCAAAGACTAGCGAGCCTCTGAGAGAAGAAATTCTTCCTCGTCTCTGTTTTAAGTGCGAGACCCCTGGTTTTTTTTAAAATCTATACCCCCTAGTTGTAGACTCCCCCCATGAGTGAAACATCCTCTCAGCATCTACCCTGTCCAGCCCCTCCAGAATCTTACATGTTTCAGTAAGGTCACCTCTCATTGCAATGAGTATGGGCCCAAACCGGGCCTCCCCATTAGGAGGAGATGTTGAGCTATCTTTCATGTATATAACTGAATGGATTGCAAAGCCATCTCAGAGAGTACGTGTCATTGTCAACTGAGCTTCTCTTTAAGGGGACACAATGGCCGGGATATTCCACTTCCAATTTCAGCGGGTGTTAGTCCGGGCACGAGAGCTGAATCTCTCAAGAAGGTCTGAACCACAACATAAAACAAGCATCTTCAGCCCCAATGGGGTCACGGTTCCCGCCTCCGAATGTCACGAAGGTCATTAGCACAGATCAGCATCTCATTATGACACCTGCGCGCGGGAATCCACAGAACCATAGAAGAACCAGAGAGTCCCGACAGCGAAGGAGTCCTTTCGGCCCATTGAGTCTGCCCCAGGTAGGCTATGAGGGGGCGGGGGATGAGGGGGTCAGTGGTGTTGTGCTGAATGTTGCTGTGCATCTTGTACTAGGTATCATTTCAGGGGGCAGTACTCTCTTGCCTTCAGTCCACAATCACAGATGTTTCTTTGACAAAAAGTGAACCTTTGGAAACAAATACCGACTCTTGTGTGTTCCCCATTGATACGGCAGTGGGGAGAACACTGGGACGATGGAGCCTGGTGTTATCGCTATCTGCATTATTGTTTATTGGCAGGAGAGAGGAATGAGAAGAATGGTCGGCAAAGGCAGGAGAAAAACCCTCAACTTCAAGGCGTAGCAGGCACTCCTCCAGATGCAGAGGATGATCATCAGAGTTCTCAATAAAAGGCGTCTTGCTAGATCCAGGGTGTATAGACGTTACGTGTGTTACCTGCAGATGAGCAAGAACCGATGTCATAGACAACTCACCATGTCAAGGGCTCTGGAGGACTTGATACCAAAGCGACTTGGAGGGCATCCATTGTCAATGGCTGTGAAAGAAACCACCAAACTCAACTTCTATGCTTGTGGCTCTTTCAAGGGCTCCACTGGGGGCTTTTGTAAGATCTCTCAAGTGTCCAGCCACAAATACGTCCAGGAGGCCACAGACGTGACTTTTGCCAAGGCCCACAATTTTGTCAACATCAACAGTGATCAAGCAAGGCGGGACACAAAGAGCGCTAGGCTTTGCTGAGATTTCCAGTTTCTCAAAGGCGACGGAAGCCATCGACTGCACTCGTGTAAAATCTCCCTGGCAACAGGCTTTCCAGTATGTCAATTGAAAATGCCTCCTGATATTGAGATGCTTCTTCTTACACACAACAGCACGGTAGCATTGTGGATAGCACAATTCCTTCACAGCTCCAGGGTCCCAGGTTCGATTCCGGCTTGGGTCACTGTCTGTGCGGAGTCTGCACATCCTCCCCGTGTGTGCGTGGGTTTCCTCCGGGTGCTCCGGTTTCCTCCCACAGTCCAAAGATGTGCAGGTTAGGTGGATTGGCCGTGATAAATTGCCCTTAGTGTCCAAAATTGCCCTTAGCGTTGGGTGGGGTTGCTGGGTTATGGGGATAGGGCGGAGGTGTGGGCTTGGGTGGGGTGCTCTTTCCAAGAGCCGGTGCAGACTTGATGGGCCGAATGGCCTCCTTCTGCACTGTAAATTCTATGACTCTATGACTCTATAAGAAGTGCGCCCTCATGGTCAGCCTGAAGTCTTGAACCGCTGCAGTCCATGTGGTTAGGTAAACTCATTGTGCTGTTAGCGAGGGGGTTCCAGGATGTTGCCCCAGTGACAGTGAAGGAACGGCGATATATTTCCAAGTCAGGGTGGTGAGTGACTTGAAGGGGAACCTCCAGGTGGTGGGGTTCCCAGGTATCTGCTGCTCTTGTCTTTCTAGATGGTAATGGTCGTGGGATTGGAAGGTGCTGCCTAAGGAACCTTGGTGAGTTACTGCAGTGCATCTTGTAGATGGAACACACAGTTGCCACTATACGTTGGTGGTGGAGGGAGTGGCTGTTTGTGGAAGAGGTGCCAATCAAATGGACTGCTTTGTCCTGGATGGTGTCGAGCTTGTTGAGAGTTGTTGGAGCCGCACTCATCCAGGCAAGTGGGGAGTAATCCATTACACTCCTGACTTATGCTTTGGAGATGGTGGACAGGCTTTGAGGAGTTAGGAGGTGAGTCCTGTAGAAGTCCTAGCCTCTGACCTGCTCTGGTAGCCACAGTATTAATGTGGCTGGTCCAGTTCAGTGTCTGGCCAATGGTAACCCCTAGGATGTTGATAATGGGGGATTCAGTGATGGTGATGCCATTGAATGTTAAGGGACGATGATTTGATTCTCTCTTATTGGCCTGGCACTTGTGTGGTGCGAATGTTACTTGCTACTTGTCAGCCCAAGCCTGGACATTCTCCAGGCCTTGCTGCATTTCCACGTGGACTGCTTCAGTGCTTCATCCCACATCATCAAAACCGTGCGGAGAGACAGCAGCCAGATGGAGTTAGCCTTCTCCATGCGTGAGCACATCGCTCCGTAAACACCTCACCTTCACCTTTCCAGAACGCGGACCAGGTAGAGGCAGACCTCAATCGTACAAAGCCAGGAGTGCACATGACGAGACCCCATGAGGCATGAGAATGAGGTTCGTTCCACAAGCACATTTAACATGAAGGTGCAGGCATTACTTGGCGGGGATGGTGAACACGTGGCGGGGATGGAGAGCATCGTGGTGGGGATGGAGAACATCACGGCGGGGATGGAGAACATCACGGCGGGGATGGAGAACATCACGGTGGGGATGGAGAACATCACGGCGGGGATGGAGAACATCACGGTGGGGATGGAGAACATCACGGCGGGGATGGAGAACATCACGGTGGGGATGGAGAACATCACGGCGGGGATGGAGAACATCACGGCGGGGATGGAGAACATCACGGCGGGGATGGAGAACATCACGGAGGGGATGGAGAACATCATGGCATGGATGGAGAACATCACCGGGAGATGGAAAACATCACGGCGGGGATGGAGAACATTGCGGTGGGGGTGGAGAACATCGCGGCGGGGATGGAGAACAACACGGTGGAGGTGGAAGAACATCACGGCGGGGATGGAGATCATCGCAAAGGGGGTGGAGAACATCACGGCGGGGATGGAGAACATCACGGCGGGGTGGAGAACATCACGGCGGAGGTGGAGGACACCACGGCGGGGATGGAGAACATCACGGCGGGGCATGAGAACATCACGGTGGAGTTGGAGAACATCACGGTGGAGGTGGAGAACATCACGGCGGGGATACAGAACATCGCGGTGGAGGTGGAGAACATGGTGGTGGGGATGGAGAACATCCTTGCGGAGGTGGAGAACATCCTTGCGGGGGTGGAGAACATCTTTGCAGGGGTGGAGAACCTCGCGGCGGAGTGGAGAACATCACGGCGGAGTGGAGAACATCATGGCGGAGTGGAGAACATCGCGGCGGGAGGGAGAACATCACGGCGGGGATGGAGAATATCACGGCGGGGATGGAGAACATCACGGCGGGGCATGAGAACATCACGGCGGGTAGACAGAACATCGCAACGGGGATGGAGAACATCACGGTGGAGGTGGAGAACATCACGGTGGGGATGGGGAACATCGCGGCGGGGTGGAAAACATCGCAGCAGAGGTGGAGAGCATCACGGCGGGGATACAAAACATCGCAATGGGGATGGAGAACATCACGGCGGGGATGGAGAACATCACGGCGGGGATACAGAACATTGCAACGGGGATGGAGAACATCACGGTGGAGGTGGAGAACATCACGGCGTGGATGGAGAACATCACGGCCGGGGTGGAGAACATCACGGCGGGGATGGAGAACATCGCGGCGGGAATGGAGAACATCACGGCGGGGATGGAGAACATCACGGCGGGGATGGAGAACATCACGGCGGGGCATGAGAACATCACGGCGGGGATACAGAACATTGCAATGGGGATGGAGAACATCACGGCGGGGATGGAGAACATCACGGCGGGGATACAGAACATCGCAACGGGGATGGAGAACATCGCGGCGGGGGTGGAAAACATCGCAGCGGAGGTGGAGAACATCATGGCGGGGATCGAGAACATCACGGCGGGGATACAGAACATCGCGGCGGGGATGGAGAACATCACGGCGGGGATGGAGAACATCACGGTGGGGGTGAGAACATCACGGCGGGGATGGAGAACATCACGGTGGGTATGGAGAACATCACGGTGGGTGTGAGAACATCACAGTGGGTGTGAGAACATCACGGTGGGGATGGAGAACATCACGGTGGGTGTGAGAACATCACGGTGGAGGTGGAGAACATCACAGTGGAGGTGGAGAACATCGCGGTGGAGGTGGAGAACATCACAGTGGAGGTGGAGAACATGGTGGTGGGGATGGTGAACATCCTTGCGGGGGTGGAGAACATCCTTGCGAGGGTGGAGAACATCTTTGCAGGGGTGGAGAACCTCGCGGCGGAGTGGAGAACATCACGGCGGGGATGGAAAACATCACGGCGGGGGTGGAGAACATCACGGCGGAGGTGGAGAACATCATGGCGGGGGTGGAGAACATCACGGCGGGGATGGAGAACATCACGGCGGAGGTGGAGAACATCACGGCGGGGGTGGAGAACATCACGGCGGAGTGGAGAACATCACGGCGGGGGTGGAGAACATCACGGCGGAGGTGGAGAACATCACGGCGGGGGTGGAGAACATCACGGCGGGGATGGAGAACATCACGGCGGAGGTGGAGAACATCACGGCGGGGGTGGAGAACATCACGGCGGGACTCAGAACATCACGGCGGGACTCAGAACATCACAGCGGGGATGGAGAACATCACGGCGGGGGTGGAGAACATCGCGGCGGGGATGGAGAACATCGCGGCGGGGATGGAAAACACCACGGCGGAGTGGAGAACATCACAGCGGGGATGGAAAACACCACGGCGGAGTGGAGAACATCACGGCGGGGATAGAGAACATCACGGCGGGGAGGAGAACATCACGGCGGAGTGGAGAACATCACGGTGGGGGGGTATGGAGAACATCACGGTGGGGGGGTATGGAGAACATCACGTTGGAGGTGGCGAACATCACGGCGGGGATGGAGAACATCGCAATGGAGGTGGAGAACATCGCGGCGGGGATGGAGAACATCGCGGCGGGGCATGAGAACATCACGGCGGGGATACAGAACATTGCAACGGGGACGGAGAACATCACGGTGGAGGAGGAGAACATCGCAACGGGGATGGAGAACATCACGGTGGAGGTGGAGAACATCACGGCGGGGATGGAGAACATCCGCGGCAGGGATACAGAACATTGTGGTGGAAGTGGAGAACATCCTTGCGGGGGTGGAGAACATCGCGGCGGGGATGGAGAACATCACGGCGGGGGTGGAAAACATCACGGCGGGGATGAAGAATATCGAGGCAGGGATGGAGAACATCCTTGCGGGGATGGAGAACATCCTTGCGGGGGTGGAGAACATCGCGGCGGGGATGGAGAACATCCTTGCGGGGATGGAGAACATCCTTGCGGGGGTGGACAACAACCTTGCGGGGGTGGACAACATCGCGGCGGGGATGGAGAACATCACGGCGGGGATGGAGAGCATCACGGCGAGGATGGAGAACATCATGGCGGGGGTGGAGAACATCACGGCGGGGATGGAGAACATCATGGCGGGGGTGGAGAACATCACGGCGGGGATGGCGAACATCGCGGCGGGGGTGGAGAACATCTTTGCAGGGGTGGAGAACCTCGCGGCGGAGTGGAGAACATCACGGCGGGGTGGAGAACATCGCGGCGGGGATGGAGAACATCGCGGCGGGGATGGAAAACACCACGGCGGAGTGGAGAACATCACGGCGGGGATAGAGAACATCACGGCGGAGTGGAGAACATCACGGTGGGGGGGTATGGAGAACATCACGTTGGAGGTGGCGAACATCACGGCGGGGATGGAGAACATCGCAGTGGAGGTGGAGAACATCGCAAAGGGGCTGGAGAACATCGCGGCGGGGATACAGAACATTGCAACGGGGACGGAGAACATCACGGTGGAGGAGGAGAACATCGCAATGGGGATGGAGAACATCACGGTGGAGGTGGAGAACATCACGGTGGAGGTGGAGAACATCACGGCGGGGGTGGAGATCATCACCGCGGGGATGGAGAACATCGCGGCAGGGATACAGAACATTGTGGTGGAAGTGGAGAACATCGTTGCGGGGGTGGAGAACATCGCGGCGGGGATGGAGAACATCACGGCGGGGGTGGAAAACATCACGGCGGGGATGAAGAATATCGAGGCAGGGATGGAGAACATCCTTGCGGGGATGGAGAACATCCTTGCGGGGATGGAGAACATCCTTGCGGGGGTGGAGAACATCGCGGCGGGGATGGAGAACATCCTTGCGGGGATGGAGAACATCCTTGCGGGGGTGGACAACAACCTTGCGGGGGTGGACAACATCGCGGCGGGGATGGAGAACATCACGGCGGGGATGGAGAGCATCACGGCGAGGATGGAGAACATCATGGCGGGGGTGGAGAACATCACGGCGGGGATGGAGAACATCATGGCGGGGGTGGAGAACATCACGGCGGGGATGGAGAACATCGCGGCGGGGGTGGAGAACATCTTTGCAGGGGTGGAGAACCTCGCGGCGGAGTGGAGAACATCACGGCGGAGTGGAGAACATCATGGCGGAGTGGAGAACATCGCGGCGGGGTGGAGAACATCACGGCGGGAGGGAGAACATCACGGCGGGGATGGAGAACATCACGGCGGGGGTGAGAACAACACGGTGGGGGTGAGAACATCACGGCGGAGTGGAGAACAACGCGGCGGGGATGGAGAACATCACGGTGGGTGTGAGAACATCACGGCGGAGTGGAGAACAACGCGGCGGGGATGGAGAACATCGCGGCGGGGATACAGAAAATCGCAACGGGGATTGAGAACATCACTGCGTGGATGGAGAACATCGCGGCGGGGATGGAGAACATCACGGCGGGGATGGAGAACATCACGGCGGGGATGGAGAACATCACGGCGGGGATGGAGAACATCACGGAGGGGATGGAGAACATCGCGGCGGGGATGGAGAACATCACGGCGGGGATGGAGAACATCACGGCGGGGATGGAGAACATCGCGGCGGGGATGGAGAACATCACGGCGGGGATGGAGAACATCGCGGCGGGGGTGGAGAACATCACGGCGGGGATGGAGAACATCACGGCGGGGATGGAGAACTTCGTGGCGGGGATGGAGAACATGCGGCCGGGGTGGAGGACATCACGGCGTGGGTGGAGAACATCACGGCGGGGGTGGAGAACATCGTGGTGGAGGTGGAGAACATCACGGCGGGGATGGAGAACTTCGTGGCGGGGATGGAAGAACATCACGGCGGGGGTGGAGAACATCACGGCGGGGATGGAGAACATCACGGCGGGGATACAGAACATTGCAACGGGGATGGAGAACATCACGGTGGAGGTGGAGAACATCACGGCGTGGATGGAGAACATCATGGCCGGGGTGGAGAACATCACGGCGGGGATGGAGAACATCGCGGCGGGAATGGAGAACATCACGGCGGGGATGGAGAACATCACGGCGGGGATGGAGAACATCACGGCGGGGATGGAGAACATCACGGCGGGGCATGAGAACATCACGGCGGGTAGACAGAACATCGCAACGGGGATGGAGAACATCGCGGCGGGGGTGGAAAACATCTCAGCGGAGGTGGAGAACATCATGGCGGGGATCGAGAACATCACGGCGGGGATACAGAACATTGCAACGGGGATGGAGAACATCACGGCGGGGATGGAGAACATCACGGCGGGGATGGAGAACATCACGGCGGGGATACAGAACATTGCAACGGGGATGGAGAACATCACGGTGGGGATGGAGAACATCACGAAGGGGGTGGAGAACATCACGGCGGGGATGGAGAACATCACGGTGGGGATGGAGAACATCACGGTGGGGATACAGAACATCGCGGCGGAGGTGGAGAACATCACGGCGGTGGTGGAGAACATCACGACGCGGATGGAGAACATCACGGCGGGGGTGGAGAACATCACGGTGGAGGTGGAGAACATCACGGCGGGGATGGAGAACATCACGGCGGGGATGGAGAACATCACGGTGGGGGTGGACAACATCGCAGCGGAGGTGGAGAACATCACGGCGGGGATGGAGAACATCAGGGCGGGGTACACAACATCGCAACGGGGATGGAGAACATCACGGCGAGGATGGAGAACATCACAGCGGGGATGGAGAACATCGCGGCGGGGATGGAGAACATCACGGCGGGGATGGAGAACATCACGGTGGGGGTGAGAACATCACGGCGGGGATGGAGAACATCACGGTGGGTATGGAGAACATCACTGTGGGTGTGAGAACATCACAGTGGGTGTGAGAACATCACGGTGGGGATGGAGAACATCACGGTGGGTGTGAGAACATCACGGTGGAGGTGGAGAACATCACAGTGGAGGTGGAGGACATCGCGGTGGAGGTGGAGAACATCACAGTGGAGGTGGAGAACATGGTGGTGGGGATGGTGAACATCCTTGCGGGGGTGGAGAACATCCTTGCGAGGGTGGAGAACATCTTTGCAGGGGTGGAGAACCTCGCGGCGGAGTGGAGAACATCACGGCAGAGTGGAGAACATCACGGCGGGGATGGAAAACATCACGGCGGGGGTGGAGAACATCACGGCGGAGGTGGAGAACATCACGGCGGGGGTGGAGAACATCACGGCGGGGATGGAGAACATCACGGCGGAGGTGGAGAACATCACGGCGGGGGTGGAGAACATCACGGCGGGGATGGAGAACATCACGGCGGGGGTGGAGAACATCACGGCGGGACTCAGAACATCACGGCGGGACTCAGAACATCACAGCGGGGATGGAGAACACCGCGGCGGGGATGGAGAACATCGCGGCGGGGTGGAGAACATCGCGGCGGGGATGGAGAACATCGCGGCGGGGATGGAAAACACCACGGCGGAGTGGAGAACATCACAGCGGGGATGGAAAACACCACGGTGGAGTGGAGAACATCACGGCGGGAATAGAGACCATCACGGCGGGGAGGAGAACATCACGGCGGAGTGGAGAACATCACGGTGGGGGGGTATGGAGAACATCACGGTGGGGGGGTATGGAGAACATCACGTTGTAGGTGGCGAACATCACGGCTGGGATGGAGAACATCGCAGTGGAGGTGGAGAACATCGCGGCGGGGATGGAGAACATCGCGGCGGGGCATGAGAACATCACGGCGGGGATACAGAACATTGCAACGGGGACGGAGAACATCACGGTGGAGGAGGAGAACATCGCAATGGGGATGGAGAACATCACGGTGGAGGTGGAGAACATCACGGCGGGGGTGGAGATCATCACCGCGGGGATGGAGAACATCGCGGCAGGGATACAGAACATTGTGGTGGAAGTGGAGAACATCCTTGCGGGGGTGGAGAACATCGCGGCGGGGATGGAGAACATCACGGCGGGGGTGGAAAACATCACGGCGGGGATGAAGAATATCGAGGCAGGGATGGAGAACATCCTTGCGGGGATGGAGAACATCCTTGCGGGGATGGAGAACATCCTTGCGGGGGTGGAGAACATCGCGGCGGGGATGGAGAACATCCTTGCGGGGATGGAGAACATCCTTGCGGGGGTGGACAACAACCTTGCGGGGGTGGACAACATCGCGGCGGGGATGGAGAACATCACGGCGGGGATGGAGAGCATCACGGCGAGGATGGAGAACATCATGGCGGGGGTGGAGAACATCACGGCGGGGATGGAGAACATCATGGCGGGGGTGGAGAACATCACGGCGGGGATGGAGAACATCGCGGCGGGGGTGGAGAACATCTTTGCAGGGGTGGAGAACCTCGCGGCGGAGTGGAGAACATCACGGCGGAGTGGAGAACATCATGGCGGAGTGGAGAACATCGCGGCGGGAGGGAGAACATCACGGCGGGGATTGAGAACATCACGGCGGGGATGGAGAACATCACGGCGGGGATGGAGAACATCGCGGCGGGAGGGAGAACATCACGGCGGGGATGGAGAACATCACGGCGGGGATGGAGAACATCGCGGCGTGAGTGAGAACATCATGGCGGGGATGGAGAACATCACGGCGGGACTCAGAACATCACAGCGAGGATGGAGAACATCGCGGCTGGGATGGAGAACATCACGGCGGGGGTGAGAACAACACGGTGGGGGTGAGAACATCACGGCGGAGTGGAGAACAACGCGGCGGGGATGGAGAACATCACGGTGGGTGTGAGAACATCACGGCGGAGTGGAGAACAACGCAGCGGGGATGGAGAACATCACGGTGGGTGTGAGAACATCATGGCGGAGTGGAGAACAACGTGGTGGGGATGGAGAACATCACGATGGGTGTGAGAACATCACGGCGGAGTGGAGAACAACGCGGCGGGGATGGAGAACATCGCGGCGGGGATACAGAAAATCGCAACGGGGATTGAGAACATCACTGCGTGGATGGAGAACATCGCGCGGGGTGGAGAACATCACGGCGGGGATGGAGAACATCACGGCGGGGATGGAGAACATCACGGAGGGGATGGAGAACATCGCGGCGGGGATGGAGAACATCACGGCGGGGATGGAGAACATCACGGCCGGGTGGAGAACATCACAGCGGGGATGGAGAACATCACGGCGGGGATGGAGAACATCGCGGGGGGGATGGAGAACATCACGGTGGGGATGGAGAACATCGCGGCAGGGGTGGAGAACATCACGGCGGGGATGGAGAACATCACGGCGGGGATGGAGAACTTTGTGGCGGGGATGGAGAACATGCGGCCGGGGTGGAGGACATCACGGCGTGGGTGGAGAACAACACGGCGGGGGTGGAGAACATCGTGGTGGAGGTGGAGAACATCACGGCGGGGATGGAGAACTTCGTGGCGGGGATGGAAGAACATCACGGCGGGGGTGGAGAACATCACGGCGTGGATACAGGACATCGCGGCGGAGGTGGAGAACATCACGGCGGGGGTGGAGAACATCACGGCGGGGGTGGAGAACATCACGGCGGGGATGGAGAACATCACGGCGTGGATGGAGAACATCACGGCGGGGATGGAGAACATCGCGGAGGGGATGGAGAACATCACGGCGGGGATACAGGACATCGCGGCGGAGGTGGAGAACATCACGGCGGGGGTGGAGAACATCACGGCGGGGGTGGAGAACATCACGGCGGGGATGGAGAACATCACGGCGTGGATGGAGAACATCGCGGAGGGGATGGAGAACATCACGGCGGGGATACAGGACATCGCGGCGGAGGTGGAGAACATCAAGGCAGGGGTGGAGAACATCACGGCGGGGACGGAGAACATCACGGCCGGGGTGGAGGACATCACGGCAGGGATGGAGAACATGGCGGCGGGAATGGAGAACATCACGGTGGGGATGGAGAACATCACGGCGGGGCATGAGAACATCACGGCGGGGCATGAGAACATCACGGCGGGGATGGAGAACATCACGGCGGGTAGACAGAACATCGCAACGGGGATGGAGAACATCACGGTGGAGGTGGAGAACTTCACGGCGGGGATGGAGAACATCGCGGCGGGGTGGAAAACATCGCAGCAGAGGTGGAGAGCATCACGGCGGGGATACAAAACATCGCAACGGGGATGGAGAACATCACGGCGGCGATGGAGAACATCACGGCGGGGATACAGAACATTGCAACGGGGATGGAGAACATCACGTTGGAGGTGGAGAACATCACGGCGTGGATGGAGAACATCACGGCCGGGGTGGAGAACATCACGGCGGGGATGGAGAACATCGCGGCGGGGCATGAGAACATCACGGCGGGTAGACAGAACATCGCAACGGGGATGGAGAACATCGCGGCGGGGTGGAAAACATCGCAGCAGAGGTGGAGAGCATCACGGCGGGGATACAAAACATCGCAACGGGGATGGAGAACATCACGGCGGCGATGGAGAACATCACGGCGGGGATACAGAACATTGCAACGGGGATGGAGAACATCACGTTGGAGGTGGAGAACATCACGGCGTGGATGGAGAACATCACGGCCGGGGTGGAGAACATCACGGCGGGGATGGAGAACATCGCGGCGGGAATGGAGAACATCACGGTGGGGATGGAGAACATCACGGCGGGGATGGAGAACATCACGGCGGGGCATGAGAACATCACGGCGGGTAGACAGAACATCGCAATGGGGATGGAGAACATCGCGGCGGGGATGGAAAACATCGCAGCGGAGGTGGAGAACATCATGGCGGGGATCAAGAACATCACGGCGGGGATACAGAACATTGCAACGGGGATGGAGAACATCATGGCGGGGATGGAGAACATCACGGCGGGGATGGAGAACATCACGGCGGGGATGGAGAACATCACGGCGGGGATACAGAACATTGCAACGGGGATGGAGGACATCACGGTGGGGATGGAGAACATCGCGAAGGGGGTGGAGAACATCACGGCGGGGATGGAGAACATCACGGTGGGGATCGAGAACATCACGGCGGGGATACAGAACATCGCGGCGGAGGTGGAGAACATCACGGCGGGGGTGGAGAACATCACGGTGGAGGTGGAGAACATCACGGCGGGGATGGAGAACATCGCGGCGGGGGTGGAGAACATCTTTGCAGGGGGGCAGAACCTCGCGGCGGAGTGGAGAACATCACGGCGGAGTGGAGAACATCGCGGCGGGGTGGAGAACATCACGGCGGGAGGGAGAACATCACGGCGGGGATGGAGAACATCGCGGCGGGGATGGAGAACATCGCGGCGGGTGGGAGAACATCACGGCGGGGATGGAGAACATCGCGGCGGGGATGGAGAACATCGCGGCGTGAGTGAGAACATCATGGCGGGGATGGAGAACATCACGGCGGGACTCAGAACATCACAGCGGGGATGGAGAACATCGCGGCTGGGATGGAGAACATCACGGCGGGGGTGAGAACAACACGGTGGGGGTGAGAACATCACGGCGGAGTGGAGAACAACGCAGCGGGGATGGAGAACATCACGGTGGGTGTGAGAACATCATGGCGGAGTGGAGAACAACGTGGTGGGGATGGAGAACATCACGGTGGGTGTGAGAAAATCACGGCGGAGTGGAGAACAACGCGGCGGGGATGGAGAACATCGCGGCGGGGATACAGAAAATCGCAACGGGGATTGAGAACATCACTGCGTGGATGGAGAACATCGCGGCGGGGTGGAGAACATCACGGCGGGGATGGAGAACATCACGGCGGGGATGGAGAACATCACGGAGGGGATGGAGAACATCGCGGCGGGGATGGAGAACATCACAGAGGGGATGGAGAACATCGCGGCGGGGATGGAGAACATCACGGCGGGGATGGAGAACATCACGGCCGGGTGGAGAACATCACGGCGGGGATGGAGAACATCACGGCGGGGATGGAGAACATCGCGGCGGGGATGGAGAACATCACGGCGGGGATGGAGAACATCACGGCGGGGGTGGAGAACATCACGGCGGGGATGGAGAACATCACGGCGGGGATGGAGAACTTCGTGGCGGGGATGGAGAACATGCGGCCGGGGTGGAGGACATCACGGCGGGGGTGGAGATCATCGTGGTGGAGGTGGAGAACATCACGGCGGGTATGGAGAACTTCGTGGCGGGGATGGAAGAACATCACGGCGGGGGTGGAGAACATCACGGCGGGGATGGAGAACACCACGGCGGGGATGGAGAACACCACGGCGGGGATGGAGAACATCACGGCGGGGATGGACGAACATCACGGCGGGGGTGGAGAACATCACGGCGGGGATGGAGAACATCACGGCGGGGGTGGACGAACATCACGGCGGGGGTGGAGAACATCACGGCGGGGATGGAGAACATCGCGAAGGGGGTGGAGAACATCACGGCGGGGATGGAGAACATCACGGCGGGGATACAGAACATCGCGGCGGAGCTGGAGAACATCACGGCGGGGGTGGAGAACATCACGGCGCAGATGGAGAACATCACGGCAGTGGTGGAGGACATCACGGCCGGGGTGGAGAACATCACAGCGGGGATGGAGAACATCGCGGCGGGGATGGAGAACATCACGGCGGGGATGGAGAACATCACGGCGGGAATGGAGAACATCACGGCGGGGTGGAAAACATCACGGCGGGGATGGAGAACATCACGGCAGGGATGGAGAACATCACGGCGGGGATACAGAACATCGCGGCGGAGGTGGAGAACATCACGGCGGGGATGGAGAACATCACGGCGTGGATGGAGAACATCGCGGAGCGGATGGAGAACATTACGGCGGGGATACAGGACATCGCGGCGGAGGTGGAGAACATCACGGCGGGGGTGGAGAACATCACGGCGGGGATGGAGAACATCACGGCCGGGGTGGAGGACATCACGGCGGGGATGGATAACATCGCGGCGGGAATGGAGAACATCACGGCGGGGCATGAGAACATCACGGCGGGGCATGAGAACATCACGGCGGGTAGACAGAACATCGCAACGGGGGTGGAGAACATCACGGCGGGGATGGAGAACATCACGGCCGGGGTGGAGGACATCACGGCGGGGATGGAGAACATCGCGGCGGGGATGGAGAACATCACGGCGGGGCATGAGAACATCACGGCGGGGATGGAGAACATCACGGCGGGGATGGAGAACATCGCGGCGGGGATGGAGAACATCGCGGCGGGGCATGAGAACATCACGGCGGGGATGGAGAACATCACGGCGGGGCATGAGAACATCACGGCGGGTAGACAGAACATCGCAACGGGGATGGAGAACATCACGGTGGAGGTGGAGAACTTCACGGCGGGGATGGAGAACATCGCGGCGGGGTGGAAAACATCGCAGCAGAGGTGGAGAGCATCACGGCGGGGATACAAAACATCGCAACGGGGATGGAGAACATCACGGCGGGGATGGAGAACATCACGGCGGGGATACAGAACATTGCAACGGGGATGGAGAACATCACGTTTGAGGTGGAGAACATCACGGCGTGGATGGAGAACATCACGGCCGGGGTGGAGAACATCACGGCGGGGATGGAGAACATCGCGGCGGGAATGGAGAACATCACGGTGGGGATGGAGAACATCACGGCGGGGATGGAGAACATCACGGCGGGGCATGAGAACATCACGGCGGGTAGACAGAACATCGCAACGGGGATGGAGAACATCGCGGCGGGGGTGGAAAATATCGCAACGGAGGTGGAGAACATCATGGCGGGGATCGAGAACATCACGGCGGGGATACAGAACATTGCAACGGGGATGGAGAACATCACGGTGGGGATGGAGAACATCGCGAAGGGGGTGGAGAACATCACGGCGGGGATGGAGAACATCACGGTGGGGATCGAGAACATCACGGCGGGGATACAGAACATCACGGCGCGGATGGAGAACATCACGGCGGGGGTGGAGAACATCACGGTGGAGGTGGAGAACATCACGGCGGGGATGGAGAACATCACGGCGGGGATGGAGAACATCACGGTAGGGGTGGACAACATCGCAGCGGAGGTGGAGAACATCACGGTGGGGATGGAGAACATCAGGGCGGGGATACACAACATCGCAACGGGGATGGAGAACATCACGGCGAAGATGGAGAACATCACAGCGGGGATGGAGAACATCGCGGCGGGGATGGAGAACATCACGGCGGGGATGGCGAACATCACGGTGGGGGTGAGAACATCACGGCGGGGATGGAGAACATCACGGTGGGTATGGAGAACATCACGGTGGGTGTGAGAACATCACAGTGGGTGTGAGAACATCACTGTGGGGATGGAGAACATCACGGTGGGTGTGAGAACATCACGGTGGAGGTGGAGAACATCACAGTGGAGGTGGAGAACATCACGATGGAGGTGGAGAACATCACGGTGGAGGTGGAGAACATCACGGCGGGGATACAGAACATCGCGGTGGAGATGGAGAACATCACAGTGGAGGTGGAGAACATGGTGGTGGGGATGGTGAACATCCTTGCGGGGGTGGAGAACATCCTTGCGGGGGTGGAGAACATCTTTGCAGGGGTGGAGAACCTCGCGGCGGAGTGGAGAACATCACGGCGGAGTGGAGAACATCACGGCGGGGATGGAAAACATCACGGCGGTGGTGGAGAACATCATGGCGGGGGTGGGAACATCACGGCGGAGGTGGAGAACATCACGGCGGGGGTGGAGAACATCACGGCGGAGGTGGAGAAGATCACGGCGGGGGTGGAGCACATCACGGCGGGGATGGAGAACATCACGGCGGAGGTGGAGAACATCACGGCGGAGGTGGAGAACATCACGGCGGGGGTGGAGAACATCACAGCGGAGGTGGAGAACATCACGGCGGGGGTGGAGAACATCACGGCGGGACTCAGAACATCACAGCGAAGATGGAGAACATCACGGCGGGGGTGGAGAACATCGCGGCGGGGATGGAGAACATCGCGGCGGGGATGGAAAACTCCACGGCGGAGTGGAGAACATCACAGCGGGGATGGAAAACACCACGGTGGAGTGGAGAACATCACGGCGGGAATAGAGACCATCACGTCGGGGAGGAGAACATCACGGCGGAGTGGAGAACATCACGGTGGGGGAGTATGGAGAACATCACGTTGAAGGTGGCGAACATCACGGCTGGGATGGAGAACATCGCAGTGGAGGTGGAGAACATCGCGGCGGGGATGGAGAACATTGCGGCGGGGCATGAGAACATCACGGCGGGGATACAGAACATTGCAACGGGGATGGAGAACATCACGGTGGAGGAGGAGAACATCGCAACGGGGATGGAGAACATCACGGTGGAGGTGGAGAACATCATGGCGGGGATGGAGAACATCGCAGCTGAGGTGGAAAACATCACGGCGGGGGTGGAGAACATCACCGCGGGGATGGAGAACATCGCGGCAGGGATACAGAACATTGTGGTGGAAGTGGAGAACATCCTTGCGGGGGTGGAGAACATCGCGGCGGGGGTGGAGAACATCACGGCGGGGGTGGAAAACATCACGGCGGGGATGAAGAACATCGAGGTGGGGATGGAGAACATCCTTGCGGGGATGGAGAACATCCTTGCGGGGGTGGAGAACATCGCGGCGGGGATGGAGAACATCCTTGCGGGGATGGAGAACATCCTTGCGGGGGTGGAGAACATCCTTGCGGGGGTGGACAACATCGCGGCGGGGATGGAGAACATCACGGCGGGGATGGAGAGCATCACGGCGAGGGTGGAGAACATCATGGCGGAGGCGGGGAACATCACGGCGGGGATGGAGAACATCATGGCGGGGGTGGAGAACATCACGGCGGGGGTGGAGAACATCACGGCGGGGATGGAGAACATCGCGGCGGGGATGGAGAACATCACGGCGGGGATGGAGAACATCATGGCGGGGGTGGAGAACATCACGGCGGGGGTGGAGAACATCACGGCGGGGATGGAGAACATCACGGCGGGGATGGAGAACATCACGGCGGGGATGGAGATCATCCCGGCGGGGATGGAGAACATCCCGGCGGGGATGGAGAACATCGCGGCGGGGATGGAGAACATCGCGGTGAGGTGGAGAACATCCCGGCGGGGATGGAGAACATCATGGTGGAGGTGGAGAACATCCCGGCGGGGATGGAGAACATCGTGGTGGAGGTGGAGAACATCCCGGCGGGGATGGAGAACATCGCGGTGAGGTGGAGAACATCACGGCGGGGATGGAGAACATCACGGCGGGGATGGAGATCATCCCGGCGGGGATGGAGAACATCCCGGCGGGGATGGAGAACATCACGGCAAGGATGGAGAACATCATGGCGGAGGCGGGGAACATCACGGCGGGGATGGAAAACATTGCGGCGGGGATGGAGAACATCGCGGCGGGGATGGAGAACATCCCGGCGGGGATGGAGAACATCGCGGTGAGGTGGAGAACATCCCGGCGGGGATGGAGAACATCATGGTGGAGGTGGAGAACATCCCGGCGGGGATGGAGAACATCGCGGTGAGGTGGAGAACATCCCGGCGGGGATGGAGAACATCATGCCGGGGGTGGAGAACATCACGGCGGGGATGGAGAACATCGCGGCGGGGATGGAGAACATCCCGGCGGGGATGGAGAACATTGCAGCAGGACTCAACTGCATCCAATAGGGGCACCACTGAATTTGAGCACCACGTGCTTCTTGCCGTTGGAAGCCATGTCTTCACTGGAGGTGTCCTGGGCTACAGAGACTGAAAGCCTTGCGCAGGGGCGCTAGTAAGATATGGCGCGCAGAGGTAGGGACCCCTGAGGTCATGGCGGGCTGTGCAAATCAGATGCCACCTGCCAGAGAAATAGCATGTTTCCCGTGGGTGAATAATTAATGCAGTTTGAAGCGCACGATGTGGTGCGAAAGCCACCATTGCGGCCATGGGATTGAACGCTGTCTCTTTCACTCGCTAACATTCTCAGTGCATTTCACAGAAAATCACTGTCATTAACTTTGGTTTCTCTCTGGAATTTTGGCCTGTTTTGGGATTGGTGCGGCAAGCAGAATGCAATCAGTTCTGAGTCAACTGCCCTACATCCTGTTCAAGAAAATACACACTTTAAATAAACCCCCCAGGCCCATTGGGAGCCTGATGCACATCATGTGCGAGGGGTCAATGGGGTGGGTGTGGGGCATGACTTATTTTTATTTGTTGACGGAATGTGGGTGTTGCTGGCTCGGCCAGCATTTAGCACCCATCCTGAATTGCCTTGGTGTTTGCTGGGCCATTTCAGAGGACAGTTACGAGTCAACCACATTGCTGTGGGTCTGGAGTCACATGTAGGCCAGACCGGGTAAGGGCGGCAGATTTCCTTCCCTAAAGGACATTAGTTAAACAGATGGGTTTTTGCAACAATCGACAATCGTTTCATGGTCGTCATTGAACCTTTAATTCTAGATTTGTGTGGAATTTATCCATCCAGCATGCTGGGATTTAGAGCATTACCCCGGGTATCTGGGTTACTCCTTATCTGCCCCAGATCTTCATCCAAGACCTTGCCAAATTATTCTCACTTGCTGTATACTTTGCAATTAAAAAGGAAGAATGTCTGCCATCCTTAACTGGGCCCATGTGACTCCAGTCCCTCCCCGGTGTGATTAAATCTCAAATCCGCTCTGGTGTCACCTAGAATAATAATAATCGCTTATTGCCACAAGTAGGCTTCAATGAAGTGACTGTGAAAAGCCCCTAGTCGCCACATTCCGGCGCCTGCTGGGGGAGGCCGGTATGGGAATTGAACCTGCGCTGCTGGCATTGTTGTGCATTACAAGCCAGCTGTTTAGCCCACTGTGCCATACCAGCCCCGAACCATTCGTTGTATCTGACACCTATCAGTGGTTCAGGAAAGACAGTCCACCATCATCTGCTCAAGGCCAAACCGGGATGGACAGGAATCGAAACCCTTAGGCCCACATCCGGAGAATGAATGCTGAAATTGGCAAGGTCATGATCGCCTTGAGTCTCTGTAGCAGTTCCTGGATGTGTTGACAGATGTTACTATGCCTGCTTTCAGTCTCTAAATACATATACAGTCAGATATTTTGGTAGTTTGTTTTAGCTAGCTCTTTGCAAAGTACAGATTCACACTGCACTCATGGTTTTTCCAATGCATCGGTATCATGGAATCACGTACAATTCACAATACAGCCCCACTGCTTTCCGCCAGTGCCTATGCTCCATACAAGCCACTTCTCCCAGCATACTTCATCTAACCGTGTCAATGTGTCCGTCTATTCCTTTCTCCCTCGTGAACCTAACTGATCCCCTTTAACAGGGAACACAAGGGGCTTGAGTGCCAGACAGAAACCTCTCTCTCTCTCTCTCTCTCTTTGTCATAATGGGACTATGAGTCAATTCAGACAAACATGGTGAGCCTTTGAACGTGCACTGCCGCACAAAGTCACTGTGGGTGTTAATAAGAAACAAACTGATCGGAAAAGTTCATTGGAGAAGTCCGCATCTCGTCACCTTTTAAAATGCGGTCATTAGCATTTTGAATAAATAACTAAAATTGCGCCACTTTACTCACAAGACCTTCTAATATCAGCAAGCCTTGTGGATAATCACTGATTAATATGTCCTTAATTCCCTGATACTCTGCGGAGAAGCACAACTGATAAATTTGCATATCGCATAAAGGTTTTCCTTGTAGCTTTGGCATAAATGATTGCCTCCCTGTTGTATTTTGAATAACTTAAAAAGCAACCAGAGTGGATTTGCAGTTTTCTGGAAAGCTCAGTGCTAATTGGGTTGTTCCATGGCATTAAATTCGCACCATTTCAGCAACCAAGAACAGCACAGCGTAAACAAGCGTGTTCCTTAAAGTACAACCATTTATGGTTTCAGCTGAGATGGATAAGTATCCTCAATAGGTGGGCAGGCAGGGATGGCAATTCATGGGTAACTACATAGCCTGCGTTGCTTCAAACTGCAGATAGAAATTTATTTCCCTTCTCAAAGGTAGGCACTGTTGATGGTTTGATAGCAGCGTATGACCCATTTACATATTAACACTGCCTCATTCCTTCGGGAGACACATGTTAGTGCTGTCATCTCTCCAAATGCTGAGTAAATATAAGACGGCAGTCATAGATTACAGGCATTACTCTCCTTACCCAAAACAAATTGACCCTCATCTGTGAGGCTGTATGGGGATCTGATGGCACATAAACATTCTGTTAGATGCAATCCAATTAACATATATGTATGTGCATTAAATGAGGGTTTACATCTTACAGAGACTATTTATTGAGTCACAGCTTTCAGATGCCCAAGTTCCTCTTGTCAGTTATATTATTGGACTACACACTAATTATTTTGGCAGTGTAACTAGCTTTAATGAGCAGTATTACTGCACATTTCAATTGACATTTAAATTATAACATGCAGTGGGACTGTCTGCTGCATTGCAAATTATAGCTTTGCAAAAGTCAAAGCAATGATGATATAATCTAACAAGGGTGTCATTACTTTTGTGTGGACTTCAAGCGCTGATCTCCTTGTGTATTCTGAGCGATGTAAGCTGTTAGATGAAACATTATTTATAGATCGGGAATTATTTTTTATCCACGAGTCAAATTTGTACTGGTTAGCATTGCAGCCCTGCATTGGAAAGCTATCCCTGATGTGACAGTGTCGCAGATCCATCTTATGTACGCCCCACTGCCAATAACGATGTTCTTTTGAACCCTGGCTTCCACTCAGAGCACCTCTTAGAAATTATAACATCGGAAACACATAATTTAGTCCAATCGGTGCATGTGGATGTTTACCCCCTGTAAGACAGAAACAGTCCCAATCACACGCGCACACCCAATTTCTCGTTTCCCTTCCAAACATTTACCTTCCATCCCGCACCCAACCTAACCTTTTTCGTTTCTTCATTATCCACTCACCTTGGAAGCCAATCATGCAGCTGCTCAAGTCTCTGCATGAAGAGGTTGATCCTGCCCTCAGTTCTAGGTCTGGTATGTTAAATTATGTGGCTGCGGCCCTTCATTCCTGACCCCTCAACTGCCAAGAAAGGGTATCTACTGTCATGAGAATGGCACCTTAAGAAATGTTTGTCTTCTCAAGTGGCTGCAGTGATGTCATTGTGTGGGTGGAGCTGGGCTCGGCTTTTTACTTTCGTTTTGAGCTGGAAGCTGTTTTGTAGCTGAGATTTAGTTACGTTTTCAGTTGAAGAGCTGCATTCAAACCAGGGAGGTGTATTTTGACCTCTCTCTCTGCATGCTAAAGAATGTCTCCAGATCACTTGATGATTTCAAAGTAGTACCTCTTTCTGTAAGGAATGCAAACCTACTGTCTTTGTTAAAAAGGGTCTTTGGCTTATGCACGTTGTTAGGAAAGTTACTGAGGGTTACCTATAGAGTATTGTATCTTTGGCGGGGGGGTGGGGGAGGGGGGTATCAGTGTTGGTAGTTGGTTGTCTGTTTATAAATGTTAACTGGATTCGTAGAATCAACGTTGTTTTTGTTTTAACATACTTTAGATCTCTGTTGCATCACACCTGTAAAGTGCTCCCCATAACCAAAATCTATTAAAAGTTGTGAGTCAGGTGAACTCCATGATATACTTTGGTGTTCTCTAAACCCTGGCCCATAATACCACGCCGGTGGTAGGCAACCTAGGCTCGTGAGTGGGTTTCATGAGTGGCCTCTGTTCGGAGACTGTTGTAAACCCTTCATCTGTTCTGTGTTTCCTTCTTAACCCCTGTCCTGCTGACGGCCTTTGATCTACCGTCTTCTTGCTAGCGGCTACAATACTGAGATTTTTGCTTGAACTACAGACTTTAGACAAACCTGAAACACCCCCGGTTTAATGGACTTACCCAGCACTTCCCGTTTGGGTTCTGTGGAAACGCCCGTGATGTCAGTTTGATAGAATTGACAAGCAGCCAATCAGTGTGGCTGGAATTCTGAACGAATTTTATTTTCTTGTTTTTTTAATATAAATTTAGAATACCCAATTCTTCTTTTTCCAATTAAGGGGCAATTTAGCGTGGCCAACCCACCTACCCAGCACATCTTTGGGTTGTGGGGGCGAAAGCCACACAAACAAGGGGAGAATGTGCAAACTCCACACAGACATTGACCCAGAGCCGGGATCGAACCTGGGACCTCGGCGCCGTGAGGTTGCAGTGCTACCCACTGCGCCACTGTGCTGCCCTTGAACTATCTCTTGTTGCTTGCGATTGGTGGAGCCGTTCAGAATCTCCCGGAAGAAAGGTGGGTCATGTGGAGAGCTCCATTCTGTCCTCAGTTCTGTGGGGAGTTCATCCCAGAAGCAGCTGGAAGGCACTTTCTCTCTCTGCTGCTCTCTCAGCCAGGTGATTTTAAAAAGCTCCTAGTCAGATCCGTGAAGGCACTCCTGTTTAAAAGATAGTCAGCGATCAGAACTGTAAAAGGAAACTTCTGGAGTGGAAAATTGCAAGCGGTTTCTCAACCAGATGTATGATTCTTTAACGCTCTCTCTGAATGGCTGTGTCTGCGAACAATATTTATAATGCAGCTGGACTTTCTGCACAGAGATCAGGCAAATGGAAGACACTGTAAAATTCTCTGGATTAAGCTTCCAGTAATATCTCGGAGAAGGGGGCTCCATCCAGTGGTCGGAGGTCAGAATTGCACTGACCTGAATCTCTTATGTGAATCAATTCCCCAAAGGATCACATTCGGAGATGACTGGCACCCACAGAGACCACAATTGCAGCAGCAAAGATTCTTCTCAAACCTTTTCCTCCCATTCCCTTTATTCTAACCCTTTTCCTTTCTCTTCACCGTGTGTTTGTGTTGTGCGTGTCTGGGTGGAGGGTGGGACGGGGTTCTGGGGAATAGACAATGATGCCAATTATTTCCTTTTATATGTTCATCTTTTACTCTTGTTATAAATAAACAGTTTGTCAATGTTTTACTGATAAATCTGGTGTCTGTAACTCATTGGAGCAGTTAAGGGTTAAAGATCTCAGGAAAACATGAATCATCGGTTAATTCACTGATGTTGGGGGTCTGGGGTATGTGGGGTTGGGAATGACTGCACACTCGCCCAGGGGTCTCCTTCACCTCAGTATTTGAAATCGGGCTTGTTCATTAACTGTGACCCCATGAATAAAATTAAATACATTTAATGCACTCTGAATATTTCACGAGTTATGGAAAATGCTTCATCATTTATATCAGTCATTTCCAAACTCAGGGTCGCGAGGGTGTCGCGGGTGTTGGGAGGGTCGCGGAGCGATTGGTCACAGCTTTCCCGCTTGGCGGAAGAAGTGTCCAACGGCCGCGACCGGATTTGAAGAATGTCGGCTGTCCCACGCATGTGTACCCCTCAGCCGGATGTAGCAGTGCGCAGGGTCGGAGCCCAGCGGGGCAGACCACCTCCTCTGTATGTCAGCACTTTTTTAAAAATTGATTTGTCTGTGGCGGCAGAGAGCAGGTCACGCGCCCGGTACACTGACGTAACGTACTCTGGGCGGGAAATTACTGAGGAGAGTTTCCTCCAGTTTGTAGCTGCCAGCAAGCAACAGGACTGCGTGAAGAACTGAAGATGGAACTTTTTGACTTAAGGAAGAGAGAGCCAGAGGCACTAACAGGCCAGGATCTCACAACTGAATCTGCTGGAGAGAGCTTGGCAGGAGCAGTGCTGGTGTGAGCTCCAGGACCTCTGCGGAACAGCCCATAGAGAAATGTAATGTTGAACGACAAAGCAAGTGAGATCGTGAGGATCAAGCAGCCTCACCTGTCGGGACAAAGGTAAGAGAAAATGGTGGGTCGCTAACTTCGGGCGGCGTGGGTCGCGAGGGTTGGCCGGTTGTTAAAAATGGGTCCCCGGGAAAAAAAGTTTGAAATACACTGATTTATATATTAATAGAACTTCATCAACTTCATAAAAGGAAAGAAATATTTACACTTTGGACAGAGAGGAAGCGCACGGCTCTCGCAGTCAATGTTCTGGGCAATCAGGACGAACCTCACCTCACTTTCCCTCGCTTTACGAAAGAATCACTTCAGACATACCGGTAGGAAAAAAGAACTACACTGACGGAAATCAGCGGAATGTGGCAACCCTGCACCTGGGCAGGGGTCAGCAAAATGTCTCGTGGGGCCACACTCAGAACCCTGATGGGCTGTAGGTAGCCACTAAGGAAGTATGCTGTCCCATTCATAGTGAACATTTCTATCATATCACTCTACAATTTGTATTCTTCTAATGGAAAATTGCCAAATTACAACAGTGACTAACCTCAAAAGTATTTCATTCATTGGCTGTACCGTGCTTTGGAGTGTCTCGGGGTCGTAAGTACAATATATAGGGCAGCACGGTGGCGCAGTGGTTAGCACGGCTGCCTCATGGCGCCGAGGTCCCAGGTTCGATCCCGGCTCTGGATCATTGCCCATGTGGAGTTTGCACATTCTCCCCGTGTTTGCGTGGGTTTCGCCCCCACAACTCAAAGATGTGCAGGGTAGGTGGACTGGCCACGCTAAATTGCCCCTTAATTGGAAAACATCAGTTGGGTACTCTAAAAAAAAATTTTTTAATACAATATATAAACACAAACCTTTCTCTCTGAACTTCCACCTGGAAAGGTGGAAGTTTGTACATTTTGGTAGAAGGAACAAGAGGATCTCATGCTTAGAAAATATATCTAGACATGGCACAGTAACAAGGGTTAAAAAAGATAGTAACGTTGCTGAATAAGAATGTAATAAACAAAGCACTAGGATTTATTTCTGAGATCAAATTAAAAATCAGAACAGGTGGTAGTAAAGTTGTATCGAAGCATGGCTAAACCATAATTGGAAACCAGGAACTGTCCGCTGCCTCACAGCGCCAGGGATCCGGGTTCGATTCTAACCTTGGGTGACTGTCTATCTGTGTGGAGTTTGCAAGTTCTTCCCGTGTCTGCGTGGGTTTCCTCCGGGTGCTCCGGTTTCCTCCCACAGTCCAAAGATGTGGTTAGGTGGATTGGCCACGCTAAATTGCCCGTTAGTGTCCAAAGGTTAGGTGGGGTTACGCGGTTGCGAGGGTGTGGGCCTAGGTAGGGTGCTATTTCAGAGGGCTGAAAGGCCTCTGTCTGCACTGTAAGGACTCCATGATCTGCCTCAACCATACCCAATGATAATCCACACCACACCTGATGATTACAGGGCCATTCAGCTCCTGACCTCATTGCAGGCTTGGTCCAAACATGGACAAATTAGCTGAACTCAAGAGGTGAGGTCAAGGCTGCATTTAACCAAGTGTGCCCTCGCAAGATTGAAGTTAATGGGAATTGGGGGGGAAACTCTCTTATTATTGGAGTCACACCTGGCACAAAGGAAGATGGTTCTGGTTGTTGGAGGCCCTAAGCCCCTGGACATCACTGCAGGAGTGCCTCAGGGTGATGTCCTCGGCCCAACAATCTTCAGCTGCCTCATAACAAGGTCAGAAGTGGGGATGTTTGCTGATAGTCTCACAGTGTTCAGCATCATTTGCAATTCCACAGACACTGAAGCAATTGCACATGTAGCAGGATCTGAACTCAAGAGCAGCTTTGTGCTGATCAGTGGCAGGTAACATTTGTGCCAGTTAAGTGCCAGGCAATGACCATCTGAAACAGCAGAGAGTCTAAGTATCTCCCCCTGAGGTTCAATGGCATTAGCATTCCAGAATCCCCCACCATCAAGGTCTCAGGGAGTTTCCATTGACCAGAATCTTAACTGGACCAGCCATGTCAATACTGAGCTACACGAGCAGGCGACATTAGCTTTAAGCCCTCTGTGCCTCTACCTGGGACTCTCATAATGAGATGAGATTGGGGTAATTTTGGGTCTCCACATGTAGCAGCACCAGTAGCCCCCCCCCCCTTCTCCTGGCCTGCCCTCGGCAACCTGTGGAGCCCCTGCACCCCTAGGGAAATCTCAACATTCCTCCCACCCCGATTCATGAGCTCATCAACCATCTTAATTGACCTTAACCCCGGGGGTGAGTGCTATGACAATCCCCCCCTCCGCCCCTCCCCCCCCCCATAACATAACCAGTGTCACAAGCACTATCAGGAAACATGCATGCTGGTAGCCACGAGTATCTTGGGGCCCTGTCCACCTCCGTTCCCTTCCCTGGCGGAACAGAAGAGGCGCTAAACTGGGGCCCTGCCTCGAGTGAATGTAGAAGATACCAGGCCACTGCCCAAAGAAAAACAAATGTTTCTTTGCCTAATATTTCTCCCTCAATCGACATCACCAAAAAAAAAACAGATTATAAACTCTGCTATTTATGGGATCCTGCTGTGTAAACATTGGCGGCGATGTTTCCTACACTGCAACATTGACTACAATTCAAAAGGTACTTGGCTGGCTGCAAGATGCCTTGGGACGCCAAGAGGCTGTGTGTGAAATGAGCTCTATGAACGTTAATCTTTCCATCATTTCCCAAGCCTCTGCAAAGTATCTCGGGACGTTTCTGGATGTTAAATGTGCAGTGTCAATGCAATTTTGTTGTTGTTTACACCTGAGGTTTGGAGAGTGGGAGCCGGGGGTGGAAGGGAGGGATCCCAGGTGTCGCAGTGTCTATCTCCATGAGAACACATTAGCCAAGTCTGGCAATGACTAATCTTGTACCTGAGTCTGTAACAACCAGTCGCTGGCCTGTCCCTCCCTCAGGATCGCAACGCTGCCGAATGATAAAGCCTGAGGCCTCGTTAATCTTTTTGTCTCTGAAACCGATTCCCTCCAGACTTTCTTCAGCCAAGCATTCCATTTGGTGGAAATCCCTTCCCTCAGGATTCGCTGACCTACTTTCCACAGCTTTCAGATTATGTCTCCACACTCACTCTAGACACAAACTTGCTCACACGGCACTGGAGCTCAGCCTGGAAGCACTGAGGGTCTGGGCCTAGCTGATTATTTTTAACAGTGAAATTATCATCCAGCTTTACAAGGAAGTTGAAGTGGGAATAAAACTATGTCTACTGAGAGGGTGGGGAGGTGGGGCAGGATGGGCGAAGAGGTGCTCAGTCACCCTATCTT
Source organism: Scyliorhinus torazame (assembly GCF_047496885.1). Lineage (NCBI taxonomy): Eukaryota > Metazoa > Chordata > Chondrichthyes > Carcharhiniformes > Scyliorhinidae > Scyliorhinus > Scyliorhinus torazame. The sequence continues at coordinate 9,501,072 of NC_092716.1, read as the reverse complement.
TTTTTTTCCTATTCATTCATGGGATGTGAGCATCAGCATCATTGGCTGGGCCCAGCATCTATTGTCCATCCCTAACTGCCCTTGAACTGCTTGCTCGGTCATTTCAGACGGTATTTTTAAGAGTCAACCATATTGCATTGAATCTGGAGTCATATGTGGGCCAGACCAGGTGAGCGTGGCAGATTTCCTTCCCTGAAGGACATTAGGGTGGCACAGTGATTAGCACTGCTGCCTCACAGCTCCAGGGGCCCAGGATCAATCCCCACCTCGAGTGACGGCCTGTGTGGAGTTTGCATTTCCTCCCCATATCTGCGTGTGTTTCCTCCGGGCGCTCCGGTTTCCTCCCACAGTCCAAAGATGGGCAAGTTGGGTGGATTGGCCGCGCTAAATTACCCTTAGTGTCTAAAAGGGTTAGGTGGGGTTTCTGGGTTAGGATGGAGGCATGGGCGTAAGTGCCTGCTCCTGCATCCTGCTCCAGAACCCTCCCAACCTGCTCCCGAGCCTTCCCAACCTCCTCCTGCACCCTGCTCCCGACCTCAACCCCCTCCCCACCGCCCCCCCCCCCCCCCACCCCCCCCCCCCCCCCCCCCCCCTTGCACCCTGCTCCCGAGCCTCCCTATTCAACTTGAAACCAAACTTCTGAGCCCTCCGACCCAACTGGAAACCAGGCCTGTCAGTCAGGCTTACTTCTTGGAACCAGTGTATGAGGGAAGATGCTCTCTGCGGAGGTAAAAGTCAGTAATTTGTGGAGGTTCAGGTTTTCTGATTGGAAAATCCACGTCCCCACACCCCCTGTACACCTCAGTAACCCACCCTCATTAACATTCAGTGCTCAGGGAACATGGGAAGACGGTAGGAAATTGGAATTGTTGAGGATCAGCCATAAGACCATAAGACCATAAGACATAGGAGCAGAAGTAAGGCCATTCGGCCCATCGAGTCCACTCCGCCATTCAATCATGGCTGATTTCAACTCCATTTACCCGCTCTCTCTCCATAGCCCTTAATTCCTCGAGAAATCAAGAATTTATCAACTTCTGTCTTAAAGACACTCAACGTCCCGGCCTCCACCGCCCTCTGTGGCAATGAATTCCACAGACCCACCACTCTCTGGCTGAAGAAATTTCTCCTCATCTCTGTTTTAAAGTGACTCCCTTTTATTCTAAGGCTGAGTCCCCAGGTCCTAGTCTCCCCTGCTAATGGAAACAACTTCCCTACGTCCACCCTATCTAAGCCATTCATTATCTTGTAAGTTTCTATTAGATCGCCCCTCAACCTCCTAAACTCCAAAGAATATAATCCCAGGATCCTCAGATGTTCATCGTATGTTAGGCCTACCATTCCTGGGATCATCCGTGTGAATCTCCGCTGGACCCGCTCCAGTGCCAGTATGTCCTTCCTGAGGTGTGGGGCCCAAAATTGCTCACAGTATTCTAAATGGGGCCTAACTAATGCTTTATAAAGCTTCAGAAGTACACCCCTGCTTTTATATTCCAAGCCTCTTGAGATAAATGACAACATTGCATTTGCTTTCTTAATTACGGACTCAACCTGCAAGTTTCTGATCTGACTGAGTGGCAGGACTGGCTGGAAAGGCTGAACAATCTCCTTGTAGCTCTTCAGTTCTTGTGATCGTGGATTGGCCAGTTGTTCCCCACACATATGGATGTGTTTGTGAATTTTCCACTGTGGACAAAGATGTCTGTCAAGCATCAAGAGCACAGGGGTCAAAGATGGCAAATAAACAGGGCTGGCTTCCGCCTGTGGGAGACAGAACCATCGGCTGTGTCGAGTCAGTTTCGATAAAGTACTGTTTGTGGATTGTTGTCAATGGCCCCTGCCCTCTGCCCCGGGGTATCTGAAGGTCATAAAACCAGTTCTCAGGGTCAAGGAGCAGAGGTCAGCGGAGTGAGTGCACAAGCAACGGGTTTCTGAAGCTCGGACTGGCCACAAAACCAGGACCATTCCCACGAAGGATGTGGATGAGAATTCCCTCCCCCACGCTGCAGTCTGACACCTCTGACGGGGAACCACTTGGAAAACTCTCCGAGGATGTTTGGTTGGTGGATATGGAAAGGGAATGTCAATGTCGAAAATCTGAGACAAAATGGCAGCAGATGCGCAGAGGGCGGGGGAGGTGGGGGGGGGGGGGGGACGAGATTGCACCGCTCAATAGAACATCCAAACATTCCCAAACATCCAGATCAATGGTGTCTGTCGGCGGTTGTCATCCGTGTCATGATATGCAAACATACAGATAATGATACACAGACAGGCAACTAATGAACACAGAGAACAGGACATGACCAATGAGCGGGCAGGACACTCAGGGGTGGTTTCCCACTATAAAAGGCACGAGGCACTCACACTCGGCCTCTTTCCACTGATGAACATCTACAGAGTGAGTCAGGGTGTATGTACAGTATCACACCTCCAGCACGTGGCTAAGAGCTAGTCTGGTTCAGTCAGTCAGAGTAACCAACTTAGGTTAGCAGAGAGTCGAACTCACAGAGAACTGAGCTAACTGTGCGACTGGTTCAGTAAATCAGATTGAACTAACTTCAAGGTCTGGAGTATCTTTTGGTTAAAGCTGCACCCAGTTGCAGTCTGTGTTATCGCAGAGTACATATCACATCAATCCACAGCTCAAAGTGGAGCTCTCTCGCCCCCAAGTCAGGAGGTGCCGGGTCGGAGTTCCATCCCAGAGACTGTCAGCAGGTCGGCCTGGTGCTTGTCGTGCAGTATTGAGGGGGTGCCGTCCAGACACACGGCAATTGGCTGGATGTTTCCACACACTGAACTCCATCCAGCGGAGAGCTGGTATCAGGAGCCTGCCTCATTGCGCCCTCAATCAGAAATCTGCGCTCGCACGTTTCTTGAGAGGGATCTGGCGAGACAAAGCGGGCTCGTTACTGTCTCCCACAGGAGTAAAGGGAAGCTAAGTGAGTTCAGTACATCGGGAGGCAGACTGGAATCGAAAGGTATGTTGAGTTTTTTTTATGGGATGTGGGGGTCACCAGCATTTGTTCCCCATCCCTAACTGCCCTTGAATGGCTTGCTCGGCCGTTCTGACAGTTCAGAGTCAGCCATGTTGTGTGGGTCTGGAGTCACCAGCTACCCATCCCCTGGGCTGCATGGGTCGGACTCTCAAACACTGTCATTTTCTCTTCCCCCACACCCCGCCAGGAGATGGCAGCCCATAACCGCTGGGAGCGGGTGAAATCTGGATGGGGACCGCCGGACCTGCGGCCTCGCACCGCGCCTCAGCAGAGAGCGGCGGCCCTGAGGAAAGGGAGGCCGCTGGCGGGCGAGGAAGTGAGACCCCCGCTGAGTTGCGGTTCAACATGCCACGGGTTCCAACCCCCCCCCCAACCCCCCCCCACACTCCAACCCCACTCCACCCACACCCCACCCTCACCCACCATCCCCATTCCCCCCCCCCCCCCCGCCCCCCCGGCCCGTGGTCTAATCATGCGTCTTGTCTTCTGTCTAGCAGGAGCTGCTGGCGATGGGGGGGGGGGGTCCATCTCGTCTCCACCCCCAGCCGGAGCCAGAGCCCCCCGCCTGTGAGCCGGACAGCAATGATGGGAGCGGCACGGACGGCAGCCCTCGACACGAGACCCAAGACACACTGGAGCTCAAGCCCGGGGATGGCAGAGACCTCCCGTCACGGCTGTCTCCAACACACCTCCCACCATCCCAAAGACACTCGCCTCGGTTGGGCACTTTAGTGAAGAGGCTCAGGGGACACTCTCTGATGCTCACCACACAGCTGACCCGGTACAGCAGGTGGAGGTGGGAACTCCCGAGGGGGCGGACGGTCGGAGGGCAGGTCGACCCAGGAACTACACGAGGGGTTGTCGGTGAGCATCCAGCACCTGCGAGCACAGCCAGAGGAGTCCAGTTGCGGGCAGCAGCAGGAGGTGGTGCCAGCCATACATGCCACCCAGGCCAACACCGCACGAGTGGCAACAGAGATGGAGACATTGGGGAGACAATGGTTTTGACGATGGATCAGCGTGTCCAAAGCCTGGGGCATTCTGTCTGTGCGCTGACCAAGGCAACAGTCCGCAGCCGCCACGCGATGTTGACAGAAACTCAGAGCACACGTGTCCCACGCTGTCGGGAAGTCGGCCCATGTGGGAGTGGGAGGAGCACCGGGGCAGGACCTTCAGGGACATCCTGAGGCCGTCCCAACGGCGAGCGGCGTACTCACCGATTATGCCATTTTGGAGGGGGTGGAACATCCGAAAACAGGCACCGCCCCCAATTTCGACGTCAAAGGGATTCTCCGCCCAATCGCTGAATGCGATTTCAGCACCGGCAAGCGGAGAATCCAGGCCGCAATGTTGTTCTTCGTAACTTGCATTTATAAACCAGCTTTCTTCATAGAATCATAGAATCCCGACAGTACAGAAGGAGGCCATTCGGCCCATCGAGTCTGCACCGGCTCTTCAAAAAAGCACCCTATTTATAGCTTTCCAGATAATAATCTGTCTTCTCATTTTTGCGACCAAAGTGGATAACCTCACATTTATCCAAATTAAACTGCATCTGCCATTCCTTTGACCACTCACTGAGCCTGTCCAAATCACACTGAAGGATCTCTGCATCCTCCTCATTTTCATTTAGTTTCCTCATCTAAATCGTTAATACATACTGCACCAAGCTGTGTATAGATCCTCGGCACGCACATGCAACCAGCCATACAAAATTATTACTTATCTCAGAATAGGACTTGAACCACACTGTGATTGAGCTCAGACCCTTACAGTCACCAAGAAATTCTATGTGGACAGTTCATAACCACGGGGACTCTGCGACAATCCATCATTTAATTAAGCCAAGAAAGCAATAAAGGAGAACTAAGGTTATTGCACATCTTAGGAAGAGTTGAGAGTTAAGTGAAAACCACGGAGAAGTTGGGACTCTGACAACAGAGAAGATTAAGAAGCGATTTAATCAAAGTGTTCAAAAGCATGAAGGGCAAGGTAAATAAGAAGAAAATGTTTCCAGCGTCAGGATCGCGTGGTAATGACCTGGAACCTGTTATCTAGGTCATTAGGGCAGCGAGTGAACGGGCTCTCAAAAGAAAGAAACTTGCAGGGTCACGGGGATAGAACGAGGGAATGACGCTGACTGAATTGCCCTGCAGAGACCCACCTGGACCTGATGGGCTGAATGTCCTCCTTCTGTGCCGTAATGGCCCGGTGACTCTGTGACTCAATGAGGGTCAGTCATCAGAGGACACAGATTTAATAATTAACCAAAACCCTAGAGTAGAAATGAGGAGACATTTTATTAAACCGTGAGCTGCAGTGAGCTATAGTGGGGCGGCACGGTGGCACAGCGGTTAGCACCGTCGTTTCACAGCACCAGGGACCTGGGTTCGATTCCCGGCTTGTGCTACTGTCTACGCGCATAGTCTGCACGTTCTCCCCGTGTCTGCGTGGAATTCCTCCGGGTGGCTCCGACTTCCTCCCACAAGTCCCCAAAGATGTGCCTGTTAGGTGGATTGGCCAGTCTAAATTGCCCTTAGTGTCCAAAAAATGTTGGGTGGGGTCACTGGGTTGCGAGGATGGGTTGGAGGTGTGGGCTTAGGTAGGGTGCTCTTTCCAGGGGCCGGTGCAGACTCGATGGGCCGAATGGCCTCCTTCTGCACTGTATATTCTGTGAAATTCTACCTAGAATATGTTTCATGAATGAATGGTGGAAGCAGGTTCGATTGCAACATTCATTAGTGGATTGTTGTACCCTACACGAGACTCATGGGGGCCGGATCGACTAGGCTCCATGTGAGTCTCATGGAGTATAAGCTTTCTCACTGAGGGGCAGAATACTCCGGCCCGAGTGCTGGTAATCCCTTCTGTGACCAGTAAAATAGAGTCTTTGTTATTCTGGTGAATAAATTCTTTGTTCCTGATGTTTCCTGTGCGGTCGCTTCCCTGAGCACAACACTGGCGACGAGCATTAGGTGGAACTGCGGAGGGCGCCATTTTCGGTGTACCGAGTCACCTCTCCAAAGGCCTCTGGAGGTAATTTTGCCTGCCACAGCGATGCCGCATTTTGGGAAGCTGGAAGTGTTTGATGCAGGTATTGGAGATTGGTCACAGTATGTCGAGCGATGCGTTCTTTCTTTCGGGCCAACACCATAATCAGCAATGAACGCCAGACCGTGATTCTCTTGGTGGCTTGTGGAGCACCCATCTTTAGTATGATGGTGAACTTAACCTGCCACGCAGTCCAGGACTCAGAGTCTTTCACGGACCTGGCATGTGGAAGATCACTTAAACCCCAAACTTCTGGACATCGTCCAGTGCTATTGTTTCATTACAGCCGAACGAGCCCCTAGGGAGTCCATAATGGGCTTTTTGGTGCGTCTTCGAAAACTCGTGGAATTCTGCGAATATGGTGCTGCTGTCTCGGAAAGGTTGCTTGACAGGTTGGTATGCGGGGTCCATAACTTAAGTTGCTCGCTGAGCTTCAGCTGGACCTCAAGAAGGCCGTGGAAATTGCCCGGTCGCGGGAAAGCGCAGAATGTTGCACGGATGAAAGTCCTCAGCTTAGACTGCACTGCTCCCTGGAGAGCGGCGGTCCCTGGGCAGGGTAACCCCGATTTACCCACCCTGGGCGGCAACCCTCGGACTCCAGGAGCCGGGTTGGATCCCGACCCAGGTGATGGCGGATGTGCGGTCGGTGTGGTCGCAGGGAGCAGTGTCCATGGGATGGTTTGTCCACCCGTTGCCCTGCTAGGCAGGACACCCACCCCAGGCCCGCACCTCTTTCGTGGAAGAACCCACAGATTATTGGCTGCAATTGAACTGTGTCTCCGCACCCAAAGACGCCCCCATTAATGTCAACGTTCAAGTCAATGGTCACCCATTACTAATGGAGTTGGACACAGGTGCTGCCGTCTTGGTTGTCGGTTGGCACACTTTTGAGAAACTCCGGACGGGAGTGCAGGATACCAAGGCTCAATTGCCACATACAATGGAGCGCTGCTGGCCATTGCTGGGACCAACATGGCCCCTATGGTCTACGGGTTATAGTCCACTGGCCTACCCATTGGTTTGGTGAAAGGTGACAGCTCCAGTTTGCTTGCCGTGACTGGCTACAATGCCTCAGTATTAACTGGCAGCAGGTCTTCCAGATGGGCTCAGGTGGACTCAACACGGTGCGAACAAAGTACCCTGAAGTTTTCAAAACTGGGCTGGGGACGATCCGCGGGGCCGTGGTGAAGACCCTCGTGGACCCTGAGGCTCGCCCACTTCCTCATGCACCGCTACCTAAAATAGAAATGGCACTCGGTCGGCTCGGAGGCTTGCGGATCATCCGGCCGGTGAAGTTTTCAGATTGGGCAGCACCGGCCGTCCCTGTAATGAAACCCGATTTCGGCGGGCAGGTACACCTCGCGTTGCTGGTGGCCATGAGGTCCTGGCTAATGATGCCAGAACAGAGGCCGGAGACTAATTCAGAGACTCGATATAACAAGGTCCAAGTGGCCACCCATGCTGTCACAGAATAGAATTCCTACAGTGCAGAAGGAGGCCATTCGTCCATTGGGTCTGCACCGACCCTCCAAAGGATCACCCCACCCAGACCCCTCCCTATCCCAGTGACTCCAGCTAACCTATTTTTTTGGACACGAAGGGGCAATTTAGCGTGGCCAATCCACCTGACCCGAACATCTTTTGACTGTGGGAGGAAACCGGAGCACCCGGAGGAAACCCACGCAGACACGGGGAGAAAGTGCAGACTCCACGCAGTCACCCAAAGCCAGAATTGAACCCAGGTCCCTGTTGCTTTGAGGCAGCAGTGCTGACCACTGTGCGACCATGCCGTCATTGAGCGATTCGTTGGACTGCTCAAAATGCAGTTCCAATGACTCAGCCGCCCCGGAGGCGCCCTGAAAACTGTCTGCTTCTACCTACCCTGAGCCAGTCTCTTACCGTCTTCAATCTGGTGTCAGCTGGGGCTCAGTTGGTAGCATTTTCACCGCTGATTCCGATGGCTTCGGTTCAAGCCCCACTCCAGAAACCTGAGCACTAAATCCGGGCTGGTGCTCAGGTATGGCACTGAGGGAGGTACAATCTCTTTGAATGAGATGTCAAGCGAATTGTCTGCCCTCTCCAGTGGGGATATATTTGCGGAAGAACCACGGAGTTCTCCCCAGTGTCCTGGCCAACATTTGTCCCTCGACCAAGACCGCTGGAAATAAATGATCTGATCATTGTCACATGGCTGTTTGTGGGAGCTTGCTGTGCCCAAATTGGCTGCCCCGTTTTCTACATGAGGACACGGGCTTTGGGACATCCTGAGGTCGTGACCTGGGCCGTGGAAATGCAAGTCATTCTTTCTTCACACACGTACAACATTGGCTGGTTGAGAAGGGTGCGGCTCTTACCAACCAACCCAAAGCCCACCAGAGGGTCACTTTATCCAATGGCATGAAAAAAAAACCAAGGTCAATGAAGCCCGAACAGGCTTCTGAGCACATTCCTCGAGTCACATTACAACTGCATTAAAAATTAAAGAGGTAAAGATTAATATTTTAAAAAGAATATCTGGCAGGATGAGAGTGTGCAATAGTTTAACTTAAATAAATTAAGCTGTGATTAATAAGAGGTCACCTGCTTTTAAAAAGAGAAACAGTCTGGTAGAAGTGTTAGAAAAATACATTTTCTGTCGCATTGGGTCAAAGAATGCAGACATTGTAAAAATTAAGTCGATTCATTGATAGAAAGAGGTAAGTTAGAGGTAACGTAAACACGTCGAGCGAATGTGTGCCAAGTGAAATACAGGAACGGTTATATCCAATCCATCAAATGTATTTATTTTGATAACACCGTGCAGTCCTCTGTTCAGAGTGCTCAGGTTCAGGGTTCCACTCCGTGAAGTATGCCTTTGCTGAGGCAGTTATATTTGACTTGTCTAAGATGCCTCATATCAAAATACAAACATAGAAGAAATAATGGGAAGGACAGTACAGTCTGTCCCATCCAGCCGCTCCCACACAGCTTCAACACAAATCACAATACACGCACTTGCCACCTCAGTGCCCATGGCCTCCTTCTGCACGGTGAGGATGTTTGACCTTACTCCTGTGTTGCCCAGACCCCCCCCCCCCCCTCCGCCCCGCCACCCCCCCCCCCCCCACCCCCCCACTCCCACCCCCATGTGCAGTCCATGTGCTGTAGAAAAATCCAGAGCGCTGTTTATCTAAATCCCCGTCTTCAGGTGCTCCACTGGAAGTGATGGATCAATTCTACCTTCTCTGCGGGACTGTCCCACGCTAAATGGGTGCAGTGTTAATGACACTGACCTGTCTGAATGACTGAATTTAGCACAGGATTTTGGACCTATTTGCTGATGAGCAGAATTTGAATTTACTTTGCGATACGGAAGGTGTGGGGTGCTCTGGGCGACAGAGTGGCACATTATCGGATAAGGCAAGGTGCAGCGGAGAGGGTGCACAGGATTTCAGAGCTGGCACTGGAGGTCCTGGGGGAGGAGAAGGAGGACTCGAATCACAGAATCGCAGAATAGTTACAGTGCATGTCATGTCGGTGCCAGCTCTCCAAATGAGCGCCGTGTCTTCGTGCCATTGCCCTGCCTTTTCCCCCTACCACCTTCACATTGTTTCCATTCAAATAATCATCGCGTGCCCTCTTGAATGCCTCAATTGAACCATCCCCACCACACTTACAGGCCGTGCATTCCAGACCCCAACCACTCCCTGCATGAAAAGGATTTTCCTCACGTCACATTTGCTCCTTTTCCAAGTCGTCGTTAATCTGCGCTAACTCGTTCTTGATCCTTTTACGAGTGGGAACAGTTTCTCCCTATCTCCTCTGGCCAGCCACCTCATGATTTTGCACACCTCCATCAAATTTCCTCTTAGCTTCCTTCTCTCGAAGGAGAACAGTCCCAATCTCTCCAATCCATCCTCATCACTGAAGTTTCTCATCCCATTCTGCATTAAACCTCTTTCCCACTCTCTCCAATACGTTCACATCCTTCCATTAGTGTGGCTCCCAGAACTGTACACAATACTCCAGCTGAGGTCTAACTAGTGCCTTGAATAAGTTTAACATAACCCCCTTGATCTTGTACTCTTTACCCCTATTAATGAAGCCCAGGATACTATATACATTATTCACTGCTCTCTCCACCTGGCCTGACTTCAATGAGCAATGTACATATCCACCCAGGTCCCTCTGCTCCTGCACACCTTTTAGAACTTTGCCCCTTATGTTATATTGTCTCCCCATGTTCTTCCTGACAAAATGCATCACCTCACACTTCTCCGCATTGAACTTTATCTGCCCCCTATCTGCCCCACTCCAAAAACTTGTCTATGTCCTTTTGAACTTCTACACTGTCCTCTTCACAGTTTACAATACTTCCAAGTTTCGTATCATCCACAAACTTTGAACCTGTTCCCTGCACACCAAGATTAATTCATTAATAAATTTCAGGAAAGCAAGGGGACCAATATCAACCCTGGGAACACCACAACAAACCTTCCTCCATCCCAAAAAATATCCATTGACCCATTACTCTCAGCCAATTATGTATCCGTTGCTCCTGTTCCTTTTATTCCATGAGCTATAGTTATTTTCACAAGTCTGTGGTGTGGCAATGTATCAGATTCCTTCTGAAAGTCCAGGTAGTCCAGGTACTCCACATCAACAGCATTACCATCATCAACCCTTTTTGTTACCTCCCTTTTTTAAATATTCATTATGGGGTGTGTCTGTCGCTGGCTTGGCCAACATTTATTGCCTGTACCTAGTTGCTCTTCAGAAGGTTGGGGTGAGTTGCCTTCTTGAACTGCTGCAGCTCCTGATGTGTAGATATACCCTGTAAGATCCTCCTGTTAATCCCTGTCTGCCCCTTGTTTTTTCCCCTTTTAATTTCTGTTATTTTGCTATTTCAATTTTTGTACATGGACAATTAATGGGACCTAGGCCTTTGAGATGAACTGCATCTTTAATTTTAAAAGAGAGCTCCAGCAGGATGTGCTGTTTGGTCTGACATCAGTGATGACACCTCTTGATGGACTTGGCTGGCAGCCAATGAGCTGTTTTAAAATTGCCAGGCCTTAGGTGATACTGGATGCTGATTGGTGTGGTCCACTCTGAAATGTTCCTTCCTCTGTGTGACTGCGTTTTCTGCTTTTAGTTTCATTTTTGGTCGGAAGCTGGAGGGTCGGTTGATAGACTCTGTTCTTATCTTTCAAAGGCTGTTGGAAATTCTGGTGAGTTTGGAAAGCAGTTAGGTTTGAAACACAGGCTGAAGCTGGGGAGAAGGTGAGACCAAGAGTCTTAAGAATCAAACTGGCCTGCGGCTGTTCTTTTGAGTGAAGGCCCAAGGTAGTAAAAGTGAAAGTGACTTCCCCAGAGGAAACCCTACAGTCTGGGTATTCTGACTGAATGCTACTGCCAGAAGATTCTCGTTCGCAATCCAACCGGTGGTTTCAATCAATCTGCATCCTGGGAGGACCGCCTGCTGCTGCAATAACTTCAACATCTGAAGCAAGGGCACTCACTTCCATTTCATATTAATCTTCTTATTATTTTACCCCTTTCTCGCCCTCTGTTTGTGTCTGTCTTGTGTGTATTTGGGTAGAGGGTGGGACGGTAAAAGGGGGGGTGTAGTAGATTAGCTGGCCATTATTCTGTATAAATATTGTATGTTTCAACTATACTTCTGTTATATGTGTTATATTCTGCATTTATATGAATTATTGGTTAATTCACTTGTGTTGGGACTCCGGGGTCTGTGGGGCTGGGATTGACCGTGCACTCGCCCAGAGTGTCGTAACAACCCACAGTACTATTAGAGAGTGGGTTGCAAGATTTTGACCCAGCAACAGTGAAGGAACAGCGATATATTTCCAAGTCAGGATGGTGAGTGGATGATTTCCTGGTGGTGGGGTTCCCAGGTACCTGCTACTCTTGTTCTTGTAGATGTTAGTGGCCATGTGTTTAGAAGGTGCTGCCTAAGAAGCCTTGGTGAGTTCCGCCAGTGCATCTTGTAGATGGTACACACGGCTGCCACAGTTCATCAGTGCTGGAGGGATTGGATGTTTGTGGAAGGGGGAGCAATCAAGCAGGCTGCTTTGTCCTGGATGGTATTGAGTTTGTTGAGTGTTGTTGGAGCTGCACTCATCCAGGAAAGTATTCCATTACACCCCTGACCTTTCTTGTAGCTGGTTGGGCATGCTTTAGGGAGGTGAGTTACTCCATGTAGGATTTCAAGCCTCTGACCTGCTCTTGAGGGCGCACAGTGTTTGTATGTCTGAGTCCAGTTCAGTTTCTGGTCAATGATAATCCCCAGGATGTTGGTTAAAAGATTCCAGCTGTGAGTTAAACATGACTTCCCTTTTGAAATCCACGCTGGCTTTTCCTAATCAACCTCCATTTTTCAATGTGACTACATAATTGTTTCCAGAATCTTGCCCGCTAAGATGTTAAGCTGATTGGCCTGCAATTTCTGGGGCTATCCTGCACCTGCAGTGGGAGTAGAGGTTCATCTCGCCTTCTTCTCCCTGTCTCCTGTGTCAGTTGCTGTTCTGCCTGAACTAACATTCTCCTCCATTCCTGAGCAACGGGAACCCCCTGGTAAGATTCCAGTGACCAAGAACTCTCTTTGTCTTGGTTATTTCGAATAGGGATCCAACTGGCAACGCAGTGTTTCTATTCTTCAGGTAAAACCTTCAGAGAATTTCCGGAATAACTAATAATAATCTTTATTATTGTCACAAGTAGGCTGACATTAACACCGCAATGAAGTTACTGTGAAAAGCCCCTAGTCGCCACACTCTGGCGCCTGTTCGGGTACACGGAGGGAGAATTCAGAATGTCCAATTCACCTAACAAGCACGTCTCTCGGGACTTGTGGGAGGAAACCGGAGCACCCGGAGGAAACCCACGCAGACACAGGGAGAACATGCAGACCCCGCACAGACAGTGACCCAAACCGGGAATCGAACCTTGGTCCCAGGTGATGTGAAGCAACAGTGCTAACCACTGTGCCACCGTGCCTCCTGATATGGAGAGGTGGTGGTACAATAGCGTTTTCTCTCGACTAGTAACCCAGGGTAGTGCTATGGAGACCCGGGATTGAATCCCACCACAGCAGAGGGTGGAATTTTGAATTCAATAATGATGACCATGAAACCATTGTCGCCCATTTAAAAAACCCAGCTGGTTCACAAATGCCCTTGAGGGAAGGAAATCTGCCTGGTTTGTGACTCCAGATCCGCAGCAATGTGGTTAACTCTTCAATGCTCTCTGAAATGGGTCCAGCAAACCATTCAGCAATAGCTGCTGGCCCAACCACCGAGGCTCGCATCCAATGTATGTATTTTAAAAAATGGATCAGATGTCCTCCAACGACAATCAAGTTGTTAGAAACTCTTTAAATGGTGAGAAGTCCTTACAGTGCTTGAAATTGACATCAATTCTGTGTTAACTCCCAAATCACTGTTAGGAAAGGGTTAAAATATTAGGCACTAAAATGCTGTGCAGGCTCGATAATGAGTACTCGCCGATATTCTAAATGGCATTTTGCTGTTTAACAAGCCTCTGGGTGGCTGTTCCTTGCCATGGCTTCAACTCCTTTAATGAGATGGCGTGTTATTCTAAAGTTGCATTTCAGCTTAAGACCCCATTGGGCCACATATTGAGCACATAAAGCACTTAGAAAAATATCTCCACAAGACGTTTGAAGCAAGGGCAGCATGTGGCACAGTGGTTAGCACTGGGACTGCGGCGCTGAGGACCCGGGTTTGAATCCCGCCCCTGGGTCACTGTCCATGTGGAGTTTGCGCATTCTCCCCATGTCTGTGTGGGTTTCACCCCCACGACCCAAAGATGTGCAGGCGAGGTGGATTGGCCGCGCTAAATTGCCCCTTAATTGGAAAAGAAAAATAATTGACTACTCCAAATTTTTTTTAAAAGATGTTTGAATCAAATTTACCTTTTCAATGCCAATCACGTTAATGATGACCGTACAGCATATAAATCGGGACAATGGAGAGGGAGCTTGAAATGAAAATCGCTTATTGTCACAAGTAGGCTTCAAATGAAGTTACTGTGAAAAGCCCCTAGTCGCCACATTCCGGCGCCTGTTCGGGGAGGCTGGTACAGGTACCAAAATGCTGTGCAGCCTCGATAATGAGTACTCGCCTATATTCTGAATGGTATTTTGCTGTTTAATAAGCCTCCGGGTGGCTGTTCCTTGCCATGGCTTCAACTCCTTTAATGAGATGGCGTGTTATTCTAAAGTTGCATTTCAGCTTAAGACCCCATTGGGCCTCATCTTTAGCACATAACGTAAGCTTTACTCTGTATCTAACCCCGTGCTGTACCTGCCCTGGGAGTGTTTGATGGGGACAGTGTAGAGGGAGCTTTACTCTGGATCTAACCCCGTGCTGTACCTGCCCTGGGAGTGTTTGATGGGGACAGTGTAGAGGGAGCTTTACTATATATCTAATCCCGTGCTGTACCTGTCCTGGGAGTGTTTGATGGGGACAGTGTAGAGGGAGCTTTACTCTGTACCTAACCCCATGCTGTACCTGTCCTGGGAGTGTTTGATGGGGACAGTGTAGAGGGAGCTTTACTCTGTATCTAACCCCGTGCTGTACCTGTCCTGGGAGTGTTTGATGGGGACAGTGTAGAGGGAGCTTTACTCTGTACCTAACCCCATGCTGTACCTGTCCTGGGAGTGTTTGATGGGGACAATGCAGAGGGAGCTTTACTCTGTAACTAACCCCGTGCTGTACCTGTCCTGGGAGTGTTTGATGGGGGCCGTGTAGAGCGAGCTTTATTCTGTATCTAACGCTGTGCTGTACCTGTCCTGGGAGTGTTTGATGGGGACAGTGTAGAGGGAGCTTTACTCTGTATCTATCCCCGTGCTGGTCCTGTCCTGGGAGTGTTTGATGGAGACAGTGTAGAGGGAGCTTTACTCTGTATCTAACCCCGTGCTGTACCTGTCCTGGGAGTGTTTGATGGTGACCCTGCAGAGTGAACTTTACTGTGTATCTAACCCTGTACTGTTCCTATGCTGGGAGTGTTTGATAGTGACCCTGCAGAGGGAGCTTTACTGTGTATCTAACCCTGTACTGTTCCTATGCTGGGAATGTTTGATGGTGACCCTGTAGAGGGAGCTTGTCTGTGTATCTAACCCTTTGCTGTACCTTTCCTGGGAATGTCTGATGGGGACAGTGTAGAGGGAGCTTTACTCTGTATGTAGCCCCCTGCTGTACCTGTCCTGGGAGTGGTTGATGGTGACAGTGTAGAGGGAGCTTTACTCTGTATCTAACCCCATGCTGTACCTGTCCTGAGAATGTGTGATGGGGACAGTGTAGAGGGAGCTTTACTCTGTATCTAACCCCGTGCTGTACCTGTCCTGGGAGTGTTTGATGGGGACAGTGTAGAGGGAGCTTACTCTGTATCTAACCCCGTGCTGTACCTGTCCTGCGGGTGTTTGATGGGGACAGTGAAGAGGGAGTTTTACTCAGTGTCTAACCCCTTGCTGTACCTGCCTGGGAGTGTTTGATGGGGACAGTGTAGAGGGAGCTTTACTCTGTATCTAACCCTGTGCTGTACCTGTCCTGGGAGTGCTTGATGGGGACAGTGTAGAGGGAGCTTTACCCTGTATCTAACCCCGTGCTGTACCTGTCCTGGGAGTGTTTGATGGGGACAGTGTAGAGGGAGCTTTACTCTGTATCTAACCCTGTACTGTTCCTGTCCTGGGAGTGTTTGATGGGGACAATGCAGAGGGAGCTTTACTCTGTATCTAACCCCGTGCTGTACCTGTCCTGGGAGTGTTTGATGGGGACCGTGTAGAGCGAGCTTTACTCTGTATCTAACCCTGTACTGTACCTGTCCTGGGAGTGTTTGATGGTGACAGTGTAGAGGGAGCTTTACTCTGTATCTAACCCTGTGCTGCACCTGTCCTGAGAGTGTTTGATGGGGACAGTGTAGAGGGAGCTTTACTCTGTATCTAACCCCGTGCTGTACCTGTCCTGGGAGTGTTTGATGGGGACAGTGTAGAGGGAGTTTTACTCTGTATCTAACCCCGTGCTGTACCTGTCCTGGGAGTGTTTGATGGTGACCCTGCAGAGTGAGCTTTACTGTGTATCTAACCCTGTACTGTTCCTATCCTGGGAGTGTTTGATGGCGACCCTGCAGAGGGAGCTTTACTGTGTATCTAACCCTTTGCTGTACCTTTCCTGGGAATGTCTGATGGGGACAGTGTACATAGAACATAGAACAATACAGCGCAGTACAGGCCCTTCGGCCCACGATGTTGCACCGAAACAAAAGCCATCTAACCTACACTATGCCATTATCATCCATATGTTTGTCCAATAAACTTTTAAATGCCCTCAATGTTGGCGAGTTCACTACTGTAGCAGGTAGGGCATTCCACGGCCTCACTACTCTTTGCGTAAAGAACCTACCTCTGACCTCTGTCCTATATCTATTACCCATCAGTTTAAAGTTATGTGCCCTCGTGCCAGCCATATCCATCCGCGGGAGAAGGCTCTCACTGTCCACCCTATCCAACCCCCTGATCATTTTGTATGCCTCTATTAAGTCTCCTCTTAACCTTCTTCTCTCCAACGAAAACAACCTCAAGTCCATCAGCCTTTCCTCATAAGATTTTCCCTCCATACCAGGCAACATCCTGGTAAATCTCCTCTGCACCCACTCCAAAGCCTCCACGTCCTTCCTATAATGCGGTGACCAGAACTGTACGCAATACTCCAAATGCGGCCGTACCAGAGTTCTGTACAGCTGCAACATGACCTCCCGACTCCGGAACTCAATCCCTCTACCAATAAAGGCCAACACTCCATAGGCCTTCTTCACAACCCTATCAACCTGGGTGGCAACTTTCATGGATCTATGTACATGGACACCTAGATCCCTCTGCTCATCCACACTTTCAAGAACTTTACCATTAGCCAAATATTCCGCATTCCTGTTACTCCTTCCAAAGTGAATCACCTCACACTTCTCTACATTAAACTCCATTTGCCACCTCTCAGCCCAGCTCTGCAGCTTATCTATATCCCTCTGTAACCTGCTACATCCTTCCACACTATCGACAACACCACCGACTTTAGTATCGTCTGCAAATTTACTCACCCACCCTTCTGCGCCTTCCTCTAGGTCATTGATAAAAATGACAAACAGCAACGGCCCCAGAACAGATCCTTGTGGTACTCCACTTGTGACTGTACTCCATTCTGAACATTTCCCATCAACCACCACCCTCTGTCTTCTTTCAGCTAGCCAATTTCTGATCCACATCTCTAAATCACCCTCAATCCCCAGCCTCCGTATTTTATGCAATAGCCTACCGTGGGGAACCTTATCAAACGCTTTACTGAAATCCATATACACCACATCAACTGCTCTCCCCTCGTCTACCTGTTCAGTCACCTTCTCAAAGAACTCAATAAGGTTTGTGAGGCATGACCTACCCTTCACAAAGCCATGCTGACTATCCCTGATCATATCATTCCTATCTAGATGATTATAAATCTTGTCTCTTATAATCCCCTCAAAGACTTTACCCACTACAGCCGTGAGGCTTACCGGTCTATAGTTGCCGGGGTTGTCTCTGCTCCCCTTTTTGAACAAAGGGACCACATTTGCTGTCCTCCAGTCCTCTGGCACTATTCCTGTAGCCAATGATGACATAAAAATCAAAGCCAAAGGTCCAGCAATCTCTTCCCTGGCCTCCCAGAGAATCCTAGGGTAAATCCCATCAGGTCCCGGGGACTTATCTATTTTCAGCCTGTCCAGAATTGCCAACACCTCTTCCCTACGTACCTCAATGCCATCTATTCTATTAGCCTGGGGCTCAGCATTCTCCTCCACAACATTATCTTTTTCCTGAGTGAATACTGAAGAAAAATATTCATTTAGTATCTCGCCTATCTCTTCAGACTCCACACACAATTTCCCATCCCTGTCCTTGACTGGTCCTACTCTTTCCCTCGTCATTCGCTTATTCCTGACATACCTATAGAAAGCTTTTAGGTTTTCCTTGATCCTTCCTGCCAAATACTTCTCATGTCCCCTCCTTGCTCGTCTTAGCTCTCTCTTTAGATCCTTCCTCGCTACCTTGTAACTATCCATCGCCCCAACCGAAACTTCACACCTCATCTTCACATAGGCCTCCTTCTTCCTCTTAACAAGAGATTCCACTTCCTTGGTAAACCACGGTTCCCTCGCTCGACGCCTTCCTCCCTGTCTGACCGGTACATACTTATCAAGAACACGCAGTAGCTGATCCTTGAATAAGCCCCACTTATCCAGTGTGCCCAACACTTGCAGCCTACTTCTCCACCTTATCCCCCCCAAGTCACATCTAATGGCATCATAATTGCCCTTCCCCCAGCTATAACTCTTGCCCTGCGGTGTATACTTATCCCTTTCCATCATTAACGTAAACGTCACCGAATTGTGGTCACTGTCCCCAAAGTGCTCTCCTACCTCCAAATCCAACACCTGGCCTGGTTCATTACCCAAAACCAAATCCAACGTGGCCTCGCCTCTTGTTGGCCTGTCAACATATTGTTTCAGGAAACCCTCCTGCACACACTGTACAAAAAATGACCCATCTATTGTACTCGAACTACATCTTTTCCAGTCAATATTTGGAAAGTTAAAGTCTCCCATAATAACTACCCTGTTACTTTCGCTCTTATCCAGAATCATCTTCGCCATCCTTTCCTCTACATCCCTAGAACTATTAGGAGGCCTATAAAAAACTCCCAACAGGGTGACCTCTCCTTTCCTGTTTCTAACTTCAGCCAATACTACCTCGGAAGAAGAGTCCCCATCTAGCATCCTCTCCGCCACCGTAATACTGCTCTTGACTAGCAGCGCCACACCTCCCCCTCTTTTACCTCCTTCTCTGAGCTTACAAAAACACCTAAACCCCGGAACCTGCAACATCCATTCCTGTCCCTGCTCTATCCATGTCTCCGAAATGGCCACAACATCGAAGTCCCAGGTACCAACCCATGCTGCCAGTTCCCCTACCTTGTTTCGTATACTCCTAGCATTGAAGTAGACACACTTCAAACCACCTACCTGAACACTGGCCCCCTCCTGCGACGTCAAATCTGTGCTCCTGACCTCTATACTCTCATTCTCCCTTACCCTAAAACTACAATCCAGGTTCCCATGCCCCTGCTGCATTAGTTTAAACCCCCCCCCAAAGAGCACTAACAAATCTCCCCCCCAGGATATTTGTGCCCCTCAGGTTCAGATGTAGACCATCCTGTCTGTAGAGGTCCCACCTTCCCCAGAAAGAGCCCCAGTTATCCAGAAATGTGAATCCCTCCCGCCTGCACCATCCCTGTAGCCACGTGTTTAAATGCTCTCTCTCCCTATTCCTCATCTCACTATCACGTGGCACGGGCAACAACCCAGAGATAACAACTCTGTTTGTTCTAGTTCTGAGCTTCCATCCTAGCTCCCTGAAAGCCTGCCTGACATCCTTGTCCCCTTGCCTACCTATGTCGTTAGTGCCAATGTGGACCACGACTTGGGGCTGCTCCCCCTCCCCCCTAAGAACCCGGAAAACAAGATCCGAGACATCACGTACCCTTGCACCTGGGAGGCAACATACCAAACGTGAGTCTCTCATGCTCCCACAAAATCTCCTATCTGTGCCCCTGACTATAGAGTCCCCAATTACTAGTGCTCTGCTCCTCTCCCCCCTTCCCTTCTGAGCAACAGGGACAGACTCCGTGCCAGAGGCCCGTACCCCATGGCTTACCCCTGGTAAGTCGTCCCCCCCACAAGTATCCAAAGCGGTATACTTGTTTCTCAGGGGAACGACCGCAGGGGATCCCTGCACTGACTGTTTTTTCCCAGTCCCTCTTACAGTTACCCACCTATCTCCAATCTTTGGTGTAACTAATTCCCTGAAGCTGCTATCTATGACCCCTTCTGCCTCCCGAATGATCCGAAGTTCTTCCAACTCCAGCTCCAGTTCCCTAACTCGGTCTTGGAGGAGCTGGAGATGGCAGCACTTCCTGCAGGTAAAATCAGCAGGGACACTAACTGCATCCCTCACCTCAAACATCCTGCAGGAGGAACATTGCACGCCCTTCCCTGCCATTCCTCTAACTTTCTACCAAGATCTGGCTAACAACTAAATTAAATTTTTTATAAAAAATAATAATAATATAATAAAATATGGCACTTACCTCAGACCAATGGGTTTTATTATTAGGTTAGAGGAGGAGGGCGGGTGGGAGACACTACACGTGTAGTGTCTCGGGTTTCCTCTCCACCAGAATTTATTGGTGAGGGTCTTCCCAGACGTCCGCGGGTCGACATCCTGTTCCCGCCTAAAACACTAATTTAAAAAAAAAAAAAATTCTCAGTTCCTGCTGAAATTGACTAACCAGCCAGCTCCACTCCCGCCAAAATCGACTGGCCTGCCCCTGCAAAGACAAGTGCTTTTAAAGGACAGACTTAGCTCCCAGCAACCACTTCCGCACTGCTCCCGCTGAAACTGACTCACCAGCTGATTCTCCCGCCGAAATCGACTGGCCTGCCCCTGCAAAGACAAGTGCTTTTAAAGGACAGACTTACCTCCCAGCAACCACTTCCGCACTGCTCCCGCTGAAACTGACTCACCAGCTGATTCTCCCGCCGAAATCGACTGGCCTGCCCCTGCAAAGACAAGTGCTTTTAAAGGACAGACTTACCTCCCAGCAACCACTTCCGCACTGCTCCCGCTGAAACTGACTCACCAGCTGTTCTCACGCCGAAATCGACTGGCCTGCCCCTGCAAAGACAAGTGCTTTTAAAGGACAGACTTACCTCCCAGCAACCACTTCCGCACTGCTCCCGCTGAAACTGACTCACCAGCTGTTCTCACGCCGAAATCGACTGTAGAGGGAGCTTTACTCTGTATGTAGCCCCCTGCTGTACCTGTCCTGGGAGTGTTTGATGGTGACAGTGTAGAGGGAGCTTTACTCTGTATCTAACCCCATGCTGTACCTGTCCTGAGAATGTGTTATGGGGACAGTGTAGAGGGAGCTTTACTCTGTATCTAACCCCGTGCTGTACCTGTCCTGGGAGTGTTTGATGGGGACAGTGTAGAGGGAGCTTACTCTGTATCTAACCCCGTGCTGTACCTGTCCTGCGGGTGTTTGATGGGGACAGTGTAGAGGGAGTTTTACTCTGTGTCTAACCCCATGCTGTACCTGCCTGGGAGTGTTTGATGGGGACAGTGTAGAGGGAGCTTTACTCTGTATCTAACCCTGTGCTGTACCTGTCCTGGGAGTGCTTGATGGGGACAGTGTAGAGGGAGCTTTACTCTGTATCTAACCCCGTGCTGTACCTGTCCTGGGAGTGTTTGATGGGGACAGTGTAGAGGGAGCTTTACTCTGTATCTAACCCCGTGCTGTACCTGTCCTGGGAGTGTTTGCTGGGGACAGTGTAGAGGGAGCTTTACTCTGTATCTAACCCTGTGCTGTACCTGTCCTGGGAGTGTTTGATGGGGACAGTGTAGAGGGAGCTTTACTCTGTATCTATCCCCGTGCTGTACCTGTCCTGGGAGTGTTTGATGGGGACAGTGTAGAGGGAGCTTTACTCTGTATCTATCCCCGTGCTGTACCTGTCCTGGGAGTGCTTGATGGGGACAGTGAAGAGTGAGCTTTACTCTGTATCTAACCCCGTGCTGTACCTGTCCTGGGAGTGTTTGATGGGGACAGTGTAGAGGGAGCTTTACTCTGTATCTCACCCTGTGCTGTACCTGTCCTGGGAGTGTTTGATGGGGACAGTGTAGAGGGAGCTTTACTCTGTATCTAACCCCGTGCTGTACCTGCTGTGGGAGTATTTGATAGGGACAGTGTAGAGGGAGCTTTACTCTGTATCTAACCCCGTGCTGTACCTGTCCTGGGAGTGTTTGATGGGGACAGTGTAGAGGCAGCTTTACTCTGTATCTAACCCCGTGCTGTATCTGTACTGGGAGTGTTTGATGGGGACAGTGTAGAGGGAGCTTTACTCTGTATCTAACCCCGTGCTGTACCTGTCCTGGGAGTGTTTGATGGGGACAGTGTAGAGGGAGCTTTACTCTGTATCTAACCCCGTACTGTATTTCCTTTTGAAAGTAACTATTGAATCTTTTTGCATCACATTTTTAGGCAGTAAATTCCAGACCATAATAACTTTCTATGTAAAAACATTCTCCTCATCTTCCCCGTGGTTCCTTTGCCAATTGCCATTAATCAGTGTTCCCTGGTTGCTGACATTCTTACCAGAGAACATTTTCTCCTCATTTACTCTGTCAAAACCCTTCATAATTCTGAGCAATTCTATTAAATACTGCATTAGCTTTCTCTGCCAGAAGGAGAACAATCCCAGTTTCTCCAATTTTTCTGTGTAGCTGCGTCATCCCTGGATCCGTCCAAGTAAAATAAAGGACGGTTTTATAAAGGCCACATCCAAATCCAATACATTCCTCTCGATATTTCTATCACTGTCCTTGAAGCCAAGTCTCAACAACTAGCCATTATTTATTCGGGTCCATTATTAGATCAAATATTAAATATCAGGGGCGTCATTCTCCGACCCCCCAGCGGGTCGGAGAATGGCCGTTGGCCGCCGTGAATCCCGCCCCCGCCGGTTGCCGAAGTCTCCGGTACCGGATATTCGGCGGGGGCAGGAATCGGGCCGTGCCGGTTGGCGGGCCCCCCGCTGGATTCTCCGGTCCGGATGGGCCGAAGTCCCGCCGATAAATTGCCTGTCCCGCCGGCGTAAATTAGAGTACCTATTTACAGGCGGGACAAGGTGGCGTGGGCGGGCTCCGGAGTCCTGGGGGAGGCGCGGAGCGATCTGGCCCCGGGGGGTGCCCCCACAGTGGCCTGGCCCGCGGTCGGGGCCCACCGATCCACGGGCGGGCCTGTGCCGTGGGGGCACTCTTTCCCTTCCGCCTCCGCAACGGCCTCCACCATGGCGGACGCGGAAGAGACTCCCTCCACTGCGCATGCACGGGAAACTGTCAGCGGCCGCTGACGCTCCCGCGCATGCGCCGCCCGGAGATGTCATTTCCGCGCCAGCTGGCGGGGCAACAAAGGCCATTTCCGCCAGCTGGCGGGGCGGAAATCCCTCCGCCGCCGGCCTAGCCCCTCAATGTTGGGGCTCGGCCCCCAAAGATGCGGAGCATTCCGCACCTTTGGGGCGGCGCGATGCCCGTCTGATTGGTGCCGTTTTGGGCGCCAGTCGGTGGACATCGCGCCGTTTGGGGAGAATTTCGCCCCAGGACATGATGTAGGTTTTAAGGAGAATCCATAGGGAAAAGGAAGAGAGAGGGAGAGGCAGATGGGTTGAGGGAAGAATTCCAGAAGTATGGACCCAGGGGTATGGAGATGTGAGAGAAGGTTGATATTTATATTGTGCATTTCACAACCTCAGGATTTACACACAGCAAGATCCCACAAACAGTGACATGATAATGGCCAGATATCTGCTTTTGTAGTATTGGCACAGTGATTGATAACTGGCTCAACCACCACAGAGAACTTGCCCTTCTCTGAAATAATGCCGATTGTGTTAAATTTTTCAATTGTTAGATGTCTTGGGGCTGGATTCTTCAGCCGCGCCCGCCGCAATATCGCCACGGGCGGGACGCGGGTCATGTAAAGGTCCATTAACCTCGGGTGGGAATTTCTAGTCATGGGCAGGCGGGACCGAAGAATCCCGCTCTTGTTATGTGTGTCTGTTGACTGCTCCCTGTGCTATGTGCTGTCCAGCTGTAGTCACATTGAAACTGCAACTAAGTAGGAAGCACGAGAAAGCAGACATTTTTTTAAAAACATAATAAATATCTTGGGCACACTTCGAACTTGGGGCGGGATTCTCTAACTCCACGCAGGGTTGGAGAATCGCCGGGGGGCGGCATGAATCCCGCCCCCGCCGGCTGCCGAATTCTCCGGCACCGAAAGTTCGGCAGGGGCGGGAATGGCGCTGCGCCGGTCGGCGGGCCTCCCCCCGGCGATTCTCCGGCCCGCGATGGGCCGAAGTCCCACTGCTGTCATGCCAGTCCCGCTGGCGTGAATCAAACCACCTACCTTCCCGGCGGGGCTGGCAGCACGGGCGGGCTCCGGGGTCCTCGGGGGGGCGTTCTGGCCCCAGGGGGGTGCCCCCACGGTGGCCTGGCCCGCGATCGGGGCCCACCGATCCGCGGGCGGGCCTGTGCCGTGGGGGCACTCTTTTCCCTCCGCCTCGGCCACAGCCTCCGCGATGGCCGACACGTAAGAGACCCCCCCCTGCGCATGCATGGGGATGATGTCAGCAGCCGCTGACGCTCCCGCGCATGTGCAGAATTCCACCGCCCGGTGAAGTCCTCTCTGCCCCAGCTGGCATGGCGCCAAAGGCATTCCACGCCAACCGGTGGAGCGGAAACCACTCCGGCATGGGCCGAGCCCCTCACGGTGACCCCTAAAGGTGCGGAGAAATCGGCACCTTTGGGGTGGCCCGACGCAGGAGTGGTTCACGCCACTCCATCCCACCGGGACCCCCCGCCCCGCCGGGTAGGGGAGAATCCCGGCCAATGTATGAGTCATCTCTGCAGATCTCCAAGACATAAAACACGTGGCCCAAGATTCTCCGATCTCCAGGCCAACAGATCACGTCCCTGGGAATTGCCCGAGGAAGTTTGAACTTCCTACTAGCAATTCCCCAGCTTTCCAGGACCCTCCATAAGCATCTCCAACTCTGATTTCAACGTGGAGTGAATCGTATTGGCTGAAGACTGATCTGTGTGATGCTGGGGACCTCCGGAGGAAGGCAAATGGAATGTTGGCACTCATTGCTAATGGAATCGAGTATAAAAGAAGGGAAGTGCTGTTGCAACTGTATGGGGCATGGGTGAGACTGCATCTGGAGCACGGAGCACAGTTTTGGTCCCCTTACTTGAGGAGGGGCTTAAATGCATTAGAGGCGGTTCAGAGAAGGTTCACGAGATTGATTTCAGGGATGAAGGATTGTCTTGTGAAGAGAATTTGAGCAGCTTAGGCCCACACTCGCTGGAGTTCAGAAGAATGAGAGGAGATCTAATTAAGGTATATAAGACGCAAAAGGGGATTGACCGTTTCAACGTAGAGAGGATGTTTCCCCTTGTTGGGCTTTCTGGAATGAGACGCCACAGTGGTAGGTTAAGGGGCGGCAGATTTAAAACAGAAATGAGGAAGAATTACTTCACTCAAAGGATTGTGAATCTGGGGAGTTCTCTACCACAGAGTGCGGTGGACACCGGAACACTGAACACGTTTAAGGAGGAAATAGACAGGTTTTTAATTAGTAGCGGGGTGAAGGGTTATGGGGAGTGGGCTGGTAGATGGAGAGGAGGCCATGAGGAGATCAGCCAGGATTGCATTGTATGGCAGAATGGGTTCAAGGGGCTGAATAACGGACTCCTGCTCCTAGTTTTTCTGTTCTTAGGTTCTGTCCTTGGGAGGAGCAGGGGAGGCAGAAGCAGGAGGGGCAAGAGAAACAAGAGTGGCGGGGAGCAGGAGGGGCAGTAGGGGTAGGCGATATAGGAGGGGTGGGAGGGGGGGCAAGAGTGGCAATAGGGGCAGGAGGGGCAATGGGGGCAGGAAGGGCAGTAGGGGTAGGGGATATAGGAGGGGTGGGAGGGGGGCAAGAGTTGCAATAGGGGCAGTAGGGGTAGGGGATATAGGAGGGGTGGGAGTGGGGCAAGAGCAGCAATAGGGACAGGAGGGGTAAGAGCGCTGCTCTGGGACCCAATAGAAATGTTTGCTTCTCAATGACCCCACCCAACACCCCCCCCAACCCACCCGGCCGCCACCCACATCTCTCCTGCAAGCTGCTTCAGGACTTCCCTCCACCTTCCTACCTACCATGGGATCTGTCCCCAGCACCCCCTCCCCCACTGCTTCAGACTCAGTGGAGACCTATCTGCACTCAACAGGGCGGCACAGAGGCACATGGGCAGCACGGAAGCACAGTGGTTAGCACTGTTGCCTCACATCGCCAGGGGCCTTGGGTCACTCTCTGTGTGGAGTTTACACGTTCTCCCCATGTCTGCGTGGGTTTACTCTGGGTGCTCCGGTTTCCTCCCATAGTACAAAGATGAGCAGGTTGAGTGGATTAGCCATGATAAATTGCCCTTAGTGTCCAGGGATGTGCAGGTTAGTTGAGGTTACGGGGATAGGGTGGGGGTGTGGGCCTAGGTAGGGTGCTCTTTCAGAGGGTCGGTGCAGACTCAATGGGCCGAATAGCCTCTTCCTGCACAGTCGGGATTCTGTGGGTTCTAACATAGCAGGACTGGAAGAAACTGCTTGGCTTCAGGACATAGCATTCGTTCAATTGACATTGCAATGATCTGGCCCACCGCTCCAGGCTTTTTGTATTTCTATGGTTATCAGCAGGAGAGGTCAAAATAGAAATTACTGCGATTATAAAGTGGATCCTCCACATTATAAACACAAGCCTAAATTAGCACCAAAATCAATAGCAGACTTTGACCTGGATTCATTCCACAAGTCAAGAAGTGATTCAGATCTTAACACCATTCCTCAACTCTGCCTGAGAACACACAAGGCATGAAAGTTATCACGGACTCCAGCGATAACTTCCCTCAATTTATGCATTTATTAAAAACTCTTAACTTTTTCAAGTGTGGAAATCTCTTGGGCAAGAAATTGAGAAATGTCTTCAGCCAGAGAGTGGTGGGTTTGTGGAATTCATTGCCACAGAGGGCGGTGGAGGCCAGGACGTTGAGTGTCTTTAAGACAGAAGTTGATAAATTCTTGATTTCTCGAGGAATTAAGGGCTATGGAGAGAGAGCGGGTAAATGGAGTTGAAATCAGCCATGATTGAATGGTGGAGTGGACTCGATGGGCCGAATGGCCTTACTTCCGCTCCTATGTCTTATGGTCTTATGGCCTTATAAGTCCTTCCATGGCCTGTCCCTATCTGTGACCTCCTCCAACCCTACAACCCTCGGAGATCTGTGTGACCGCCTCCAATTCTCGTCTCTTCCTCATTCTTGATTTCCATAAATCCACCAATGTCCTTCAACCCCCTAGATTCCAAACTTCACTGCCTCTGGATTGGATTGGATTTGTTTATTGTCACGTGTACCGAGGTAGAGTGAAAAGCATTTTTCTGCGAGCAGCTCAAACAGATCATTTAGTACATGAAACAAAAAGAAAATACATAATTGGGCAACACAAAGTACACAATTAGCTATGAGATGAGGTTAGATAAACTCGGTCTGTTCTCACTGGAACGACGGAGGTTGAGAGGCGACCTGATAGAGGTCTACAAGATTGACTGGCATGGACAGAGTGGATAGTCAGATGCTCTTTCCTAGGGTAGGGGAGTCAAGTACTAGGGGACATAGGTTTAAAGTGCGTGGGGAAAAGTTTAGAACAGATGTGCGAGGCATGTTTTTTATACAAGAGGGTGGTAAATATATGGAACGTGCTGCCTGGGGAGGGGGTGGGAGCAGGTACGATAGCGGCATTTAAGGGGTATCTAGACAAATATATGAATAGAACAAAGAACAAAGAAAACCACAGCACAGGAACAGGCCCTTCGGCCCTCCCAGCCTGCGCCGATCCAGATCCTTTATCTACACCTGTCACCTGTTTTCCAAGGATCTACTTCCCTCTGTTCCCCGCCCATTCATATATCTGTCGAGATGCATCTTAAATGATGTTATTGTGCCCGCCTCTACCACCTCTGCTGGCAAAGCGTTCCAGGCACCCACCACCCTCTGCATAAAAAACTTTCCACGCACATCTCCCTTAAACTTTCCCCCTCTCACCTTGAAATCGTGACCCCTTGTAATTGACACCCCCAACTCTTGGAAAAAGCTTGTTGCTATCCACCCCGTCCATACCTCTCATAATTATGTAGACCTCAATCAGGTCCCCCCTCAACCTCCGTCTTTCCAACGAAAACAATCCTAATCTACTCAACCTTTCTTCATAGCCAGCACCCTCCATACTAGGAAACATCCTGGTGAACCTCCTCTGCACTGTCTCTAAAGCATCCACATCCTTCTGGTAATGTGGCGACCAGAACTGCACGCAGTATTCCAAATGTGGCCTAACCAAAGTCCTATACAACTGTAACATGACCTGCCGACTCTTGTACTCAATACCCCGTCCGATGAAGGCAAGCATGTTGTATGTCTTCTTGACCACTCTATCGACCTGCGTTGCCACCTTCAGGGTACAATGGACCTGAACTCCCAGATCTCTCTGTACATCAATTTTCCCCAGGACTCTTCCATTGACCGTATAGTCCGCTCTTGAATTAGATCTTCCAAAATGCTTCACCTCGCATTTGCCTGGATTGAACTCCATCTGCCATTTCTCTGCCCAACTCTCCAATCTATTTATATTTTGCTGTATTCTCTGACAGTCCTCCTCGCTATCTGCAACTCCACCAATCTTAGTATCATCTGCAAACTTGCTAATCAGATCACCTATACCTTCGTCCAGATCATTTATGTATATCACAAACAACAGTGGTCCGAGCACGGATCCCTGTGGAACACCACTAGTCACCTTTCTCCATTTTGAGACACTCCCTTCCACCACTACTCTCTGTCTCCTGTTGCCCAGCCAGTTCTTTATCCATCTAGCTAGTACACCCTGAACCCCATACGACTTCACTTTTCCCATCAACCTGCCATGGGGAACTTTATCAAATGCCTTACTGAAGTCCATGTATATGACATCTACAGCCCTTCCCTCATCAATTAACGTTGTCACTTCCTCAAAGAATTCTATTAGGTTTGTAAGACATGACCTTCCCTGCACAAAACCATGCTGCCTATCACTGATGAGTCTATTTTCTTCCAAATGTGAATAAATCCTATCCCTCAGTATCTCTCCAACAGTTTGCCTACCACTGACGTCAAACTCACAGGTCTATAATTCCCTGGACTATCACTGCTACCCTTCTGAAACAAAGGGACAACATTAGCAATTCTCCAGTCCTCACCTGTGCTCAAGGATGCTGCAAAGATATCTGTTAAGGCCCCATCTATTTCTTCCCTCGCTTCCCTCAGTTTGCTGGGATAGATCCCATCCGGACCTGGGGACTTGTCCACCTTAATGCTTTTTAGAATACCCCAAACTTCCCCCTTCCTTATGCTGACTTGACCTAGAGTATTTAAACATCCATCCTTAGTCTCAACATCCGTCATGTCCCTCTCCTTGATGAATACCGATGCAAAGTACTCATTCAGAATCTCACCCATTTCCTCTGACTCCACGCATAAATTCCCTCTTTTGTCTTTGAGTGGGCCAATCCTTTCTCTAGTTACCCTCTTGCTCCTTATGTACAAATAAAAGGCTTTGGGATTTTCCTTAACCCTGTTAGCCGAAGATATTTCATGACCCCTTTTAGCCCTCTTTATTGTGTGTTTGAGATTTGTCCTACTTTCCCGATATTCCTCCAAAGCTTCATCAGATTTAAGTCGCCGAGATCTTATGTATGCTTCCTTTTTCATCTTAGCGAGTCTCACAATTCCACCAGTCATCCATGGTTCGCTAATCTTGCCATTTCTATCCCTCATTTTCACAGGGACATGTCTGTCCTGCACTCTAATCAACCTTTCCTAAAAAGACTCCCACATTTCAAATGCGGATTTACCCTTAAACAGCTGCTCCCAATCCACATTCCCTAGCTCCTGCCGAATTTTGTTATACTTGGCCTTTCCCCAATTTAGCACTCTTTCTTTAGGACCACTCTCGTCTTTGTCCATGAGTATTCTAAAACTTACGGAATTGTGATCGCTATTCCCAAAGTAATCACCGACTGAAACTTTAACCACCTGACCGGGATCATTCCCCAAGACCAGGTCCAGTATGGCCCCTTCCCGAGTTGGACTATTTACATACTGCTCTAAAAAATCTCTCCTGGATGCTCCTTACAAATTCTGCTCCATCTACGCCTCCAACACTACATGAGTCCCATTCAATGTTGGGGAAGTTAAAATCTCTCATCACGACCACCCTATTGCTCCTACATTTTTCTATAATCTGTCTACATATTTGTACCTCTACTTCACGCTCGCTTTTGTGAGACCTGTAAAGTCCCAACAATGTTAGTGCACCCTTCCTATTTCTTAGCTCTACCCATATTGTCTCAGTGCTCGAATCCTGCATCGTGCCCTCCTTAATCACAGCTGTGATATCATCTCTGACCAATAATGCAACTCCTCCACCCCTTTTACCGCCCTCTCTATCCCTCCTGAAGCATCTATACCCTGGGATATTTAGTTGCCAGTCTTGCCCTTCCCTCAACCAAGTCTCCGTAATACCAATAATATCATATTCCCAGGTA
Organism: Scyliorhinus torazame; assembly: GCF_047496885.1. Taxonomy (NCBI): domain Eukaryota; kingdom Metazoa; phylum Chordata; class Chondrichthyes; order Carcharhiniformes; family Scyliorhinidae; genus Scyliorhinus; species Scyliorhinus torazame. The sequence continues at coordinate 9,470,689 of NC_092716.1, read as the reverse complement.
TTAATCCAAGCCCTAAGTTCATCTGCCTTACCTGCTACACTTCTCGCATTGAAACAAATGCACCTCAGACCACCTGTCCCTTTGCGCTCATCATCTCTTCCCTGGCTACTCTTCCCCTTAGTCATATTGAGTTTATTATCTAGTACCTTACTGGCTTTAGTTGCTGCCTCTTTACTGACCTCTAACTTCTTAATCTGGTTCCCATCCCCCTGCCACATTAGTTTAAAACCTCCCCAACAGTGTTAGCAAAAGCATCCCCTAGGACATTGGTTCCAGTCCTGCCCAGGTGTAGACCATCCGATTTGTAATGGTCCCACCGCCCCCAGAACCGCTTCCAATGTCCCCAAAATCTGAACCCCTCCCTCCTGCACCATCGCTCAAGCCACGTATTCATTCTGACTATTCTTGAATTTCTATTCTGACTGTCTCGTGGCACTGGTAGCAATCCTGAGATTCCTACCTTTGAGGTGCTACTTTTTAATTTATCTCCTAACTCCCTAATTTCTGATTGCAGGACCTCATCCTGTTTTTTACCTATATCGTTGGTGCCTATATGCACCACAACAACTGGCTGTTCACTCTCCCCCTTCAGTATGTCCTGCAGCCGATCTGAGACATTGCTGACCCGTGCACCCGGCAGGCAACATACCATTCTGGAGTCTCGCTTTTGACCACAGAAACGCCTGTCTACTCCCCTTACGATTGAATCCCCTATGACTATAGCCCTGCCAGTCTTTTTCCCACCCTTCTGTGCAGCAGAGCCAGCCACGGTGCCATGAGCCTGGCTACTACTGCCTTCCCCTGGTGAGTCATCTCCCCCAACAGTATCCAAAACTGTATACCTGTTTAGGAGGGAGATGACCACAGCGAACACCTGCACTGCCTTGCTGCTCTTTCTCTGCCTTTTGGTCACCCATTCCCTGTCTCCCTCACCAATCCTAATCTGCGGTGTGACCAACTCACTGAACGTGCTATCCACGACCTCCTCAGCATCGCGGATGCTCCAAAGTGAGTCCATCCGCAGCTCCAGAGCCGTCATGCGGTCTAACAGGAGCTGCAGCTGGACACACTTCCTGCACATGAAGGAGTCAGGGGCATCGGCCGCGTCCCTGAGCTCCCACATTGAGCACGAGGAGCATAACACGGGTCTGGGATCTCCTGCCATTTTTACACTTTACCTTAACTGATTACAAATATAATATCAAATAATGAATAAGTGAAAGGAATAAGGATTTTACTTACCAATCACAATACTTACCAACCCACAAAGAGTTGAATTTCTCCCAGCTACTTACCTTCCCGACAGACCCCTGGCCACTGCACCCACCGAAAATCTGAAGCTATTACTTGTGGAAAAAAGAAAAAGAAAAGAGAGAGCTTACCTGATATTCACTCACCCCCTTAGGTTAGAGGAGGTGGAAGGGTGGGAGACACTACAAGTTAGCAACCGCCCAACTTAAATAGAGGTAAAAATCAAACACTTAAGCACCTACCTGATTCCCAAGCTGCACTCCGGCTCCCTCTCCCTCTCCTGCTCGCGGAAATGAAGGCCGCTGGAGCCTGGGGGCAAGTTTAAACACCTACCTGATTCCCAAGCTGCACTCCGGCTCCCTCTCTCTCTCCCACTCCCGAAAATGAAGGCCGTTGGAACCTGGGGGCAAGTTTAAACACCTACCTGAATCCCAAGCTGCACTCGCTGCGCTCCGGCCCCCTCTCTCTCTCCCGTAGTCTGGGAATGGAAGGATACGGACTCTGTTAGGGCAAGTACCATGGCCGGCGCAGGCTTGGAGGGCCAAAGAGCCTGTTCCTGTGCTGTATTGTTCTTTGTTCTTTCTTCAATGTAAATACAGAGACACCGGCATTAGGTGACGCATACAGGAGTGTAGTATTAATCGGGTTGTTTCGGAATCTGGTAACAGCGGGGAAGAAGCTGTTTTTGAGTCTGTTTGTGCATGTTCGCAGACTTTTGTATCTCCTGCCCGATGGAAGAGGTTGGAAGAGTGATTAACCCGGGTGATTATGCTGCCCGCTTTCCCAAGGCAGCGGGAGGTATAGACAGAGTCAATGGATGGAAGGCAGATTCGTGTGATGGACTGGGCGGTGTTCACGACTCTCGGAAGTTTCTTGAGTTAACCTCTGGTGTGAAGCCTCTTGGGGTGTTTCACTCTGCTTCATGTGAAAGGAGGAGAATTCATGGTCAATTTTACAGATTCTGAATGGGTTTGATAGGGTAAGGCGCTGAGAAAATGATTTCACTTGTCGGGAAGACCAACACGGGAGGCTGGAAATGTAAGAAAGCCACTAATAAATTACAAGCTTGTTATTGGAGGTAGAAATATAGAAACATAAAAAATAAGAGCACAAGGAGGCCATTCAGCCCTCCGAACCTGCTCCACCATTCTTTGTGATCATGGCTGATCATCTTAACTCAATAGCATGGCCCCGCCTTCCACCATATCCTTTGATCCCCTTCACCCTAAGTGCTACATCTCACTGCTTCTTGGAAACTGCAACATTTTGGCCTCAACTACTTCCTTTGGTAACGAATTCCACAGGCCGACAACTCACTGGGTGTAAAAATGTCTCCTCATCTCTGTCCTAAATGGTCTACCCCGTATCCTTAGACTGTAACCCCTGGTTCTGGACACACCCACCATCGGGAACATCCTTCTGCATCTACCGTGTCCAGTCCTGTTAGAATTTTATAGGTTTCAAAGCGATCCCTCCTCATTCTCCTGTACTCCAGCGAATATAATCCTAACCGACTCAATCTCTCCTCATACCCCAGTCCCGCCACCCCAGGAATCAGTCTGGTGAACCTTCTCTGCACTCCTTCTAGAGCAAGAACATCCTTCCTCAGATAAGGAGACCAAAACTGCTCACAATACTCCAAGTGTGGCCTCACCAAGGCCCTGGACAATTACAGCAACACATTCCTGCTCCCGTACTCGATCCTCTCGCTATGAAGTCCAACATACCATTTGTCTTCTTTACTGCCTGCTGTACCTGCGTGCTTACTTTCAGTGACTAGCGACTGGGCTGGTTTAGCTCAGTTGGCTAGAGAGCTGGTTTGTGATGCACAGCAAGGCCAGCAGTGTGGGTTCAATCCCCGTACCGGCTGTGGTTATTCATGAAGGCCCCGCCTTCTCAACCTTGCCCCTCGTCTGAGGTGTGGTGACCCTCAGGTTAAATCACCACCAGTCAGCTCTCCCCCTCAAAGGGGAAAGCAGCCTATGGTCATCTGGGACTATGATGACTTTACCACACCTGCATGCTTACCTTCAGTGACTGGTGTATGAGGACACTCAGATCTTGCTTCACGTTCCCCTCTCCTAATAAATCACCATTCAGGTAATAGGCTGCCTTCACGTTTTTGCCACCAAAGTGGATAACCTCGCATTTCTCCAAATTAAACTGCATCTGCCATTCATTTGTCCACTCACTCAATTTGCCCAAATCACACTGAAGGATCTCTGTCTCCTCCTCACAGCTCACCCTCCCACCCAACATGGCATCACCGGCCAATTTGGAGATATTACATTTTGTTCCCCCATAAAGATCATTGCTATATATTGTGACTAGCCGGGGTCCTCGCACTGATCCCTGCGGTAACCCACTAGTCACTGCCGACCAATCTGAAAAAGACTCATTAACTCCTACTCTGTTTCCTGTCTGCCAACCAGTTTTCTATCCAACTCAATACGTTACCCTAATCTCATGTGTTTTAATTTTACACGCTAATCTCTTATGCGGGACTTTGTCAAAAGAGTTCTGAAAGTCCAAATATACCACATCCACAGGCTCCCCTTATCAACTCTACCGGTTACATCCTTGAAGAATTTTAGTAGATTTGCCAAGCATGATTTCCCCTTCGTAAATACATTCTGACTCTGTCCGATCCTGCCACTGTTTTCTAAGTGCTCAGAGATGCACTATCAATTACCACAAAGACGAGAGTAGTGAATAATCGAGGCTTTATTGAGCAAAGCTGTTGTGCCTCCTGTAGCTGGAACCAGAATGGCTGCAGCACCGGAGAGCACACACTTTTATACTCCGCCTACTGGGCGGAGCCAGCAGGCAGGGATTTACCCATGTACCTCTAGTATATGTGTCTTACCGTAATACATTTCATACAGCTAGTGTTGATTACTACACTCAGCTATAAAAATTTTGAAAATGGATTCTAGAATTTCCCCCACCACTGACGTCAGGCTTAATGGTCTATAGTTCCCTGTTTTCTCGCTCCCTCCCTTCTTAAATATTGAAGTTACAAGTTAATCAGGTTCAGGGGCATGGAAAGGATGGGGGGGGGGGGTGGAAGGAAAGAATTAAAACAATGGGGTATGGCAGACGTCTTAACAACGAATCATCTGAACACTTGTCTCTGGTCTGTTTTTTGGGGGCATCTTCCTGTGCAATAATTTCCCGCCTCCAGCCCTTCATCACATCAACCTTCCAGGGGACGATACAAGTGGGCATCAGACAGGAGAAGCCACTAACATCCATCAATGGAAAGGCAGTTGCTTGGGGCAGCCATGGCTCAGCGGGTAGCACCCCCGTCTCTAAATCCGAAGGTTTTGGGTTCAAATCCCTCTCCGGGCCTTGAGCCCAGGAATCAGTGCTGAAATTCCAATGCAGTAGTGGAGAGGGGTGCAGCCTGAGATTGTTTTCCTTCGATCGGAAAAGGTCAAGGGGAAGCTTGAGGGAATGTTGAAGTGTTCCTTTTAAGAAAAGTATTTTTAAAGTTTCATTACCAACAGTGGTCAGATACACTTTACAAAATGAGGTTGAGCAGGGCAGCATTTAAACAGCATAAAGAGACTGGAGAAGGTTATTTATCACTGTGATTAGCGACAGCAGTACAATAATTTTTTCACAATGGAATTTCAGGAGAGCTGCAAGGTTGTTTGAATTCATAAATAAAGCTGCTCACTAATTGGGAACAGTTACTGCCTAATGTGGCTTTTTAATAACTTGCCTCATTAAAATAAAAAGCAATGTGGGGCAAAAGGTTACAACCTTTGTTCCCTGAAAAATTCCCCCAGGTCATAATTCTTTGCCTCGCTCAAGCACACCAGACCCAACACACACACAACGCACCTCAGTGATCGGTCTGTAAATGGAAATGAGCTGCGGTTGCTTTTGTAGTTTGTGATCGCATTCTTCGAGAATGAATAAAAACGACACATCTGTAAACAGTATGTATACATTCCCACACACTGACACACACACTGACACACACTGACACACACACTGACACACACTGACACACATACTGACACACACACACTGACACACACACTGACACACACTGACACACATACTGACACACACACACTGAGACACACACACTGACACATACACACTGACACACACACTGACACACACTGACACACACTGACACACACACTGACACACACTGACACACACACTGACACACACACTGACACACACACACTGACACACACACTGACACACACTGACACACACACACTGACATACACACTGACACACACACTGACACACACACTGACAGACACTGACACACACACTGGCACACACTGACACACACACCGACACACACACTGGCACACACACTGACACACGCACTGACACACACACTGGCACACACACTGGCACACACACTGACAGACACACTGACACACACACACTGACACACACATTGACACACACACACTGACACACACACACTGACACACACACACTGACACACGCACCTGGCACACACACTGGCACACACACTGACACACACACTGGCACACACACTGACAGACACACTGACACACACATTGACACACACACTGACACACACTGACACACACACTGACACATACTGGCGCACACACTGAAACACACTGACACATACTGGCACACACAGTGACACACACTGACACACACACTGACCAATACTGGCACACACACTGGCACACACACTGACACATATACTGGCACACACACTGACGCATACTGGCACACACTCTGACACACACACTGACACACACACTGACACACACACACTGACACACACACACTGACACACACACTGACACACGCACCTGACACACACTGACAGACACATTGACAGACACACTGACACACACACTGACATACACACTGGCACACACACTGACAGACACACTGACACACACACTGACACACACACACTGACACACGCACTGACACACACACTCTGACACACGCACCTGACACACACACTGACACACACACTGACACACACACTGGCACACACACTGACAAACACACTGACACACACACACTGACACACACAATGACACACACACACTGACACACGCACCTGACACACACACTGACACACACACTGGCACACACACTGACACACACTGACACACACACTGACACACACACTGGCACACACACTGACGCACACATTGACATACACATAGACACACACACTGACACACACTGACACACACACTGACACATACCGGCGCACACACTGAAACACACTGACACATACTGGCACACACAGTGACACACACTGACACACACACTTACCCATACTGGCACACACACTGACACATATACTGGCACCCACACTGACACACACACTGACACATACTGGCACACACACTGACACACACACTGACACACACACTGACACATACTGGCGCGCACACTGAAACACACTGACACACACTGACACACACACTGACACACACACTGACACATACTGGCACACACACTGACACACACACTGATACATACTGGCGCACACACTGAAACACACTTACACACAGTGACACACACACTGACACACACACTGACACATACTGGCACACACACACTGACACACACTGACACACACACTGACACATACTGTCACACACACTGACACACACACTGACACACCCTGACACACACACTGACACACACACACTGACACACACACACTGACACACATACTGGCACACACACTGACACACACACTGACACATACTGGCACACACACTGACACACACTGACACACACACACTGACACACACACAGACATAAACACAGGCAGACAAACACACAAAGATATAAATATACACTGATACACATATTGACACACACACAGATATGAACACACACACACACAGATACATAGATACTCACACTGAAACACATGTATAGTGCAGTAAAGAGATCTGACAAATCCCAGAGGCAGATTATAGTCCATATATACACCCACTGCGCACACACAGAGGCCCATACACATGCTGATTTAGTCACAAAGCCACACACATATACACACATGCAGACACAAACACACATGTGGGTATATTAATTCATTCAATGCTAAAATGGAGATAAGGCTGCATTCCTCGATAACACTGACTTCTGGAGATTCAATAGCAGATGAGGATCACCTAATTTACACATAGAAACACAGGCACAAACCTACTCACTTCCACAACTAAACATACTGGCATTCAGCAAAACCATTCCACGCATGCTCATGTATATACATTGCAAAACATACATGTGTGTGCACATACGTCAACATCCATGCGACACATCAGCACATTGATTTACAGGTATGAACACAAATGGAATACAAATATACATCCATGACAAACATATGAATGAGCCCGTGCGCACATAATCACATTTACGGGAAACATGGTTGAAGGCCACATGCATGCACGATTACTACATAGGATGGGCATACATGTACTAAACTGGCTCGTATGCACAAACAAGCACTCCCTATTAGCTAACAGCCCCAGAGCCAGCAGCAGGCTAAAGAAAACCAACCAATGACATCTTAAGCAAGCCGACACCATCATAACTCTTATCGAAACATTAGTTTTATAACACTGCCAACATTTTGGGAAAACACATTCAATCACATTATGACTGAGAGATTAGATTGAAGTAGACTTAAGAAATAATAAATGAGGCAGGGCCTGGTTTGACAGATTTGAGGGATTGGTAGCTATACTGCCTAAGTCATTGCCGGGGTTTGGAGTAAGTGGTTCCCCATCCCTCGGGGGTGGGGCGGGGGGTGGGGGGGAGTGGGACAAATGGAGACTAAGGGCGCAAGACATTAACCAACGGCCCTGGCGTGGGCCTGTGGGAATTCAACATGTATTTTTTAAATTTAGTGATGTTCGTTTCAATTCTTTTGTCCCGTTGAGGCAGAGTTTGGGAGCGATTGAGATATGCGAGTTGGAGCCGTCAGTTTGTTTGTCTCCCAGAGTTTAGAACCCTGAGAGGTAAGAACACGCAATCGTGTTGTTGTCCAAATGCCCGAGATTGCTGTAAATTGAAAGAAATAATGTGCATTTATGTTACATCTTTTATGACCTTAGAATGGCTCAAAGCACTTTAATGCCAATTACGGATTCTCGAAGTGTAACCATTATTATAACAGAGGAAAATACGCAGCCAATTGTCATACAGAAAGTCCTCACAAGTAGTGATGGGGTAATTAACCAGATAATTTGTTTGTTCAGGAATGGTAAAATTGATGGAAAAACTCCTGGCAGCATCTGTGCAGAGGAATAGAGTTAATGTAGCAGAGTGGGCGGCAAGGTACCAAAGTGGTCCCAGGTTCGATTCCCGGCTTGGGTCACTGTCTGTGCGGAGTCTGCACGTTCTCCCCGTGTCTGCGTGGGTTTCCTCCGGGTGCTCCGGTTTCCTCCCACAAAATCCCGAAAGACGAGCTACTCGGTAATTTGAACATTCTGAATTCTCCCTCAGTGTACCCGAACAGGTGCAGGAGTGTGGCGACTAGGGGATTTTCACAGTAACTTAATTGCAGTGTTAATGTAAGCCTATTTGTGACAATAAAGATTATTATATTATTATTATGTTTCAGGGCAAGATGACCATTCACCGGAACGGAATCAGTTTGTTTGTTTATTATCTGAGGGATGAATGTTGGCCTTGAGTTACAGGAGAGGGTATACAGGGCCGTGGTGCATCATCTGAAGAATGAAATGAAATGAAAATCGTTTATTGTCACAAATAGGCACCAAATGAAGTTACTGTGAAAAGCCCCTAGTCGCCACAGTCCGGCACCTGTTCGGGGAGGCTGGTATGGGAATAGAACCCGCGCTGCTGGCCTGCCTTGGTCTGCTTTCAAAGCCAGCTATTTAGCCCTGTGCTAAACCATCTCTGCTGCGAAATGGCACCTCAGACAGTGCAATGCTTCCTCAGTAGCTCCACTGGGAGAGAGTCAGCCTGGATTCTGCGCTCAATCCCGCAGAGTAGGTCTTGATTCGGAGGTGAGGGTGCTCATGCTGAACCACGACAGACTCTTTTTTTTATTTACCCTTTTCATTCGCACAAGAAATTATTTGTATTATCTCTTCTCCCCTGTGCTAAAATCCTCGGTTTAATTTCCTTGCTTAAGTGTCAGGCAGCCCCGCTATGCAGGACTCAGAGAGAGAGGCAGACCAGTTGGCCGGGAATCAGTCATCAGTGAAAACGCTGGACTCCAGTGTTTGGGGGTCAACAGGGCACTTAGGTAATCAGAGAATGAGGCATCGTCAACAATGTTTGTTAAAAAGGAAATCATTCTGATAATTGTAGGAAGAGTTTTTTGAGGATGCAGGATTGATGAAGGGGAAACAAATGGATGTCGCGTATTTGGATTTTCAAAAGACATTCGCTAAGATGCCACACGAAAGGCTGTATCACAAAATATGGGGTGCGATTCAACCATCGCATTGTTCCCCGCGTTGACCTGGGTGTGCCTGTTAAATAGCGGGAGAGGCCAGAAACTAGATTTACGCCCGGCCCGCTTCAGCTTGTTATCTAACCAGCTCACTCCCGATGGAGAGTTACGGGTCTGGCCCAGATATTGGCGAGCATATCATTAACCCCAATTTTCCTTAATTTCAATTTCATTCCCGAGATTGAAGTTGAATGTAACAGCCTCCCAGGAATTAACCGGCTCCCCAGCAACTCCATGGAAGTTGCGATCGCCGTATCTAAATATACTTGCTTCGGAAACAGTGCACTGAACGTTGCCTAGTCTGGGACGAGTGGGTGATCCTGGTGACAACATGCTGACGAAATTGGGGCTATAACCTCTGCAGATTAGAAGCGAGGGACGCAATTTCATTGAAACTTAAAAGCGGCTGAGAGAGCTGAGCACGGACAGTGCTGTGAGGTAATTTTTTCTGGTGGGCGAGTGTAAACTACGAGGGGATATGCTCGGGATAAAGAATCGATCATTTAGGACAGAAATTTCTTCACTCAGAGGATTGTGAATCTTTGGAATTCTCCACACCAGAGGGCTCTGGAAGCTCAGTCACTGAGCATTTAAGACTGAGATCGATAGATAGTCTCTCTCCGGGGGAATCAAGGGCAGGAAAGTGGAATCGATGTCAAAGAACAGCCCTGATTTTGTGGAATGGCACAGCAGACTCGAGGGGACGGACGTCCTCATCTCTCCAGCGTTTTATGTTTTTCTGCTTGCACACACACACAGGTACAAAATCGATGTTAAGCATGGTGCACTGTGGGAAAAATACTTTGTGGAACAAGACAACGCAACAGAACAGTGACAGCAAACAGACAGACCAGTGTTTAACTCACAAGTTCTGCCGCATCGTGAAGAATCATTTCTTACCCTATTTTGTCTGACGCGCAGTCAATTCCAACACGCGTGACCTGGAGTATCAACACAGGTGGAATTAGATTTCGTTTTTTAAATACCCGACCAAGATCCTTGGTTGAGCCCAATAAATTAGAGTCACCAGGTTTGTAACTTTAACACCAGGAGCCCTTTACTATATATGGTGTTATAATTAAACAGTCAGAAAATGTAACTGACTATCTAATACCCCTTTCCCAACACCACTCCCTTCCTAACTCGCCCCACTCTCTACATACACACACACCCACACGTGTACACTCACACACATACACCCACACACACATCCAAACAACACAGAGGGGAAAGGGGGGTGGAAAACAAAAGAAAACATTTATATAAATAAAAGGATAAGGATCTTTGATCACTGGGATGTCTTCCAGTCAATATCTTACTGAAGTTCAGGCTTTCGTTTTGGTACTTCTGCCTTCTAGACTTGAGCTGGTTTTCTCTGGCAAGTTTCTCTACTTTCTCTGCAGACTCAGACTCATTTCAGGCTCACAGCAAAGGATGTGGCAGGCACTCACTGTTTTCAGAACAGTATGGGTTGGTTTAGCACACTGGGCTAAATCGCTGGCTTTTAAAGCAGACCAAGGCACGCCAGCAGTGCAGGTTCAATTCCCGTACCAGCCTCCCCGAACAGGCGCGGGAATATGGCGACTAGGGGCTTTTCACAGTAACTTCATTGAAGCCTCCTTGTGACAATAAGCGATTTTCAGTAAAGCAGTTCTTTCACCTCAGTGTAAAGGAGAGAGAGAGTTCCTTTCACTTCCAAGATGTAAATACTTCTGCCCAGTTCTCTCAGAAAGCATCAAGCAGGAACCAATCACTGATTGTTGTCAGGCGGCAGAACACTGTCCGTAGCCAACCCACCAGTTGCCAATTAACCAATCGAACTGACTCCCTCCAAACCTGGTTCCTGAGATCCACTCAGTGCCGAGGAGTCTGGCTTCCCCTTTCCAAAATACAGAACCTGGGAACGCAGTGTCCCGGCATGCAGGCTGTTTCAACATTGAGTCTTCAGCTTAAAGGCACATCCCGATTATGGGTCCACGGACCAAAATAATAAACGAAATGGGAACAAATGGAACAAACAGGAAGGAATCCTGCAATATATTATACATCACAGTTCCACTGGAAGAGAGCGAGACTGGAAGAAAATAAGATAGGAGGAAAGGATCGCAGTAATGCATTTAGTCCTGGTCACCTTCCAGAAGTGTAGAGGCCAGCATTGAACACAGTACTTAAACCCGGGTCACTCGCGCTGTGAGGCAGCAGTGCTAACTGCTGTGCTACTTTCCCACCTGAAGCAACAGCTGTTATCTTCAAAATTGATAGCACATTATAACCCATCGAAGTCACTCATTCTCACGTGCGATGCCTCTCAATATGGCATTGAGGCAATATTGTCCTATCGGTGGGATGATGGGAAGATCGGTCGATAGCCTACACATCCAGGACCCTGGTCGAGGTATGGTGCCCTTATCTTGTTAAAATAAATTTAGAGTACCCAATTAATTTTTTCCAATTAAGGGGCAATTTAACGTTCCCAATCCACCTACCCTGCACATCTTTTGGGTTGTGGGGGCGAAACCCATATAAACAAGGGGAGAATGTGCAAACTCCACAGGGACAGTGACCCAGGGCCGGGATCGAACCTGGGACCTCGGCACCATAACGTGTAGCGCCCTTATGCACAGACAGAAAACGAAGGCCTGCTCGTGGTTTTTGCAGCTCAGAAACTTCATCAGTATATCTACGGGCATCATTTTACTGTAATCCGTATTCAAGGAGGATGAATTGATACTGCGGCCAGGATTGCAAGGTGCACATTGCTGTTCGGGGTGTACGAATATACATTTGAATATCGTCCAGGCACAAAGGTTGCGGACGCGGAGGCCGTAGCCGCCCCCCGTTGCCAGTAGAGGACAAAGTCGTGCTGGCATTAAACTTTATGGACATGTACCTGTGTCACGGCCGCTACAAAGCAGGCAAGGTCCCAAAAAGCAAAACTGCCCCACGCCATCCAACGTGGCTGATTGCAGAGGAAGCTCCCGGAGGAATTGCGGGCCAAAGCAGCAGGAACTCAGTATGGAGGGCGGCATCATCCCGTGGGGAGCCCGCGTGGTTCTCCTGCGCCAGGTCAGCGAACCATCTTGCACAGCGGACACCCGGGAGTTTCTGAAGTGAAGATGCTCGCCAGGAGTTACGTGTGGCAGCCAAGGCTCGACGGCAACAATGAGCGGCTGGTGCAGCAATGTGCGGCTTACCGCGAGGACCAGAGGCTCCCTCGATTCACCCATGGGAGTAGCTGGGGCAACCCTGGGTGCGGTTTCTCGTCGACTTCGCTGGGCCCTGCTCCTGATCGCACCCACTCAAAGTGGATGAACGTGCACAGGATGTCTTCCACCATTTGGCGAGCCAGCTTATTAGAGAGGTTGCGTCAGTCCATTAGCAATCCGACACCCCCCCCAGGATTCCAGAGGTGATTGTCGCTGACAATGTGACACCCTCTACCAGCGATTTCAAGCTTGATCTGCACTAATGGGGTGTAACACATCTGAACTGCCCCGAATCACCCGGCTTCCAAGGGTCTGGCTGTCCGGGCAGTCCAGACATTTAAACGGGGCATGAAAAACAGACACAAAGCTGGCACTGTTTCCATTTATTTACTCTACTGCACCACACGTTCCAACTGGGGAAGCGCCGGCAGAATTGCTGATGGGCCAATGCCTCCGAACCCATTTACGTTACCAAACCTTGGCGGAAGGTGGGAAAGAAGCCGAACCTTCAGAAGAAGTGCCACCATCATCGACGTGAGACAGAGGATGTAAACCTGGGGGCATGGTCCATGTTTAAAATTACACGGATGGCACCCAGTGGATCTCAAGAACCAGAGTGAAGAGAACAGGGCCAGTCTCTCACTCGGTCAAGATTGGAGATCGCACCGTGCTAAAGCACTGGGACCACCTCAAAGGCAGGGAGCCTGCCCCAGAGCGAACCACGCCAGATGAGTCAGTCCCTTTCCCCCTTTGTTTGCCATCCACAAACTAAGGGTCACTCCCCACCAGAGATCTGTGCCCAGCCTATCAGGATGAGGACGGTCAGCGTCGGATATGGACACGGAATCCTCAGCACTTCCAGGGGTCATTACAGTCAGATGCAGACCTCCGGCAGGGCCCCCTCGATGTTCAGCACAGAAAAGGCACTCCCTGACACGGTACCCGCCCCCGCCCCGCCCCCACAGATTCAAGAAGCCACAGGGAACACAGCGAAGGAGACCCATTCTACAACAGGCTACCGAGGGACCTTCAGACTTTGAGGCGGAGCAGTGTAATAACCTCCAAGGGGGCCATGGCGACAACCCAATCATGTCCTCATAGGACTCGTGAAAAATTAGCTCCCATGCTAGTGGGCGGAGGCCCATCAGCCTAGACTTGTGGAAATCGCCTCATAAACATCGGTCTGGACTGGACTGGCTGGGACGGTAGGTCCGATTGAAACCTTGGACTGTAAGCCGCTTTGCAGCCCTTACTTTTGTTGTCGAATTAAACTTCTTTTGGATTTACCTTCTCCTGAGCTTTGATAGGTACAATCTTCGGGGAAGTCCTTTACGCATCAGGGGAAGCCCCCTAAGATACTAACCCCATTCCTTCCTACCCGTCTACTCTCCAAACCCACCCACGCCCCAAGTTAGCCAAACCCTTCCTGGCTAGCACCTCGGACATATGTCACTCTGGGATACATTAGGCCTTCTTCTTGGGGCTGCTTGCAGTCCCAGCGGCGCCCACCACTGAGCTGTTGGCACTGCCAGGTTTGCTGGAGCTGGTGGCAAATCCTATTAGTCAACAACTCTCAAGGGCGGGACCTCCTCCCAGTCCCACTGTCCCCCAATTCAGCACACCCGCAAGGTGCAATGACTGTCGGCTGGGCTTGCACTCAGCAAGTCGACTTTCAACTGGGGGCACGAGCAGTCAGCACACCCCCACCTCCCCCCGGAAATTGCCCCTTGACTTCGAAGGGAAATTGTTGACATTTTGTCATTTTGCTTACTGATCTCTTAACCGTGTCTCCTTGAGAGGTTTAATTAATGGCCAAGACTAGGATTGCAACGGAGGAGAAGATTCATCAGGTTAAAAAGGGGTAAAATCACCAACAGCTCGGAGTTTAACTCAAACTTTTGCTTTGTACAAAACATTCATATCCAGAGAATTATAGACCGACAGATCTATTGATGGCAGCCAGTTCGCTTTTTTAACCCTCAACCGGGAAGAGCCTCGGTGCGGGGGCGCTGCCGACGCTTTGGTCTTAAGACCAGATGGAATGTGCGGACACAGCTGCAGAATCGGAGAATCCATCCCTCAGCCTCTGCATTGTGACCTAACCCCCACTGAGTCACAGGCCAGAGATCGGTGCACCATTCAGTCAGGGTAGACAATGTGCAAACCCGCGTGCTCACCTTCACCTGGCAATGTGACTCCTCCGATGTTGTTGTTCTCCTCCCTGCCTCCTAATGCCACTGGCAACCACTGCGCACGGCAGGAGGTCCCAGGAACGTTGTTTAAAGTCCGCTTGATATAGTCAGGCTGCCTTCTCGAGCGTAGTTTCACAAAAAGACTGCTCACCGTCCCGACTTGGAAATATATCGGCCGTTCCTTCGCTGGGTCAAAATCCTGGAACCCCCTCCCTGACAGCACGGTGGGTGTACCTACACCACGGGGACTCAGCGGTTCAAGAAGACAGCTTGACACCACCTTCTCAAGGGCAACTAGGGTTGGGCAATAAATGCCGACCTCGCCAGTGACGGCCACAACCCGTGAATGAATTTTTAAAAAGGACTTGACGACACACAATAGAAGGAGAGGAGCAGAATAATAATAATTAATCTTTATTATTGTCACAAGTAAGCTTACATTAACACATTAACACTACAATGATGCTACTGTGAAAATCCCCTAGTCGCCACGCTCCGGCGCCTGTTCGGGTACACTGAGGGGGAATTCAGAACAGAATGTCCAATTCACCTAACAAGTCTTTCGGGACTTGTGGGAGGAAACCGGAGCACCCGGAGGAAACCCACGCAGATACGGGGAGAACGTGCAGACCCCACACTGACAGTGGCCCAAGCCGGGAATCAAACCTGGGACCCTGGCGCCGTGAAGCAACATTGCTAATCACTGTGTAGCCGTGTCACCCAATGGGGGACCCAGAACAGCTGAATCCTGAGGCCTGTGAAGGATTATTTTTCACGCAGTAAGAAAGCTCGTAGCGCCCAACATCACTGAGAACATTGAGGATGATGGTCTCTTCCGCCTTATGCCCCTTCGCCAGTCCCAGCTCACCTTCATGCTGCTCGCCAACATGCTGAGTAAGCTGCAGACGGTGTTTCCAGAGAGCAGTTACTCCACACCCCACCTACTTCCCGGTCTGAATTCCTGTGTTCAAACATCCAAAAACAGCCACCTGCCCCGACGTAGAAACACAGAGAGGAAGAGAGAGAGAGCAACAACACAGCAGTGGGGAGGTCCCAATATTTGATATGACACTTACAACCATGAGCTCTTCTTCAGGCACAGCAGGGGTACTATACAGAGTTGGGATCAGTTCGCTCGGTTAGCTGGGCTGCTGGCTTGTGACGCAGAGCGAAGCCAAATAGCACGGGTTCAATTCCCACACTGAGATGGGGGAGTGGTGACTGGTCTGCCAAGCAGCCGCCTGTCACTGTCAAGGAATGTGAAGGCCCCTGGCAACAACCTGGGCAGCGGGCATGGCCCAGAGCTTGTTCTCTGCTTATACGCACGGAGGTGGAAATAATGACCTTTTATTGTCACAAGTATGAAGTTACTGAGAAAAGCCCCTAGTCGCCACATTCCAGCACCTCTTCGGGTAAGCTGGTACGGGAATTGAACCAGCGCTGCTGGCCTTGTTCTGCATCACAAACCAGCTGTCTAGCCCACTGAGCTAAACCAGCTCTTATACCAGGTGATAATCCTGAACCGGATGTGCAGCCTTCAAAGGAAAAGCCTAAATAATCAAATCTTCCATTTTGTTTTAATGTTTCATGTCCATTGCCATTTGTGACCGAGAATCATTGACTCGAAACATTAACTGAGTTTATCCCTCCACAGACCCTGCCAGATCTGCAGAGTATTTCCAGCATTTTCTGGTTTTATTTCACATTTCCAGTCGCTGCATTATTTTGCTTTGGTTCCACTGAGCTTCACTGCTCTGACTTCCCATGTTCCCGTACCGGCCTCCCAGAACAGGTGCCGGAATGTGGCGACTAGGGGCTTTTCACAGTAACTTCATGGATAGCACAATTGCTTCACAGCTCCAGGGTCCCAGGTTCGATTCCCGGCTTGGGTCACTGTCTGTGCGGAGTCTGCACGTCCTCCCCGTGTGTGCGTGGGTTTCCTCCGGGTGCTCCGGTTTCCTCCCACAGTCCAAAGATGTGCAGGTTAGGTGGATTGGCCATGATAAATTGCCCTTAGTGTCCAAAATTGCCCTTAGTGTTGGGTGGGGTTACTGGGATAGGGTGGAGGTGTTGACCTTGGGTAGGGTGCTCTTTCCAAGAGCCGGTGCAGACACGATGGGCCGAATGGCCTCCTTCTGCACTGTAAATTCTATGATAATCTATGTGAAGCCTACTTGTGGCAATAAGCGATTTTCATTTCATTCATTCATTTCATTTCTATTCTCTGTCACTCAGCGTTAAGTAGAAAACTCTGAGCTGGTCCAACATCTATCCAAGGAGGCCTGAGTGGTTGCTTAGCAGCCAGCGTTCTTAAGATGAAGACATCATAATGACTGGTTTTGTGTTGCTGTTTTTGCAGCTTTTGAATTTGCTGTGTCCTTCCATCTGCTGATATAACAATGTCAATTTGTGTTCTATTTTAGCACACTTTGAATAGATCTCTTAAAAGAAACTCAATCACTTGACATCTCCATTCAAGTGCCTTTTACAAACTGTCTGGGGATTAGAATACAAGGCATTAGTTTCAATTTCAGTTGTTGAAAGATGGGCAGGTTGCATTGTCCTTCCAAAGTCCAACTAGAACTACATCCATTAAGACTCGCTTCATGATGCGACTATCTGTGGTTACTACACGTACGTTGCACCCTCTGATTAGGAGCCCAATGTGGTAAACTACTGTTGCACCTCTATTAGGTGATGTATGGTAGGACCTGTACTACAGGTACGTTGGTAGTCCCTGCCTGCTGGCTCTGCCCAGTAGGCGGAGTATAAATATGTGTGTCCTCCAGGCTGCAGCCATTTCGCCAGCTGCTGTGGGAGGCCACACATCTTTGAGCAATAAAGCCTCAGTTGTACCCAACTCAAGTTTTTGTGCAATTGATCGTGCATCAATTTATTGCTCTAAGATGTGTGGCCTCCCACAGCAGCTGGCTCACCCATCATGTTCAAGCGTAAAGAAATGGGACGGGTGAGACCAAAACAAAACCCTTTTAACTTTACAGTTTACGTAGCACCTCTAAATAAAGATAAATTCAAACACAAGCCTGAAGAATTGGGCCTCACCTCACCATGAGGCTGGTTTGCAGTTTTCTGACCTCAGTATTGAGCTCCATAATTTCAGATTATTATCACTCTTCCCATTTCGCTCAGCAAGCTTCAACAATTATTCTGCTGGATTGAGTTACACCTCCTCCAGATTCATCTTTGTCTTCAAATTCCCATCCCCTTCAGCCCAACACCATCACAATATCTCCTGCACCCCCACCCTATCGCACAGCTTCCCTTAGCTCTTTCCTCCACCCCGACCCTGCACTTATCTAAAACCTTTTAATTTTCAAATTCTTCCAGTTCCGATAAAATGGTATCGACCTGAAACATTAACTTTCTTTCTCTCTCCACAGATGCTGAGTAATCCTGGTATCTTTCAGTTTTTATTAAAGATGCTTAGAAACTGATTACAACTAACGCTAGCTATTGCGAGGCTGTCAAGAACAATGATGAGGCGACTTATTCTTATCAGGTTGAGTCATGCCAACGCGGGCAAACGTAATGTCAATTCACCTTTGGTACCGAATATCTCCAGCCGTCCCTTCCAGTCAGGGTAGTACGTGACTCAGGTGCAGATGTGGGGTGAGATTCTCCGAGCCCCTGCCGGGTCGGAGAATCAACGGGGGCTGGCATGAATCCCGCCCCCGCCGGTTGCCGAATTCTCCGGCACCGGAGATTCGGCGGGGACGGGAATCGCACCGCGCCGGATGGCAGGCCCCCCCCCCCCCGCGATTCTCCGGCCCGGATGCGCCGAAGTCCTGCTGCTAGAATGCCTGTCCCGCCGGCATGGATTAAACCACCTCTCTTACCGGCGGGACAAGGCGGCGCGGGCGGGCTCCGGGGTCCTGAGGGGGGCGCGGGGCGATCTGGCCCCGGGGGGTGCCCCCATGGTGGGCTGGCCCGTGATTGGGGCCCACCGATCCGCGGGCGGGCCTGTGCCGTGGGGGCACTCTTTTCCTTACGCCTTCGCCACGGTCTCCACCATGGCGGAGGCGGAAGAGATCCCCTCCACTGCGCATGCGCGGGGATGCCGTGAGCGGCCGCTGACGCTCCCGCGCATGCGCCGCCCGGCAAAGTCATTTCCGCACCAGCTGGCGGGGCACCAAAGGCCTTTCCCGCCAGCTGGCGGGGCGGAAATCAGTCCGGCGCGGGCCTAGCCCCTCAAGGTTAGGGCTCGGCCCCCCAAGATGCGGAGGATTCCGCACCTTTGAGGTGGCGCGATGCTGGACTGATTAGCGCCGTTTTTGGCGCCGGTCGGCGGACATCGTCCCCAGCATCACAGATGTCAGTCTTCAGCCAATACGATTCACTCCACGTGATATCAAGAAACGGCTGAAGGCACTGGATACTGCAACGGCTGTGGGCCCGAACAATATCCCGGCAATACTACTGAAGGCTCAAGGCAGCACGGTGGCGCAGTGGTTAGCACTGCTGCCTCACAGCGCCGAGGTCCCAGGTTTGACCCCGGCTCTGGGTCACTGTCCGTGTGGAGTTTGCACATTCTCCCCGTGTTTGCGTGGGTTTCGCCCCCACAACCCAAAGATGTGCAGGGTAGGTGGATAGGTCATGCTAAATTGCCACTTAATTGGAAAAAATGAATTGGGTACGCTAGATTTATTTTTAAATATATATACTATTGAAGACTTGTGCTCCAGAACTTGCTGCACCCCTAGCCAATCTTTCCAGGACAGCTAAAACACAGGCATCTACCCAGCAATGTGGAAAATTCCCAAGGTGTGTCCTGTACTCAAGAAACAGGACAAATCCAACCCAGCCATTAACCGCCCTATCAGTCTACTCTCCACCATCAGCAAAGTGGAGGAGTCATCAACAGTGCGTCAAGTGGCACTTACTCAGCAATAACCTGCTCACGGGTGCTTAATTTGGGTTCTGCCAAGGTCACTCAGCTGACCCCATTACAGCCTTGGTTCAAACATGGACAAAAGAGCTGAATGCCAGAGGTGAGGTGAGAGTGACTCCCGAGTACGGCACCAAGGCAGCATTTGACCGAGTGTGGCATCAAGGAGCCCTAACTAAACCGGAATCAATGGGAATCAGGGAGAAATCTCGCCATTGGTTGGAGTCATACCTGACACAAAGGAAGATGGTTGTGGTGGTTGGAGGTCAATAATCCCAGCTCCAGAACATCACTGCAGGAATTCCTCAGGGTAGTGTCCAAGGCCCAACCATCTTCAGCTGCTTCATCAATGACCTCACTTCCATCATAAGGTCATAGGTGGGGATGTTTGCGGACAACTGCACAATGTTCAGCACCATTCACAACTCCTCAGACACTGAAGCCAGTCCCTGTCCAAATGCAGCAAGACCTGGACAATATCCAGGCTCGGGCTGACAAATGGCAAGTTACCTCTGTGCCACACAAGTGCCAGGCAATGACCATCTCCTACAAGAGAGGATCTGACCAACGCCTCTTGACATTCAATGGCATTACCATCGCTGAATCCCCACAATCAATATCCTGGGGATTAACATTGATTAGAAACTAAACTGGACTAGCCACGTTAATACTGTGGCTACCAGGACAGATCAAAAGTTAGGAATCCTACGGTAAGTAACTCACCTCCTGACCCCCTCCAAAGCCTGCCCACCATCTACAAGGCACAAGTCAGGAGTGCGATGGAATACTCTCCACTTGCCTGGATGAGCGCAGCTCCAACAACACTCAAGTAGCTCAAAACCATCCAGGACAAAGCAGCCCCGCTTGATTGCTCCTCCTTCCAAAAACGTTCAAACCCTCCACCACTGACGAACAGCGGCAGCCGTGTGCACCATCTACAAGACGCACTGCAGTAACTCATCAAAGTTCCTTAAACAGCACCTTCCACATCCACGACCATTACCATCTAGAAGGACAAGCGCAGCAGATACCTGGGAACCCCAACACCTGGAGGTTCCCCTCCAAGTCACTCACCGCCCTGACTTGGAAATATACCGGCCGTTCCTTCACTGTCGCTGGGGCAACATCCTGGAGTTCCCACCCTAACAGCACTGTGGGTGTACCTACACCTCAAGGACTGCAGCGGCTCAAGAAGGCAACTCACCACCACCTTCTTAAGGGCAACTAGGGATGGGCAATAACTTTGGCCTAGCCAACTAAGCCCACCTCCCGTAAATTATTTTTTAAAAAATACCCAAGATGCAGGCAGACAGATGGGTGACCGGTAGAAAGGGCAGCCAATCAGTGCAGGACAAAGAAATGGACAAGTAGCAAAAGAAGGTTTTGGATTGGGGGAGAGTAGATTTTAACAAAATAAGGCAGGATCTGGCCAAGGTGGACCGGAAAGAGTTACTTGTGGGGAAACCTACAGAAGAGCAGTGGGGGGTGTTCAAAGATGAAATGGGGAAGGTACAGGCCCAATATGTCCTCTCTAGGATAATAGAAAGGTGTGACAAATAGAGAACCATGGATGACCAGAGACACTCAGGATAAGCTGAGAAGGAAAAGAGAGACTTTTAACAAATATAAAGGGAGCAAGTCTGCAAATGCATGAGTGGAGGACAGGAAGTGTAGGATGGAGCTTAAGAAATCAATTGGGAGAGCAAGGCGGGGTTATGAGAAAGCTCTGGCTGGTAAAAATAAGGAAAATCCCAAAATATTCTCTAAGTATATCAATGGGGAGAGAATAACGAGGGAAATTGTAGGGCCCATTAAGGACCAAGGCGGAAATCTCTGGGTGGAGCCAGAGGACATTGGTACTATGTTGAATGATTCTGTCTTCGCCCCAAGAGAATGAGGAGGTAGTTATGGAACTCGGGTAGAGAAATTGTGAGATTCTTGAGCAAATTGTCACAGGGAGTGACAAGGTATTGGAGATGCTGGCGAGCTTAAAATTGGACAAATCTCCAGGTCCGGATGAATTGTGGCCCAGGAAGCTGTGGGAGGCGAGGGAGGATATTGCCGGGACTTTGACGCAAATTTTTAATTCCTCTCTGGACACGGGGGAGGTGCCAAAGGGCGAGTGAACAACTAATGTGGTCCCACTATTTAAGAAAGGTTGTAGAGACAAGCCAGGGAATGACAGACCAGTGAGTCTCACGTCAGTGATTGGGAAACTACTGCAAAAGGTTCTGAAGGAGAGAATCTATCTCCACACGGAGAGACAAGGTTTGATCAGGAATAGCCAACATGGCTTTGTCAGAGGAAGGTCATGCCTAACATCCATTACAAGCCCACTGACTCCCACAGCTATCTGGACCACAACTCTGCGCACCCTACACCCTGTAAGGACTTCATTCCTTTCTCTCAGCTCCTCCGCCTTTGTCGCATTTGTTCCGATGAAGCCACTTTCCAAAGTGGTGTTTTGAAAATGTGTTCCTTCTTCCTCAACCGTGATTTCCCACCGACAGTCGTTGACAGGGCCCTCAACAGCGTTTGGTCCTTCGCCCACGCCACTACCCTCGCCCCCCCCCCCCCCCCACCCCCCCCCCCCCCCCCCCCCCCCTCCCAGAACAAGTAAGAAGTCTTACAATGCCAGGTTAAAGCCCAACAGGTTTGATTCGAATCACTAGCTTTCAGAGCTTTCATTCACCTGAGGAAGGAGCTGTGCTCCGAAAGCTAGTGATTCGAAACAAACTTGTTGGGACTTTAACCTGGTGTTGTAAGACTTCTTACTGTGCCCACCCCAGTCCAACGCCCGCATCTCCACACATATGGGATACAGGGTAATTTGATAAGGTGAATTCATAATTGGCTTAGCAGTAGGAGACAGAGGGTGATGGGAGCTTTAGTGTCTGGAAGCCAGTCACCAGTGGCCAGATGATTATCTGGGGGGTAGGATCAATAAGTTTGTGGATGACACAAAGATTGGCCGGGTGGTTAACAGTGAGGTTGAGTGTCTTGGGTTACAGGAGGATATTGACGGGATGGTCAAATAGGTAATAGGGAGGTGAAAAATGCATATGGGACTTTTACTAATCGGGGCAGAGATTACAAAAGCAGGGAGGTCGTGTTGGAGCTGTGTAGAACTTTGGTGAGGCCACAGCGGGAGCACTGTGTGCAATTCTGGTCACCACATTATAGGAAGGATGTGATTGCCCTGGAGGGGGTGCAGAGGAGATTCACCAGGATGTTGCCTGGGATGGAACATTTCAGTTATGGAGAGAGGGTGGATAGGCTCGGGTTGTTTTCGCTGGAGCAGAGGGGCGACCTGATCGAGGTGTCCAACATTATGAAGGGCATGGACAGGCTGGATAGGGAGCAGCTGTTCCCCTTAGTTGACTATTTGGCGCCGCGTAAGGAGGCTGGAGCAGCGTGAACCGCTCCAGTGCAGTGCTGGCCCCCTGTGGGGGCCAGAATAGGTCGTGCCTGGGCCCTGTTCGCACTGTCGTGGAACGCGACGGCGTTCACGACGGCGTGGGCACTTAGTCCCGGGAGCGGAGAATCCCGCCTAGGTAGCTGGAGGAGGACCAGGCTGCATTCACCAGCCTTAAACAAGTCCGAGCAACTGCACCGCCATTAATTTTCAGTTTTCACTTGTCCCCTTCCACAAATACAGCCATAAGAATTGGAATTACTACTTTGCCATAGTGACCCAACATTATGGAGATTATAAGCGCCCTGCAGCCTATTACTCTAACAAGGAATCAGCAGTCGCTGTGGGATATAGGGAATTCATATAGAACACCCCTGGGTGCAGATTCTGGGAAGATTGGCAATGGTCTCAGATGCTAGAAGGGCGGAAGGGGAGCGTCTGTTACCTAAATGAGTAGGTTACAGTCGTTAAGGACGAGGAAAACAAGCCCGTTGGATTCAATAACATTGAGGAAAAAGACCACAGGCCGAATCCTCCGTCGGTGGGATTCTCCGCCGGCAGAGCGTCCACGCCCGTGGGTTTCCTGACGGCACGAGGTGGCCACAATGAGTTTTCCCATTGGCCGGCTGCCGGGACGGAGGTTCCTGCTGCAGGTGAGGGCGCGCCGTGCAGGAGAGCGCGGCTGGCGGACCGGAGAATCGCGCTCTGGGTCTGTGATGGGCAGATGATGGGCATGGAGGGAGTGAAGAAGAGTCATTAGAGGAGGCCATTGTGACCCTGTTTGTTGGCAGCTTACAACGGAGCGAATGAAGAGCCAAGAACAGGATGGGCGAGAGTTGAACAAGGCAGGATCGAAATTACAAGTGGAATCCATTTGACGGGTATCGAGAACGAAGGTGACAACAAAAAACCTGACATTTAAAGGGATTTTAAGGAGACAGTAAAAAAAACATACACAGTTCAGGTGGTTTCCATGGATATAAGGGCAATACTTCTTTTGAACAAGACAATCTGAATTCTTCCTCCGTGTACCCGAACAGGCGCCGGAATATGGCGACTAGGGAATTTTCACAGTAACTTCATTGCGGTGTTAATGTAAGCCTACTTGTGACAATATTAAAGATTATGATGTAAATCTGAAAACCAACAACACTTACTTGAATTTGGGACAATTCTCAGCTGTGCAAAAGCAATATAAATTAGCAAATCACCTTAAAATAATGTCATTTAAAACTATCTGAAATCAAATGGAAATGTTTGATAACTGTTTTAAAAATGAAGATCTTTTATTGTACTGCAAGATTTCTCCAGGGCTCATGGCCAGGATTCCCCGATCCCGCGGCCAAGTTCTGAGGCCGGCGTCAAAAGTGGCGCGAGCCACTCCGGCGTCAAACAGGTCGCCAGGCCCCGGTATTCACCCCTTCCTAGGGGGCTCGAACGACGCCAGGGTGGTGTCTGCTGCTCCGCCGCTCGAAAAACGGTGTGCCACGGCCGGTGCGAGTCCGCGCATACACGCCACGGCCGCAGCAAGTCCGGCGCAGAGGAACAAAGGCCCCCCCCATGGAACTAGCCCACCCGCCGATCAGTAGGCCCCATTCGCAGGCCAGGCCACCGCGGAGGCCCCCCGCGGAGACGGATCCCGGCGCGGGATCGGAGAATCCCAGCCCATGATTGGGATAGGATTAGGTTATTGTGGGTAAGTGAATTTCGGGGGACTATTTGTTTTCAGACACAGAATGTATTCTGGGATGGGGCACACAATGTAAATCAAGATGACCAAGCACTAAAGGACATGGGTTCTAGACTGGGCCTGTGTCAGGTGGGAAGGGAACCAACAAGAGGGCAAAACATACTTGTCGTCATCCTCACTACCCTGCCTTCCGAAGCTGCATCTGTCCACGACAGTGTCAGGAGGAGTGACCACCACACAGTCCTTGTGGAGACAAAGTCCTGATGTGTGTCACTGCTATTGTGTTAAATGGGACAGATTCAGAACCGATCCTGCAGCCCAAGAGTGGGTGTTCATGAGGCGCTGTGGGTCATCACCAGCAGAAAAATTGTATAACACAACCACAATTTGTAACCTCATGCCCCGGCATGTCCCCAACCATTCCGGGGATCAATCCTGGTTTAATGAAGAGCACAGAAGGGTGGCATGGTGGCATAGTAGTTAGCACTGCTGCGTCACAATGCCAGGGACCCGGGTGAAATTCCGGCCTTGGGTGACTGTCAATGTGGAGTCTGCACGTTCTCCCCGTGTCTGCGTGGGTTTCCTCCGGGTGCTCCGGTTTCCTCCCACAGCCCAAAGATGTGCAGGTTAGGTGGGATGTCCATGATAAGAATTGACCCTTAACGTCCAAAGACGTGTAGATTTGGTGGGAGTATGGGGATAGGGTGGAGGCATGGGCCTAGGTGGGGCGATCTTTCCGAGGGCCGGTGCAGACTCGATGGGCCGAATACCCTACTTCTGCAGTGTAGGGATTCTGTGATTCTACGATTCTAAGGGCAGGCGAAGCATCCCTAAAAATAAGGTGGCAACCTGGTGAAACTACAACACAGAACAATGTGCAAGATGAAGTAGAAGCAGCAAGTAATAGACAGAGCTAAGCGATCCCGCAGCCAACGGATCAGATTAAAGCTCCGTAGTCCTCCCACATCCAGCCATGAATGGCGATGGACAATTAAACAACTCACAAAAGTAGGAGGCTCCACAAATATCCCCATCCTCAGTGATTAAAGAAGTGATATAGAGATGCAGATTCAGGCACGATCAATTGGACTAAAGACAATAGTTGAATCCAAACTGAGGCTTTATTGCTATCAGATGTGTGGCCTCCCACAGCAGCTGGCAAAATGGCTGCGAGCTGGAGGCCACCCATATTTATACCCTGCCTCCTGGGGGGAGCCAGCATGCAGGGGCCACAGGCGAACCTGTAGTGCAGGTTCTACCGTACATTCTCTATTATAGGTACAACAGTGGTTTACCACATTCACCCCCTGTTAAAAATTGAGTCCGGCGGGGGTGGTGGATAACTATATACAATAAAGAGATCATATTTACAAAGCAAACAAATGCCCATTGGCGTCCGGTGGACCGGTCAGCGGTTTAGCCGGTCCGGGGCCTTGATGTTCCTCTGGGAGCGAGCAGTGCTGTCGGCGATGTTGGTGCTGACCTGGTCGAAGGTGACTCTGGGAGCGTGCCGAAATCCTCTTCATCGACGGGCGTGGGCAGGGGGGGAACGGACAGTCCTGGGCCGGGTGCTGTTGTGAGCGACGGGGGCGGGAAGGGTGGTGCGGGGGGGCGAAGGGGGTGTTGTGGGGGTGGAACCTGCTGGTGCCAGGTCCCTGAGGGACGCAGTATCCTGGCGGCCGTCGGGGAACGCCACGTAGGCGTACTGGAGGTTTGCGTGGAGCAAGTGCACCATCTCCACCAACAGGTCCGCCTTGAGGAGTCGGACATGTTTACGGAGAAGCACGGTTCCCGGAGCTGTGAGCCAAGTCGGGAGCGACACCCCGGATGTGGACTTCCTGGGGAAGGCAAAAGACGTTAATGCGGTGTACTGTTAGTGGCAGTGCAGAGTAATGAGCGAGTGGAAGGGAGTGCATCAAGGAGGACCTCTTGCCAGCGGGAGGCCGGGAGGTTTCTGGACTGCAGGGCCAGCTGGACGGCCCTCCATACCGTCCCATTCTCCCTTTCTACCTGTCCGTTTCCCCGAGGGTTGTAGCTCGTCGTTCTGCTGGAGGCGATACCCCTGCTGAGCAGGAACTGATGTAGCTCATCACTCATGAATGAGGATCCCCTGTCACTGTGGATGTAGGCGGGGAAACCGAACAGAGTGAAGATCGAATTGAGGGCTTTAATGATGGTGGCAGACGTCATGTCGGGGCATGGGATGGCGAAGGGGAACCGGGAGTATTCGTCGATCACACTGAGGAAATATGTGTGACGATCGGTGGAGGGGAGGGGCCCTTTGAAATCCACGCTGAGGCGTTCAAAGGGGCGGGAGGCCTTCACCAGGCGTGCGCGGTCCGGCCGGTAGAAGTGCGGCATGCACTCCGCACAGACTTGGCAGTCCCTGGTGATTGTCCTTACTTCCTCGACGGAGTAGGGCAGATTTCGTGCCTTAATGAAGTGGTACAACCGTGTGACTGCTGGGTGACAAAGGCTGTCGTGCAGGGCCCGGAGTCGGTCTACCTGTGCGCTGGCACATGTACCTCGGGATAGGGCGTCTGGGGGCTCGTTGAGTTTACCGGGGCGATACATAATCTCGAAATTATAGGTGGAGAGCTCGATTCTCCACCGCAAGATTTTATAATTTTTGATCTTGCCCCGCTGTGTGTTGTTGAACATGAAGGCTACTGCCCGTTGGTCAGTGAGGAGAGTGAATCTCCTGCCGGCCAGGTAATGCCTCCAATGTCGCACAGCTTCAACGATAGCTTGGGCCTCTTTTTCGACGGATGATTGCCGAATTTCAGAGGCATGAAGGGTGCGGGTAAAAAATGCCATGGGCCTGTCTGCCTGATTGAGGGTGGCGGCAAGGGCGACGTCTGATGCATCGCTTTCTACTTGGAAAGGAAGTGTTTCATCTACAGCGTCCATTGTGGCCTTGGCAATATCAGCTCTGATCCGGGCGAAGGCCTGTTGGGCCTCGGCCGTCAGGGGGAAGTGGGTGGACTGTATGAGTGGGCGGGCCTTGTCCACATAGTTTGGGACCCACTGAGCGTAGTATGAAAAGAACCCCAGGCAGCGTTTGAGGGCCTTGGGGCAGTGGGGGAGGGGGAGCTCCATGAGGGGGCGCATGCGGTCAAGGTCGGGCCCCAGAGCTCGGTTCTGGACCACTTGCACCTTTTGTGACTTATCGGGCCGGCCAGCACCACAGTAAATGCACCATTCTTTATCCAACTTAGTCCAGTGACGTGTGATGTTTTCATCGATGCAGCGAAGTCCCAGTGCCACCTCGGTCAGCTCCTGCCACCATGTGGAAGTCGCTGGGTGGTATAGACTGGCAAGCGGAAGGGTTTATTCAACAATCTTAGCAGCTATTACATGTTGTATGTATGCCCGTACTGGAGCAGAAATCCCGAGGTACTCACGCGTCACTCCCGATGTACAGTGACCACCTGGTCTACAAATGAGGGGAGATGCACAGCGAAACATTGAAGATGGAGGTAAACTGCACTTTTAGTGCTGTTGCAATGTGGTTGGGAAGCATCAAATGCTGCTCAAATGTTCTAAATTGCTAGTTGTTTGCCGATTCATGGCAAACAATAACCTGCTTGATGAGCACTTACTGCACAAGCTGAATTAAAACTGTATATTTATTACACATCCAGGATTTAGGGGAAATCTGCTGTGGAGACGTGATCAGAGGCGGAATTATTGCTGTGCAGTAGGAATGGGCTGCTCTCTTGTGGAGTGTGAGCTAACTGGACATTTCTCTATTCCGGCCGACAAGAGGCGGTGGCAGTGACTGTGTGGTGATTTATGACCCTGTGTGTGGCTCAAGGTTTTAGTGTTCGGAATATCTGGAGAGCAGTGGGCTAAATTCACCAGTCCGCTCACAGAGCTTTCGGGCATGATAATCTCCTCCAGCTAGATAAGAGCTGGTGTTTGGGCAGTGACATCGATCACGCTGACAACTTCCTTCTGCTCCCTTGGAGGCTTCATCATAGGATCTTCAGTTGCTCCACCCTGTTTTCCCACCATTGGTCACCCAACACACACATTGTCACAACACAGCCTTCCAACAGCCAATCAGAAAGCAAACAGACTCTGTTCCTGATTGGATCATCCTTGACTCTCAGTCCAACAGTCCTTTTGATTTGAACTTCATAGGAAGAGGAGCGAACTTCGCCGTATCGAGCCTATCAAATCGTTCCAACATTTTAAATGTAAGTTCTTCATTAACTCGAGGGTTTTTAAAATCTCGCATTCTAAAAGCTAATGAAATCATTGAATTGTTTTAGGGAACTTAATCAAGTCATGCAAAATTGCCCCTTAATGCCCAAAAATGATAATAATAATCTTTATTGTCACAAGTAGGCTTACATTAATCATAGATTATCATAGAATTTACAGTGCAGAAGGAGGCCATTCGGCCCATCGAGTCTGCACCGGCTCTTGGAAAGAGCACCCTACCCAAGGTCCACGCCTCCACCCTATCCCCATAACCCAGCAACCCCACCCAACGCTAAGGGCAATTTTGGACACTAAGGGCAATTTATCATGGCCAATCCAGCTAACCTGCACATCTTTGGACTGTGGGAGGAAACCGGAGCACCCGGAGGAAACCCACGCACACACGGGGAGAACGTGCAGACTCCGCACAGACAGTGACCCAAGCCGGGAATTGAACCTTGCACCCTGGAGCTGTGAAGGTACAGCGCTAACCACTATGCTGCCGTGCTGCACCCCCAGTACAGTGTGCAGCAAGTTGTGCGGGTTAGATGGGTTGGCCATGATCGGGGATCAGGGTTACGGGGATAGGTTGGGGGAGTGGGCTTAGGTGGAATGCTATTTCGGAGGGTCAAAGAATCACAGAATAATACAGCGCAGAAAAGGCCCTTCGGTCCATCGAGTCTTTACCGCTGCATGAGAGGCACTTGATCTGACAATCCTAATCCCATTTGCCGGTGCTTGGTCCACTGCCTCGAATGTTAAGATGTGTCAAGTGCTCGTCCAGGTACTTTTTAAAGGATGTAAAGCCTACCACCCTCCCAGGCAGTGTGTTCCAGACCGTCATCACCCTCTGGCTAAAAATCTATTTCCTCAAATCCCCACTGAAGCCCCCGCCCCTAACCTTGAACTTGTGTCCCCCTCGTAACTGACCATTCAACTAAGAGGAACAACTGTTCCCTCTCCACCTTGTCCATGCCCCTCATAATCTTGTACCCATCGATCAGGTCACCCCTCAGTCTTCTGTGCTCCAGAGAAAACAATCCTAGTCTATCCAACCTCTCTCCATAACTTAAATGTTCCATCCCAGCAACATCCTGGTGAATCTCCTCTGCACCCCCTCCAGTGCAATCACACCAACTTGATGGGCCAAATGGCCTCCTGCTGCACTGTAGTAATTCTATCGATTCAAATCATCCTCAACCGTCAAGAAACACAAATCAAGTTTATACTTGATGCTTGTAATCTCACCCTTTAGTTAGTTTTTCTGTGCCAACTTTGATTTCAAATGCGTTGGACTAAGACTGGAGCACGGCTGACTCTAACCAGCATTGGATTATGGGATGTTTTCTGCTGTTAATCCATCCAAAACATTTTTTTTACATTCATTCATGGGATGAGCATCATTGTTGCAAGGCCAGCATTTATTACCCACCCCCAACTTCCCTTGAGGCACCGTCACCTTGAACCAATGTCGTCCATGTGGTGTAGGTACACCCATCGTGCTGTTAGGGAGGGAGTTCCAGGGTTTCGATCAGTGACAGTGAAGGAACGGCTGAGGTGATGAGTGACATGGAGGAGCTGGTGCTCCCATACATCCCCTGCACTTGTTCTTCTCGGATGTGGGTTGGTCAGTGCTGTCAAAGCGAATAATCTTTGATCCTTAAAAATGGAAGAGTGATTACTTAGAACTTACAGTGCAGAAGGAGGCCGTTCGGCCCATCGAGTCTGCACCGACCCACTTAAGCCCTCACTTCCACCCTATCCCCGTAACCCAATAACCCCATCTAACCTTTTTTGGACACTAAGGGCAATTTAGCATGGCCAATCCACCTAACAGCACATCTTTGGACTGTGGGAGGAAACCGGAGCACCCGGAGGAAACCCACGCAGACACGGGGAGAACGTGCAGACTCTGCACAGACAGTGACCCAGCAGGGAATCGAACCTGGGGCTCTGGCTCTGTGAAGCCACAGTGCTAACCACTTGTGCTACCGTGCTGCCCAATGATGATTAATTCCTCCTCAAGTAATCTGAACCCTAATCCCCACAGTGAAATGGAGTGCAGGAACACAGATTGACTTGCTACAATATGATATTTCTTCAAGTGGAGCTGTCTTGATAATGACAAACAGCAAAAGCCAGACTGGCTTATGGACAACGTCAGAAATAGAGGAATGAAATTTTATATCTTGCCCCTGGCCATGATATACCCGATTTGTATGATGTCTTTTGAAATATAACTTTTATTTCTTGCCATATCAGAAGTGTGCAGACATTGAAGAATGTCTTTCAATTGCTCTGTCTCTATGTAGGGTGTCAGTAATTCCAGCCGTACCTCAGCAAACCTTCTCATTTCTTTTATTAACTCAAGAATAAAGCCCAAGGGCCAACCATTTCTCAAAGTGAGACCTGCCACTAATCGGAAACTTCACTGCCGGCCCAAAAGTGTTAAAATATTGAAACCAGGGAGTCCAGTTGTGCAGAAGAGTAATAGTCAACTCGAAACATTAACTCTGTTTCCTCTCCACCGTTGCTGCTATACTTACTGAGTAATTCCAGCATTTTCTGGGGTAGTTTCAAATTTCCACATCCGCAGTATTTCGCTGTCATGACTCAGTGAGCCCCACGCGCGATGCTAAAGTGCAAAGGAATCAATAACACTTTACTCAGTAGATGCCACCGATCCATAGAATTCCTACAGTGCAGAAGGCATACATTCGGTCCATCGAGACTGCACCGACCATCCGAAAGAGCACCCTACCTAGGCCCACACCAGCCCCCTATCCCTGTAACCCTGTAACCCCATCGAACCAGTGCACCTTTTGGACACGAAGAGGCAATTTAGCGTGGCCAATTCACCTAATCGAACCCACACACCTTTGGACTGGATGTTCAACTCTTCCGCGTGCATATAATAATCTTTATTATTGTCACAAGTAGGCTTACATTAACACTGCAATGAAGTTACTGTGGAAAGCCCCTCGTCGCCACATTCCGACGCCTGTTCGGGTGCGCTGGGGTAGAATTCAGAGTGCCCGAATCACCTGTCTTTCGGGACTTGTGGGAGGAAACCGGAGCGCCCGGAGGAAACCCAGGCAGACACGGGGGAGAACAGGCAGACTCCGCACAGACAGTGACCCAAGCCGGGAATCGAACCTGGGTCCCTGGCGCTATGAGGAACAGTGCTAACCATTGTGCTACTGGAGTGGTGTACAGGAAAGGAAGGGCTTGCATCCATTTATGCACCTTTCAGAAACTCAGAATGTCCCACGCAATCTACAACGGGGGAACTCGTTTTTGGAGTGTAATGACTGTTGTGGTGTCGGAGGCACAGCAGGCAGGTTCTGCACAGCAAGCAGCAACGGAATGGTAATTAGATCATTTGGCATTTGTCTTCAGAGGTGCTGGTGGTAGAGAGTTCCCCTGTTCTTCCTCTGGTGGTGCCGTGAGTCTGCTTTCACCTCCCCGGTAGAACAGCAGGCTGATGATTCTTTTGCAGCCAGTCCGGATGAAATGATCAGTCGAACACCTCGTTACTTTAACATATGTTTATTTCTCGGCCGGGGCTACGACCACTGTCTCTCTTGAGAGTTACAACAGCAAGCCAAAATCAATACACCTAACAGCAGTTCTTATACAGTTTTTGGTTCATTTCTGAGGGCAGCTCCCTCGCATTCCATCTGTGCCTTTTATCTTAATTATGATTATTTTCAAGCACAGCGCAACCCTTCCCAAGGCCGTTACTGCAGTTTGTCTGATACAAAAACAAGTGATTTCAGCTTGCTACCAAAAGCCTGTCTTGGCATTTCTTCACACAAAGCTTTATCTAACATTTTGTTTTTCCCCTAAAGTTCCAATCCATCTTGAGCCAAACTCTCACTTTCACCTCCCCGGTAGAACAGGCAGGATTCTCATTTCTCATTTGAACGATGGCAGCTCTCTCACTGTGATTGTTCTGGAGAAGGTGGTGGTGAGCTTTCCCCCTGAACCGCTGTGGTCAGTGTTGTGGTCAGTGTGGTCCACCCTCAGTGCTGTTAGGAAGGTACTTTCAAGCCGTTTGCCGCAGGGACAGTGGAGGAGCAGTGATATATTTCCAAAACATTATGGTATGTGATTTGCGGGGAACATGCGCTTGTTGTCCTGGGCAGCAGACCTCATGGTTAGGAGGTGCTGCTAAATAGCCTTGTTGCTACAATGCAACCTGTGGAAATAAACACTCCAGACATGCTACGCCAGTCTTGGAGGGAATGAAGTTGATGTCGAAAGTAGCGGATGGCGTTCCAATTTTGAATCAGCCAGGGAATCAAGGGTTATGGGGATGGGGGTACGGGGGAAAGTGAAATTGAGGATCATTATTTCAGATCAGTCATGATCTCAGTGAATGGCGGAGAAGACTCAGTGGGCTGAATGGCCTACTTCTGCTCCCACGTCTTATGGTCCACTCAAGTAATCTGGTTAGAATTGAGCTTCTCAAGTCTTGCTGCAGCGGGACACCATCAGGCCACGCGGATAGAGTACAGCTCGTACAGAATCACATAAACCCGGCCCTGCTCCCTGCTCCCTTGTCCCAACTCCGTCTCACATGCCCATAGCCCGACACCCCCCCTCCCAACCAGAGGGCGACCGAACCCTCACCCTGCACCCTGGATTGGGCAGGAGTTCAGTGACTGAATATCATGGGCAGGATTCTCCGGACTTTCACGGCAGCAAATCCAGTGCCGCACCTGGACCGATTCAGCGACGGTTAAGGGGCCGGCACCGGCGTCACGTGGGACACCATCGATTGTAATGAGGGATGGTGCCGGAATCGCCGGATTCGCCATTGACACTCGGGAGGCTGACCAGCTGCAGCCGCACATACACACTGCACTCCCCACACACACCATCCCAGCCAACAAGGTGGCAGCGAGGAGAGCGGCCCCGAGATTCACTGACGCCGAGCTGGAGACCCTCCTGGACGCGGTGGAGGCGAGGCGGCTGACCCTGTACCCCGGCCCGAGAAGGAGGCTGACAGCCGCCGCCATTCACCGTGCCTGGGCGCAGGTGGCAGAGGTGGTGAGAGCCGCGGGAAACACTGTCCGGATCAGCCAACAGGGCTGGAAAAAAACGGCACGACCTTCTCAGGGCAGTCAGGGCGAGTAGGCAGCATTGTGCCCCTTGTACCAACTCCGTCTCACATGCCCATAACCCGAAACCGCCCCCTCCCAACCAGAGGGCGGCCGAACCCCCACCCTGCACCAAGTGCCAGCACCCATACCGGCCGCCATGCCCGAGTGCCCTGGTCACTGAGGCCGTCACCAACCACCCCCTGGGCTGCATGACTCGAACAGCCTAACACTGTTGTTATCTGATTCCACTCCCACCCACCCCTCCCCTGCAAGAGAAGGCCATCCACAACCGCCGGGAGCGGGAGAAGACAGGTGGGGGACGATTGGACCTGCGGCCACTCACCATGGCAGAGCAGAGAGCCCTGGACGTGGTCTGCGGCACAGAGGAAAGGGTGGTCACTGGGGTGGAGTTCGGCCGCGGGCGAGGATGTGAGACCTTGCTGAGTTGTGGTTCCCTGTGACCCGTATGTCAACCCTGCCCCCCAACACCATACCCACATCACCCTCACCCCACACCACCCTCACCCCACACCCCCACACCACCCTCACCCCACAACACCCTCACCTCACACCACCCTCACCCCCAAACCACCCTCACCCCACACCACCCTCACCCCCACATCACCCACACCCCCACACCACCATCACCCTCACACCACCCACACCCCCACACCACCCTCACCCCACACCACCCACACGCACACCACCCCCAACCTCGCTAACCCCCACACCACCCTAACCTCTGCACAGCCCCACACCGCCCTCACCCCCACACCACCCTCACCCCCACACCTCCCTCACCCCCACACCACCCTCACCCCCACACCACCCTCACCCCACACCACCCTCACCCCCACACCACCCACAACACCCTCACCCCACACCACCCACACCCCCACACCACCCTCACCCCACACCACCCTCGCCCCACACCCCCACACCACCCTCACCCCCACACCACCACACCCCCACACCAACCTCACCCCTGCACACCCCCACACCACCCTCACCCCCACACCACCTTCATCCCCACACCACCCTCACCCCCACACCACCCTCACCCCACAACACCCTCACCCCCACACCACCCACAACACCCTCACCCCACACCACCCACACCCTCACCCCACACCACCCTCACCCCACACCCCCACACCACCCTCACCCCACACCACCCTCACCCCCACACCACCCTCACCCCCACCCCACACTCACCCCACACCACCCTCACCCCACACCACCCACAACACCCTCACCCCACACCACCCACACCCCCACACCACCCTCACCCCACACCACCCTCACCCTACACCACCCACACCCCCACACCACCCTCACCCCACACCCCCACACCACCCTCACCCCACACCACCCACAACCACACATCACTCTCACCCCACACCACCCTCACCCCACACCACCCTCACCCCACACCCCCACACAACCCTCACCCTACACCCCCACACCACCCTCACCCCACACCACCTACACCCCCACAACACCCTCATCCCCACACCACCCTCATGCCACACCACCCTCACCCCACATCACCCACACGCACACCCACACACCACCCTCACCCCCACATCATCCTCACCCCACACCCCCACACCACCCACACCCCCCACACCACCCTCACCCCTACACCACCCTCAACCCCACACCACCCTCACCCCCACACCACCCTCACCCCACACCACCCACACGAACACCATCCCCAAACTTGCTAACCCCCACACCACCCTAACCCCCACACCACCACACCCCCACACCACCCTCACCCCAGCACACCCCCACACCACCCTCACCCCCACATCACCCTCACCCCCACACCACCCTCACCCCACACCACCCTCACCCCCACACCACCCACAACACCCTCACCCCACACCACCCATACCCCCACACCACCCTCACCCCACACCACCCTCACCCCCACATCACCCTCACCCCCACACCACCCTCACCCCACACCACCCTCACCCCACACCACCCACAACACCCTCACCCCACACCACCCATACCCCCACACCACCCTCACCCCACATCACCCTAACCCCACACCACCCACACCCCCACACTACCCTCACCCCCACACCACCCACACCTCCACACCACCCTCACCCCACACCACCCACACGCACACCACCCCCAACCTCGCTAACCCCCACACCACCCTAACCCCTGCACAGCCCCACACCACCCTCACCCCCACACCACCCTCACCCCTGCACACCCCCACACCACCCTCACCCCACACCACCCTCACCCCCACCCCACACTCACCCCACACCACCCTCACCCCACACCACCCACAACACCCTCACCCCACATCACCCACACCCCCACACCACCCTCACCCCACACCACCCTCACCCTACACCACCCACACCCCCACACCACCCTCACCCCACACCACCCACACCCCCACACCACCCTCACCCCACACCACCCACAACCACACATCACTCTCACCCCACACCACCCTCACCCCACACCCCCACACCACCCTCACCCCACACCCCCACACCACCCTCACCCCACACCACCTACACCCCCACAACACCCTCATCCCCACACCACCCTCATGCCACACCACCCTCACCCCACATCACCCACACGCACACCCACACACCACCCTCACCCCCACATCATCCTCACCCCACACCCCCACACCACCCACACCCCCCACACCACCCTCACCCCTACACCACCCTCAACCCCACACCACCCTCACCCCCACACCACCCTCACCCCACACCACCCACACGAACACCATCCCCAACCTTGCTAACCCCCACACCACCCTAACCCCCACACTACCACACCCCCACACCACCTTCACCCCAGCACACCCCCACACCACCCTCACCCCCACATCACCCTCACCCCCACACCACCCTCACCCCACACCACCCTCACCCCCACACCACCCACAACACCCTCACCCCACACCACCCATACCCCCACACCACCCTCACCCCACACCACCCTCACCCCCACATCACCCTCACCCCCACACCACCCTCACCCCACACCACCCTCACCCCCACACCACCCACAACACCCTCACCCCACACCACCCATACCCCCACACCACCCTCACCCCACATCACCCTCACCCCACACCACCCACACCCCCACACTACCCTCACCCCCACACCACCCACACCTCCACACCACCCTCACCCCACACCACCCACACGCACACCACCCCCAACCTCGCTAACCCCCACACCACCCTAACCCCTGCACAGCCCCACACCACCCTCACCCCCACACCACCCTCACCCCTGCACACCCCCACATCACCCTCACCCCCACACCTCCCTCACCCCCACACCACCCTCACCCCCACACCACCCTCACCCCACACCACCCTCACCCCCACACCACCCACAACACCCTCACCCCACACCACCCACACCCCCACACCACCCTCACCCCACACCACCCTCACCCCACACCCCCACACCACCCTCACCCCCACACCACCACACCCCCACACCAACCTCACCCCTGCACACCCCCCACACCACCCTCATCCCCACACCACCCTCACCCCCACACCACCCTCACCCCACACCACCCTCACCCCACACCACCCTCACCCCACACCACCCTCACCCCCACATCACCCACACCCCCACACCACCCTCACCCTCACACCACCCACACCCCCACACCACCCTCACCCCACACCACCCACACGCACACCACCCCCAACCTCGCTAACCCCCACACCACCCTAACCTCTGCACAGCCCCACACCGCCCTCACCCCCACACCACCCTCACCCCCACACCTCCCTCACCCCCACACCACCCTCACCCCCACACCACCCTCACCCCACACCACCCTCACCCCCACACCACCCACAACACCCTCACCCCACACCACCCACACCCCCACACCACCCTCACCCCACACCACCCTCGCCCCACACCCCCACACCACCCTCACCCCCACACCACCACACCCCCACACCACCCTCACCCCTGCACACCCCCACACCACCCTCACCCCCACACCACCCTCATCCCCACACCACCCTCACCCCCACACCACCCTCACCACACAACACCCTCACCCCCACACCACCCACAACACCCTCACCCCACACCACCCACACCCTCACCCCACACCACCCTCACCCCACACCCCCACACCACCCTCACCCCACACCACCCTCACCCCCACACCACCCTCACCCCCACCCCACACTCACCCCACACCACCCTCACCCCACACCACCCACAACACCCTCACCCCACACCACCCACACCCCCACACCACCCTCACCCCACACCACCCTCACCCTAAACCACCCACACCCCCACACCACCCTCACCCCACACCACCCACACCCCCACACCACCCTCACCCCACACCACCCACAACCACACATCACTCTCACCCCACACCACCCTCACCCCACACCCCCACACCACCCTCACCCCACACCCCCACACCACCCTCACCCCACACCACCTACACCCCCACAACACCCTCATCCCCACACCACCCGCATGCCACACCACCCTCACCCCACATCACCCACACGCACACCCACACACCACCCTCACCCCCACATCATCCTCACCCCACACCCCCACACCACCCACACCCCCCACACCACCCTCACCCCTACACCACCCTCAACCCCACACCACCCTCACCGCCACACCACCCTCACCCCACACCACCCACACGAACACCATCCCCAACCTTGCTAACCCCCACACCACCCTAACCCCCACACCACCCACAACACCATCACCCCACACCACCCATACCCCCACACCACCCTCACCCCACACCACCCTCACCCCCACATCACCCTCACCCCCACACCACCCTCACCCCACACCACCCTCACCCCCACACCACCCACAACACCCTCACCCCACACCACCCATACCCCCACACCACCCTCACCCCACATCACCCTCACCCCACACCACCCACACCCCCACACTACCCTCACCCCCACACCACCCACACCTCCACACCACCCTCACCCCACACCACCCACACGCACACCACCCCCAACCTCGCTAACCCCCACACCACCCTAACCCCTGCACAGCCCCACACCACCCTCACCCCCACACCACCCTCACCCCTGCACACCCCCACACCACCCTCACCCCACACCACCCTCACCCCCACCCCACACTCACACCACACCACCCTCACCCCACACCACCCACAACACCCTCACCCCACATCACCCACACCCCCACACCACCCTCACCCCACACCACCCTCACCCTACACCACCCACACCCCCACACCACCCTCACCGCACACCACCCACACCCCCACACCACCCTCACCCCACACCACCCACAACCACACATCACTCTCACCCCACACCACCCTCACCCCACACCCCCACACCACCCTCACCCCACACCCCCACACCACCCTCACCCCACACCACCTACACCCCACAACACCCTCATCCCCACACCACCCTCATGCCACACCACCCTCACCCCACATCACCCACACGCACACCCACACACCACCCTCACCCCCACATCATCCTCACCCCACACCCTCACACCACCCACACCCCCCACACCACCCTCACCCCTACACCACCCTCAACCCCACACCACCCTCACCCCCACACCACCCTCACCCCACACCACCCACACGAACACCATCCCCAACCTTGCTAACCCCCACACCACCCTAACCCCCACACTACCACACCCCCACACCACCCTCACCCCAGCACACCCCCACACCACCCTCACCCCCACATCACCCTCACCCCCACACCACCCTCACCCCACACCACCCTCACCCCCACACCACCCACAACACCCTTACCCCACACCACCCATACCCCCACACCACCCTCACCCCACACCACCCTCACCCCCACATCACCCTCACCCCCACACCACCCTCACCCCACACCACCCTCACCCCCACACCACCCACAACACCCTCACCCCACACCACCCATACCCCCACACCACCCTCACCCCACATCACCCACACCCCACACCACCCACACCCCCACGCTACCCTCACCCCCACACCACCCACACCTCCACACCACCCTCACCCCACACCACCCACACGCACACCACCCCCAACCTCGCTAACCCCCACACCACCCTAACCCCTGCACAGCCCCACACCACCCTCACCCCCACACCACCCTCACCCCTGCACACCCCCACACCACCCTCACCCCCACACCTCCCTCACCCCCACACCACCCTCACCCCCACACCACCCTCACCCCACACCACCCTCACCCCCACACCACCCACAACACCCTCACCCCACACCACCCACACCCCCACACCACCCTCACCCCACACCACCCTCACCCCACACCCCCACACCACCCTCACCCCCACACCACCACACCCCCACACCACCCTCACCCCTGCACACCCCCACACCACCCTCATCCCCACACCACCCTCACCCCCACACCACCCTCACCCCACACCACCCTCACCCCACACCACCCTCACCCCACACCCCCACACCACCCTCACCCCACACCACCTTCACCCCCACACCACCCTCACCCCCACCCCACACTCACCCCACACCACCCTCACCCCACACCACCCACAACACCCTCACCCCACACCACCCTCACCCCACACCACCCACACCCCCACACCACCCTCACCCCACACCACCCACACCCCCACACCACCCACACCCCCACACCACCCTCACCCCACACCACCCTCACCCCACACCACCCTCACCCCACACCACCCACAACCACACATCACTCTCACCCCACCCCACCCTCACCCCACACCCCCACACCACCCTCACCCCACACCACCTACACCCCCACAACACCCTCACCCCCACACCACCCTCACCCCACACCACCCTCACCCCACACCACCCTCACCCCACAACTCCCTCACCCCACACCACCCACAACCACACATCACTCTCACCCCACCCCACCCTCACCCCACACCCCCACACCACCCTCACACCACCCTCACCCCACACCACCTACACCCCCACAACACCCTCACCCCCACACCACCCTCATGCCACACCACCCTCACCCCCACATCACCCACACCCCCCACACCACCCTCACCCCTACACCACCCTCACCCCCACACCACCCTTACCCCCACACCACCCTCACACCCACACCACCCTCACCCCACACCACCCTCACACCCACACCACCCTCACCCCACACCACCCTCACCCCCACATCACCCTTACCCCCACACCACCCTCACCCCTGGACACCAGCCCACCGCCCGAGACTCAGGACACCCTGGCGTTCGGGTCGGAGGATGACACTGATATCCCGTCACAGCTGTCTCTCCAACACCCTTCACCATCCCAAAGACTATCACCTCGGTTGGGCATTTCAGTGAAGAGGCTCCTGGGACACTCTCTGGTGCTCACCACACAGCTGCTCCGGTGCAGCAGGTGGAGGTGGGAACTCTCAAGGTCGCGGACGGTCGGAGGGCGGGCCGACCCCAGGAACTAGCTGCCATCCAGGCGGGTCTCGGGCTTCTGGAACGGACAGTCCCATCCATTGTGGAGATGTAGTCGCAGAGCCAGGGACTACCTGAGGGGCTGTCGGCGAGCGTCCAGCACCTGTAGGTGCAGTTGGAGGAGGACAACTCTGTGCAGGAGTTGGTGCCGACCATACGTGCCACCCAGGCCAACACCGCAAGGGTGGGGTCCACGGTGGAGGCATTGGGGGCAATGGTTTTAGCTATGGATCTGTAACTGAACTTAGATCAAGGAAAGTATCACACCACACGTGTCAGCAGCTCATTACCCACTTACCACTCTGAGGAGTGAGTGGGGAATCCAAAAATGAGATATTTAGATTTGTGAGAGACGCAGAAACCAGGGATCACTTCACAAATAAAAATGTGTGAAGCAGAATCTGTTCAAAGGCAATTGGGAAACCTACCCGTTGTTTCGATGGGCCAAATGACTCATGGTTAGGGGGCTGAGATTTAAAGTGATTGGTAGAAAGATTGGAGAGGAGATGGGGAGAATGTTTTTCATCCAGAGGGTTGTGGGGCTGGGGAACTCACTGCCTGAAAGGCCGGTAGAGGCAGAAACCCTCTGGATACCATCACACCCTGCAGGGCTACGGACTAAACGCTGGAAAGGAGGACGAGGCTAGGTGACCCTTTGTCCAGCCAGTACAGACACGATACGCCAAGTGGCCTCTTTCCACCGTAGGCCTCCTCCGATTCGACGATTCTCAATAGTCTTTGGCATGGTGAGTGTTGCTCCTGAATCTCATTGCTGTCACAGACCATCCCCATCCAGATCAAATGAGTCATTGTTTACATTCTTATCCCTCGACTATACAAAGGACATTGAGACTGTGAGGAAGCTGCCAGAAAGATTGACATCAATGAGACCAGATCTGAGAGATTTCAACTATCAGAAAAGACTGAAGAAGCTGAGGGTCTACTCTCCAGGGAAGAGAAGGGTGGGGGGTCGGAGGGGCGGGGTAGAGGGGTGACCACATTGGGAATTATGTAAGCATTTGATAGGGAAGATGAGGAGACGATATTGGCCCTTGTAAAGGAATCCAACTCCAGCAGTTATAAATATACGCACACCACTAATAAATCCAAGGACCAATTGAGGAGAAAGGCCTTTGCCGAGGAAGTGATGTGAAAGTGCAGCACGTGACAATAGGGGGCAATTGAGTTGAACAGCACAGATGCATTAAGTCCTTCTGTCCTGCTCGTATCTACACCTACAAAGAGATCTACTGCCATGGTACATCACACCCGCCTGTCTTACCCCATCTTCACACATCTACAGTATCAGTTCTTGAAACTGACACTGTCCATCATCCAACTTCACCCAGGTCAGCCCCTCTTTCTGCTGCCCTCCTGTTTGCCCCCTAGAACCCGTCGCTGTAGATTTTCAGCTCTCAAATAATGGCCCAAATACTGGCATTCGCTTCTCTGGGGGTGTCATATTATAGTTCTTTCTGCTGTTGCAATTTCAAGCACCTCTTCATTCGTCTGCCCTCGAATTCTATGCAATACGTCTTAGAATCTACACTTCAAAGGCGTCAAGTTTCTTCCCCTGATCTTTATTTATTGTCCAGGTTTCAGAGGCAGACAGGAGGGGCTGGTTTAGCACAGGGCTAATTAGCTGGCTTTGAAAGCAGAACAAGGCAGGCCAGCAGCATGGTTCAATTCCCGCACCAGCCTCCCCGAACAGGCGCTGGAATGTGGCGACTAGGGGCTTTTCACAGTAACTTCATTTGAAGCCTACTTGTGACAATAAGCGATTTTCATTTCGAAAGTGGACAGAATGTTATGGAGTCTTAATGCATTCAAGAATAGAGGATATGGTGAGAAGGAGTAGAGTAAGAAGGGGTGCGTGTGCAGCACAAACAGGGTGGGATGAATGGCCTGGTTTTCTGCTGGCGATTGAATGCTACGTTTCAGTAGCTGTGTTGAAATCCTGGCCCACTTGCTGGAAAACCACCAGTGATTGAGGTTTGCTGAGTGAACGTGGAGTTTTCTTTGTTGAGTATTTACTATTTCTAAATTGCTCTCAGGTCTATTTGTTCCTTCAAGAATGTAACAAGCTCATGTTTCATTGCATATTAGAGAACTTAACCAGCCTCCAAAGTGATTTATATTCGTAAATTAAATGTCAAGATTGAGAAGTTACAAGCACTGGAGCGACACAAAGTCAGTTCATGCGTCGCATTGTAAAATGCCTCCCGCGCCTCACTTGAAGTGAGCGAAACAGGAGCAGAGTCCATTCTGCCCTTTCAGCCTGTTCCGCCATTTAATTAGATTGCGGTGATCTCTGCCTCAGCCCTGAACCCCTTGATACCCTGAAAACAAAATCTCAGTCTTGAAAATGATGTAAAGTCCCACCCTGCTCCCCCCCACCTCCCTCCCACCAGGCCAATAAGGAGGCCGCCTCCAGTAAAATCACCGAGTCAGCCTTGCTCCCGGATTGTGCAGTATCCGGGATGTTGCTTAATAATAATAATAATAATAATAATAATCTTTATTGTCACAAGTAAGCTTGCATT
Organism: Scyliorhinus torazame; assembly: GCF_047496885.1. Classification (NCBI taxonomy): domain Eukaryota; kingdom Metazoa; phylum Chordata; class Chondrichthyes; order Carcharhiniformes; family Scyliorhinidae; genus Scyliorhinus; species Scyliorhinus torazame. The sequence goes on along the minus strand of NC_092716.1, from coordinate 9,426,170 downwards.
AACACTGCAATGAAGTTCCTGTGAAAATCCCCTCGTCGCCACACTCCGGCGCCTGTTCGGGTACGCACAGGGAGAATTCAGAATGTCCAATTTACCTAACAAGCACGTCTTTCGGGACTTGTGGGAGGAAACCGGAACACCCGGAGGAAACCCACGCAGACACGGGGAGAACGTGCAGACTCCGCACAGACAGTGACCCAAGCCGGGAATCGATCCCAGGACACTGGCGCTCTGAGGCAACAGTGCTAACCCGCTGTGCTACTGTGCCGCCCATAGTCTAGGGGCTGAATTCTCCGATTTTGAGGCTATGTCCGGAGGAAGTGTCTAGTTATACGATTAAAAAGTCGGCGGGGCCCCCACACCGATGCTCCGCCCGGTGGGGGGCTCGCGGCCGCCTCACATACAACCCCCGGCATTGCCGACAGAAACGGCTGGAGAATTGCTGGGTCCATGGCCACGCATGCGCACCGCAACGACCTGCGAAGTCCAGAGGAAGATCCTGTCCAATGGTTTGCATCAGAAAGAGTGTAACGACTGTGATTTCAACACAGGCAAGAGGAACAACAACTAATATGGTGCAATGTTTCACAATAGAAGAACAAGGCCAGAGAGATGCTGACTATATCAATAACAAAATAATAGAAAGAGGGCAGGAGAACGAGGGGCAAGGAAGAGACGGATCAGGGAGGAATCATTATTAGACTAAATTGAAAGATATTGAGAGAGAAAAAGAGATAGGAGAGAGAGACACTCACAGACACACCCAGACTGAGAGCGAGAGAGAGGGGTGGAGAGACAGAGAGATTTAGGGACAGAGGGAGATTGAAAGAAAAAGGGAGAGATTGAGAGAGAAACAGATTGAGAGAGAATGAAAAAGACATTGATAGGGATTGATTGCTGGATAGTTATTGATAGAGAGATTGATGGCGAGCCAGATTGATGGAGAACAAGATTGATAGAAAGAGAAATTGATGGGAGGGATGAGAGAGTGTGAGACTGAGGAAGAAAAAATGGAGAGTTTGAAAGAAATTGAGAGAGGGTGTGACTGGGAAAAAAGAGAGATTGAGAAAGAGACAAAACCAATGTCACAGACTAAAGTCTAGAAATTAAAGACGAATATATAGGATAGTCCAGAGGAGAGAAATCATAGGGGCAGTTCCAAAAATGTGTTTCTTCTTCTCATTGATGGTGAACACCTCAAAGTTATTAGAGAGATTGACCATATGGAAACGATGGAGGTGGACAGTACTGTGACAAAACCTCCAGGAACATGTCTAACCAAAATTGGCAACCCTATCATTTCAGAGAGGGATCACCTGAAAGACTACAAGGTTTACCTTGTAACATCCCAAGATCATCATAGGTGGTCAAAGAGCCTTTCTAGAAATGGAAGCAGAAATGCCCAAATGCCGCACATGTTCGGACATTGTGAACAACCAAACCAAGTTTTTGGTTTTAAAGAGGTCGCTGAAGTTCTAGAGAGCAACTTTAGGGATGAAGGGGAGAAGGTGAGTATAATGATGCACTTTCACAGACTTCATCAGAAACACAAAAGGATTTATTAATAATAGAATTGTACAATAGTACAGCAGTAGCATAGCTGTGCCCAGTCCCCTGCATGTCCCCTGCCTGAGAGAGGACTCCCCCCACTGGGGTGATTACCCACTCTGCGTTCCAATTGGTCCTGCAAGCCAAATGACACTTACTCTGCTGTGTTTCCCTTAAAGGCACTACAAGTTATCACATCCCTCCCCCCCTTAATGCTTTTATACAATCTTCAATAACTAAGTTACTCAGTCCTAAATTCTAACTAAACATTATATACATGGGTTGTACAATTATAAATCAAGTCTTTGACGAACTTTTAAGTTTCTTACAGAGCAGTGTAATTCTGTATAATATAATAATAATCTAATCTTTATTAGTGTCACCAGTAGGTTTACATTAACACTGCAATGAAGTTACTGTGAAAATCCCCTAGTCGCCACACTCTGGCACTGTTCAGGTACGTCTGAATGCTTCCAGAGGAGCAACACCAGTTGTGTCTATAACAGGTAGAGCAGATACTTGGGTGTTCACGGGTTGAAAATCATTTCTTGATGGCAGCACTGCCTTGCTGGAGCCTCTCTCTAATCCTCAAGTGACCCACGTGTTTTCGAGCGATCCGTCCCTCCTCATTAACTTGGTACAACAGGGGTCCAGTCTCAGAGACCAGTAATTCCAGGGATCTAACTCGATCCATTACCAAAGTTTCACCGTATGTACTTAATGAGCTGGATTCTCCGTTTGGGTGATGATGTTCTCCTGGAGGGACTGAATCGTGTCTGGTCTGCGCTGGGCTAGGAGCGACGCCCAGAAGTGATTCGCTCTCCCGTGCAATGCAAATTTATGCATGCCAGGGGGTGCAAGAGATTCCATTCCAAATCCCGCTGTAGGGCCTCCATTTTGAGTGGGCAGCCCAATACTGAGGTCCCCCACTCGCCCCCAACACAACTCCTGCCCCCCCCCCCTCCAATGACAAGTAGGAGTATCCTCTTCCCCATCTGGGGAACTGCTGCATCACCTCCTCCAGCTGGCCCCCACAACACGCATGCATGAGGATGACCTACACCATAAGACTATAAGATCATAAGACCATAGGAGCAGAAGCAGGCCACTCGGCCCATCAAGTCTGCCCCGCCATGCAATCATAGCTGATATTTTTCTCTTCCCCATTCTCCTGCCTTCTACCCATAACCCCTGAACCCCTAACCTCCCCTCGGTGACCGCCACCAGAACCCATCAGACCCCCCCCACTACACCTCACCATCAGAACTCCCATCAGACCCCCCACCAAAGACCCCCGCCAGAGACCCCCACCCAAGACCCATCAGACATCCCATCAGAGACCCCCATATCAGAGACCCCCACCAGACCCCCCATCAGACGCGACCAGCAAACCCCCACAACAGAGAGCCCCCATCAGTGGCCCCCCTAGCAGAGACCCCTACCCCATCAGTCACCCCACCAATCATATATTGATAAGATCTCATGTGTGAAGGAATGGTGGTGGTTCTCTGTTTCTGGTACTCAGGCCGTGCGGTAAAGTTTCTTCACATTCCAGCATTTCAATTCAGCATCTTTTTCTTTGACCAATTAATCATGCTGGCACTTGTGTTTTTCTATCAGTGTGACCATTTCAGCAAACTTGTTCTGTCTCCTAATCTCAGTTCCTGTCTCTGTCTGAATTGCTGATTATAATATTATTAATAATAATAATAATAATGCTGTTAATTTCAATGTTTATACTTCTTCAGTTAATTCCTCGTTGCCAATCTTCCTTCTGCAAGCTCTTATCCTCCCAGTTCATTTCTTCGCTGGATTTGTCCCTATTTTCTAATTTATATTCCATGGAGTTCAGCTACATTGTCTCATTCATTTCTCCTTCTGCTTGACTACATTTTGTAAATGTTTTCAACTTTTTTTTCAACTTTGCTGTCAGTCATTTCATTGTGTTGTTTTGATGTAATCGCCATAGAATCCTCCCAGTGCAGAAGGAGGCCATTCGGACCATCTGGCGTACACCACCCCTGTGAAAAAGCACCCTACCCAGGCCCACTGCCCCGTCCCATCCCCGTAACCCCACCTAACCTTTGGACACTAAGGAACAATTTAACATGGCCAATCCACCAAGCTTGCACATCTTTGGACGATGGGAAGACACAGCCAAAGGAAACCCACGCAGATACAGGGAGAATATGCAAACTCCACACAGTCACCCAAGGTTGGAATTGAACCCAGGTCCCTGGAGCTGCGAGGCAGCAGTGCTAACCACTGTGCCACCTCGAGTTTTAATTCTTTTTGCTATCATAGATCATAGAATTTACAGTGCAGAAGTTCCCAGCTTTTTTTTAAGTCTTTAATTTATGTGTTTTCTCCGAGGAGAGTCCGCCAAGTTCTTACTGGACATATACAATTCACAAATGAAATCTGCATTTCTATTTGTCTTAACTTCAGTCAAATCCTTTTGGCTTCACTCTTGGTCAGGTTTGTCTCCAATGAAGTGTTGATTGTTTCCATTCAGCAATTCTCTTGTTGCCCCTCTTGTGGGGTCTTTCATTGCCCGTATTCTGGGGCCTCATTTTGCCCACTTTCTGGTGATTACCATTGCCTCTTCCTTGAGGTCTTCATTGCTCATGGAACCTCTTTTTAGAGCTGCCCTCTATCTGGGGTCTTTGCAATTTTCCTGTCCATAACCTTTGTTCCTTCAGGCAGTTGCTGCTTTAACTGCATTGCTACTTTAAATGTCTTACGTCTCTAAATGCATTGGTGCTTCAAAGCTGTTGGGCGAGATTCTCCATTCCCCGATGCCGATTTTGTAATCGGCGATCAGGCGGAGAATCCCTTCTTACAATGAAATTGGGGGCGGCGCCTGTTTGACACAGGTTTCGTATGCTCCACCCCCCTCCGAAACGCATCATCCAGGTGCGCGCCGCACGCCGTTGGGACAGCCTCAGCGCGTCGCCTCCTCCGATACTCTGCCCCTGATGGGTAGGGTTCGCGGCAGCGCTTTTCACTTCTGGTCCCAGCCGTGCGGGAACCCGGCGTGGTGGCTGTGCACTGTGTCCAGCGCCGCGACAGTCGAACGGGGGACATGCTACTGCCTGGGGGGGGGCTTTCGCGAGAGCTGGGGGGACTGATGGGGGTGGCGGGGGGTGGGGGGGTGGGGGGGGGGGGTGGTCCAGCGGGACACTATCTGGCAGGTTGCGCCTGTGCATGGCCGCCGCCGTGTTTTACGGCGTGACCGCTGCAGGTCGTCGCCGTGCGCATGCGCGTCCAGCCCTGGCCATTCTCCGGCCATTTATTTCGTGGAGGCCAGGAGTTTTACGTGGCATGGTTGCTAGCCCCTCTCCTGTCGTGGCGCCGGTGAGGGGGCGGCGCCAATTTTTTCCACATAAAACGGCACAGATCCCCCGCACTTAGCCTCAGAATCAGAGAATTGGCCCGTAAGTTTTTTTTCTGACTCAACTGTCTGCAGCTGCCGGCTTTCTCTCTATGTTTTTCCCGCACTTTTAGAGTTTTGGCGTGAGTATGGCTGCTTTTCCCTCTTGGAACTCTCAAAACTCCCCCCCCCCCACCAAAATAAAGCCCCCTCCCTGTAATCACCAGGGCCCCCCTTTCCTCTGGCTGGTTGGAGAGTTTGCTCACTTCCTTCGCTCCTTTTTCTTTGATGCGTCTTTCTTTTTTGTCAATTTCACTCGGACGTCCAGCACTCTCGAGGTTCAAGGGGTCGAGTTTTTTCAATCAAACTTGCCAACTCCTTTTTTTACAGGTTAAAAACTTTTCTGCTGGCTTGAAGCCCATCAGTGCAGCAATTGCTGTGACAGAGCCCCCACAGGCTCTTCCCTGATCCTGTGCATCGGGAACTTGTCACTTTCAGCTCCTTGATTTTTACAGCACGTCGGGACACCTCGTTGCAGCTCACGAGGAACATTTGATCCTACTTAAAGCGGTGCTTTCTCAATTCTTTTTTAAAATACTTTGCAGATTCTTTTTTCAGATTTACCTTTTTAAACTTAAAGCCACAGCTCGTGCTTTGCAAGGTCATTTTCTGTAATTTTTTTTTCTCTCTGTACATAGCCAATTTAGGTTTCATCCGCGCCTGTCCCTCAGGGTCTGGCAATATCTCAATATCGCAATTGTCATATGAGGAACGGTTGAGGACTCTGGGTCGGTACTCGGTGGGATTTAGAAGGATGAGGAGGGATCTTATGGAAACTTACAGAATACTGAGAAGCCTGGATAGAGAGGACGTGGAGGGGATGTTTCCACTGGTAGCAGAAACTAGAACCAGAGGACACAATCTCAGATTAAAGGGACGATCCTTTAAAACAGAGATGAGGAGAAATTTCTTCAGCCAGAGGGTGGTGAATCTGTGGAATTCTTTGCTGCATTAGGCTGTGGAGGCCAAGTCACTGAGTGTCTTTAAGGCAGAGATAAATAGGTTCTTGATTAATAAGGGGATCAGGGGTTATGGGGAGAAGGCAGGAGAATGGGGATGGGAAATGTACAGCCATGATTGAATGGCGGAGCAGACTCGATGGGTCGAATGGCCTAATTTTACTCCTATATCTGTATCTATATCACAGGTGGGTCTTTTCACCCAAAGAAACGCATTCGGCCGAGTATTTTTTCAGACATCGATTAAAACAGGATAAACGGGAGGGTCACATGATGTGAGCATGGGCGTGGCTGCCTTTTCACAAGATCTTTCTTGCTCATTCTTTTAATCCTTTTTTAAAATCCTAATGCATAACCTATAATCATTTGTTCCAGGTGCCTATGTCCTGTGCTATGTTCCTGGACAATCCTGGCAAGTTATTGGCGATGGGGAACCGAGTTAGGTCAAAACATCCTTGCTTCATTGAGCGAGTCAGAGGTGGACGGGTGGGGCCCAGCCTGCAGTGGCGGTTTTGCTGGTGGGCGGGCCTGCACTTTGGCGATGCTGTTGACATGGAGATGATGCCTGTCACTGCAAATGATGTTATGGACGATGGTCAGGCCTCCATGGGGCAGGTTGTTGGGTCCCACTTTGATGAACGGCGAGACATCCTTCAGAGAATGGATGACGTGGAGAAGAGAATCCTGCCAGTCATGCTCTGAGTCCCAATTGGTCACCCAGACCAGGTGACCCTTATCCAGCTGTTCTGCCCATCGGGGGACAATCACCACAACTCCCCACAGTGGGAGTTCTATTTCACATGTGGTCGATAAGGAACAGAGGAATAAGAATAGATTATTCAGCTCTTCGACCTACTCCACCATTTAACTAGATCATCGCTGAACGTCTACCTCAATGCCATTTACCCCCACTACCCCAATGTCCCTTGATGCCATTAGTATCCGAAAATCTATCGATCTCTGCCTGGAACCTACTCAATGACTGAGCTTCCACAGCCCTCCTGGAATAGAGAATTCCAAAGATTCAACCAACTCTGAATGAAGGTATTCCTCCTCACCTCACTCCTAACTGGCATATCGCTAGTTCTAGATACACCAGTGTAGCCATCTGGGATGGCCACTTCCAGAATACAAAATGGACACTCACAAAGGATGCAGGGAAATGTGGACAATGCTAGACAACAAGCAGGTACAGTGCCTGAATGTATATTTGGGAAGCAGTTACCATACGGAATCGAAACTCTGGGTCGATTAGCATATTGATGGCCCATCTCCGAGGAACAAAGGACTAATGCTCAGGTAGTTGATACTGTCTCAGACATCCCGCCGCCAGTAACCCAACCGAAAGACACAAACAAAGCAAGGCCACCGGCCACCTAGGACACGCCCAGCCATCAGGGCACCCACCCCTTTATTGGTTAAGATCGATAACAATGATCGGGAAGCGGCACAATTAATTGGGAGCAAGTTTAAGGCCCGCCTAAAAGCGCGCGAAGCCCCTCCAAGTATAAGAAGGAACCGCCACGAGAGATTCGCTCTCTTGGATTTGGCTCTCAGGCGGAGAGACCCACCCACCAGAATCACCAGAAGCAAGTGAGTTCAAGGTCAACGCTCGCTACCAGACGGACGGCCTTAGCTGTTCTCTTGTTTCTCTTCGAACCCAACAGCCTCAGAACCGAACAACGGCCATTGTTCCTCTGACCAAGTGGGCGCCCGAAGTTAAGTACAGGCGTTAGCGTTAGAGATAGTTTAGTTTGTAGTACTGTTGTGCATGAGTAGATCTCACTGTGTGCGTAAATAAATAGTACTGACTTTGAACTAACTAACTGGTGTATTGGCTCTTTGATCGGTATTCGGGTTGAACCTTGTGGCGGTATCGAGAGATACCTGGTGACTCTGAAAGTAGAAACATAATTAGGATTAAGAAAGGCGACCATATTTACCGCCATGTTTATAACCAGATAAACAGAGCAACACCAGCCAAGGAAACATCCTTCTTGCATCTACCCCGTTGGGCCCTGTAAGAATTTTGTCAGTTTCATTGAGCCGTTGGCCATTGCATTAAGAAGTTTGGGGGTATGGAAAGGAATAGTGCGGGGGGGGATAGAGCATAGGCTGTCCTTATATGCCGATGATTTGCTGTTATACGTGTCGGAACCGAGTGTGTCGATAGGGGGAACATTGGAGCTGCTGCGAGTGTTTGGGTCTTTCTCGGGGTACAAACTAAATCTAGACAAGAATGAATATTTTGTGGTGTCTCGGCCGGGGGTGGGGGCAGGGGTGGGGGGGTTGCCATTCCGTAGGGAAGGGACTCATTTTAGGTACCTGAGGGTGCAGGTTGCCCGGGAGTGGGGGGGCTCCGCAGGTACAACATTTCTAGTTTGGTGGGGAGAGTGAAATCTGATCTGGCAAGGTGGGATGGTCTCCCTCTCTCACTGGCGGGTCGGGTACAGGCGGTTAAAATGAACGTGTTGCCGCGATTTCTGTTTACCTTTCAATGCCTGCCGATTTTCCTGCCAAAGGCTTTTTTCAGAGAGATTGCGGGAAGGGTAACGTCGTTCATTTGGGGAGGGAAGGTGGCCAGAGTTGGAAAGGTGCTGCTACAGAGGGGAAGGCAGGCAGGGGGTTTGGGTCTCCCGAACCTGATGTATTACTACTGAGCGGTGAATGTGGAGAAGGTGCGGAGCTGGGTCAGAGGGGTTGATACCCAGTGGGTCAGAATGGAGAAGAGTTTGTGCAGGGGGTTGGGATTGAAAGCACTAGCAACAGCGCCGCTCCCGATAGCCCCGGGGAAATACTCAGGGAGTCCGGTAATAATAGCTTCATTGAGAATTTGGAGGCAGTTTCGCCAATACTTCGGGTTGGGGGCAGGGTCATGGGAAATGCCGATTCGGGGGAACCACAGATTTGAGCCAGGGAGGTGGGATGGAAATTTTCGGAAATGGGAGGAGAAGGGGATTAAGACACTAAAAGATTTGTTTCTTCGGGGTCGGTTTGCAGGACTGAAGGAGCTGGAAGCGGAGTATGGGCTGGAGCGGGGGGAAATGTTTAGATACATGCAGGTTCGAGATTTTGCTAGAAAGGAGATACAGAGCTTCCCGGGGGAGCCGGCCTCCACATTACTGGAGGAGGTGCTGACGACAGGGGGACTGGAGAAGGGGGTAGTGTGGGCAGTTTACGGAGCTACTTTGGAAGAGAAGGCACCACTGGAAGTGATCAAAGCAAAGTGGGAGGAAGAGTTGGGAGAGGATATGGAGGAGGGGGTCTGGTGTGAGGTGCTCCGGAGAGTGAATGCCTCCACCTCGTGCGTGAGGTGGGGGCTGATACAGCTGAAGGTGGTATACAGAGCACACATCAAGAGGGCGAGGATGAGCCGATTCTTTGAGGGAGTGGAAGATGTGTGTGAATGTTGCGGGGGGACCCCCGCTAATCACATTCATATGTTTTGGTACAGTCCAAAGCTAGAGGATTACTGGAAGAAGGTTTTTATGATAATTTCTAAAGTAGTGCACGTGAAACTGGACCCGGTCCCCCGGGAGGCCATATTCGGGGTGTCAGACCAGCCAGGGTTGGAATTGGATGCGGAGGCAGATGTTGTAGCCTTCGCCTCGTTGATCGCCCGAAGGTGGATCCTGATGGGTTGGAGAGCAACCTCTCCACCCTGTTCCCTGGCGTGGCGGGGGGGACCTGTTGGAATTCTTGACTCTTGAGAAGGTTAAGTTTGAACTGAGGGGAAGGATGGAGGGGTTCTACAATTCATGGGCATTATTCATTATGCACTTTCAAGAACTGGATAACATCGAACATAGTTTAGTCGGGCAGTATGGTCGGCACGGGCTTGGAGGGCCGAAGGGCCTGTTCCTGTGCTGTACATTTCTTTGTTCTTTGTTCTTGTTATTAGTTGGGGCAGGTGGTTGGGAGGGTTGGGGGGGAGGGGGACTGTGTGTGTTAATGGCGACTATGGGTGATCCCTAATTCCTTTGTGTCATTTGTTTGTGTGAACATGCGGGCTAATGTTTGGGGTTTGGTGGGAGGATGGGATCGTTGTTATTGACATGGGGATTGACATATTTGTTACTGATTATTGTTTATTGTTGGTGGGTGTAAATTTGGGAGAAAATGTAAAAAAGGAGAATAAAAAATATTTTTTAAAAAAAAGAATTTTGTAAGTTTCATTGGGATCACCTTGCAATCTTCCAAACTCCAGAGACAGAGGCGCAGTCTTCCCAATCTCTCTTCAGAATAATCCGCCGCCCCCCACATCTCCGGAATATACCCGGTGAGCATTTGCCACACTTCCTCTGTGCCCAGCCAAAGCTGTGCACAATACCCAAGGTGAAAGGAGGGGAGATGGCTTATAAAATAGTCTCATTTTTACTTATTTATTGAAAGACCATTCTACGTCTGATTAAAATTCCCTCATGGCCAAAGGCTTCCCAACACTCAGTTGCTTTTGTCCTATTCAAAGAGGGAGTGCGTAGCATTATCACCCAGAAAGTCTCTCATAGCCCCTACAATTCTGAATCTTCCAACAAGCAAGAAATTTCAACTGCTCGAGGTCAGCTCAACCCCTTCAACATGAATCCTTCACGGCTAAGAAAGATTTTATGTTCTCCCCTCTTCCAATACATCACGCACGCACCGACATAACTTTCTGGAGAGATGGGTTGTATTGCATGATATTGGGTGCCCAAGACCACGTTGGGCACTATGCAAGTTCCTGAGTGACGGAGTCCATTCAAAGCTGATGGTGTGGTGTCTCCTTTTTCTACTCATAGATTCCACTAAGTAGGAAAGGATTGATTTTGTGAGTTGCAGAGTGGGAGAAAAGTGTTCGGAAAATGATAGACAATAGTCCCTTACGTGTCTGTTGTAACGTGATCCTGTTTGAATGATTCATTTCCATATGTTATGAAGCCTTCAAGGCATGGAAGTAAATGTATTGCTCCTTGTAAGTTTCAATGACAAGCGATAATTACTAGGATACATTGATCTGATGTGCTGTCCTTGACTGTAACGATTTTTAAAAATATGATATGGAATGTACAGAATGATAATAATCTTTATTATTGCCACAAGTAGGCTCACATTAACACTGCAATGAGTTTACTGTTACAATCCCCTGGTCGCCACATTCTGCCGCCTGTTCAGCTCAACAGGTCCACACGAGTGTCCACAAGAGTGTCGAACTATCCCTCTTCACCTCTTTTAGCAGCAGCACATCCTTCCAATCTTTTCTCCTTCAGCTATTTTAACCAAATTTCCCTGAAATGTATCTACGTTATTTGCCTCAATAGTTCCCATGATAACAGGTTTCACATTCTCAAGCTCGCTGGATGAAGAGAATGTTGACGGCGTCGTAAAAACTGGAGAGTTTAACGACTGCGTCATCGGACCGTTAAGTGTAGCGATCGTCTGCCCTACAGGGGGCCGGCATGGCACTAGAGCGACCCACGCCGCTCCAACTGCCGATACCAGCGTCAAATGGGTGTCTCAGGTCTGCACATGCGCACTGCGACTGGCGAGAATGCGCACATGCGTGGTAGCTTCCTTCTCCGCGCCCGCCCCAATGCAACATGCCATAGGGCTATAGGGGCCGGCGCGGAGTAAAAGAGGTCCCCACCAGGGGAGGCCAGCCCGCAGACCGGTAGGCCCCGATCGCAGGCCAGGCGACGGTGGAGAACCCCCTCCCCCCACCAAGGGTCGGACCCCCCCTCCCACCCTTCCACCCCCACCAGGCCGCCACCAACAGGATGGACGCCGAGGTCCCGCTGGGTAAGACCACATGTGAACGGTGCCGGCGGGACTCGAGCTTTTTTGGCGGCCACTCGGCCCATCCCGGGAGGAGAATCGCCGGGCCTGGGCACGTAGAGTAGCCCCCGACCTGCGCCGCACCGACCTCGCCGGCGCCAACGGCGCCGATTCTCCGGTGACCGTCGCGCAAATCGCACCCAAACAGGCGATTCTCCGAACCGATGTGGGCTGAGAGAATCCCGCCATTGTGCGTGGATATAAATGTGTATATATGAATTAACCATCCAGTCAAACCAGAACAGTCTTGGGCTGTGAAAAGCTGTCTTGATTCTGAAGATTTGTGGATTTGCACAGCAGAGTGAGAGTGAATTTGAGAGGTTGTGTGGTATCATTTATTAAATCAACAGCAACATTTCCTTGCATAATATTACTGGATTTTTACATTTAAACATGTGTAAGGGAGTGTTGTCTGAAAGGTGTTTACTGGTGGGTCTGACCTAGAAGGGAGTCTTTTGGGGGTAATGTTTTGTAAGACTATTTTGAACTGTGTAACTGTAATATTGTGTGCTTAAGTTTTAGTTATTCCTGTTAATAAAACTCAAACTTTTAGTTTTTAATATCTCAAAGGTGTTACTGAATTCCATGTTGCTGAGATCAGCACATTTTAGTCTCATTTTCAGATTACAAAAAATGTATGATCCATCACTAAGTTTCCCCATGGGATCTGGTTTCCTCAGCAATTAACAATCGATGTGGTTGTTGAATCCCAAATTTCTTTCTCCGTCAATCTGGCCTCAATAAAAGTCGAGATGGATTTGCAAGTAAAAAGAAGTTATTTTATTCAGCTTGCAAGCTACCTAGTTCACAGTGATACAGATAACATGTTGCTTTCTGCAGCCCCGGGAACTAAGTGAAGGTCCCAGACAAAGAGATCAGTACTCATACATTCAAATGGCATCAAGTTTCACATACTCGACACCCATAGGTCATCCTATGTCCCTCCTGACTTGTTTGATCTATTCTGATTGGCTCACTTCCAATCCCTTTCTCCGGCCCCTATCAATGCAGCATCACTCTCATAGACACACCTCTTCCTGCTTTTTCCATGCGGTCTAAAATCCTTTGTCTCTACTTGCCAGAATCAAAGTGGCTTATTTCTACATTACATTAACTAATATCTCTAAAGTAACTATTTTATATCACATTCGTCATTCCCTCCTTTTATCATTCCATGATAACCGAACTATCCAATCCATAGCTACGGTTCCTCATCTAAAAAGATCCGTCGCTGCATTTCCAATTCCTGTCTTAGCCCCCCTTCATCTGCTTCATCCTCATGGATTTTAACAGTTAAATTTTTTTGGGGGGTTAAATTTTACCCATCACACATTTAAGGATGGCCAGGCCCATAAAGATGCAGCCGATAGCTACCACTAGATACATGGCCATATTTATCAACCAGTCCTTCCAACCTCCAAATCCCCAGTTACCCCAAGAGACAGGATCCTGCATTCTGTCCAGGTGATCCCGTATGTGATCCATAAATTTAGTGATGTTATCCTGAACTCCCATGATACACTTGCCCTGCACTATGGCGCATACCCCACCCGCCAGACGATAGTCAAGAGCATACCGGTTCTGCATTGCAAACAACCGTAGCTGAGACAATTCCTTGGTTATTGCCCCGAGGGCTCCCAAGGTTTACTACCCGGGTTTTCCTCAGTTTGGCCTTTAACTAACTTAAGTGTATCTCCCGGTAACCTACGTTCTAGCTGTACTTCCCTTCTCATATGCCCCATCCTCTCTCTAATCCCTTTCACTTCCTCATAGCCTCTTCCTACACTCTTCTGACAGCCTGATGTTACCTTTATTGTACCACTTTTAACACATCCAAAATCGAATTTACATGTATTCCAAAAACAAGGCAATGTCCATATAATGTTCCCTTCCCATCGCCGGGACCGGTGCAACTGTTTCATGACTCCTGCATTCTCCTTAACTTTGATGACCTTCCATGAGTCGATACCATGTCCTCGTATATGGGGGCAGCGAAGAACATCACCTTTGCAGAGGTGATGTAACCTTGTAGATTGGTTGGGGCTACACAGATACATAATATTCCCCTTTTCCATGTCCATCGCCAATAACATGTCAAGCGAAGTGAGGCCAAATATCATACAGACGATGCGTAGCCACTCCATCATGCTCCACACCTGTAAAATAGCACTGGAGAAGGGAGGCAGGTTAGTATCCGACCTTTTACAGTAGTGGAGATGGACTCAATTTACAGTGATGTAGGTGGACCCAAGCACTTCGCCCCTCCACTTTAACTGCTGTGGGGGTGGTAAGGAGAACTTGGAAGGGCCCGTCCCATCGCGGCTCCGACCCCTTCCTAGTCCAAGTTTTGACCATGACATAACTACCGGGCTGGACTGAAAGTGAGCTAGGTACTGGGGGCGATGGCTGGTGAGCCGCGCGGACCTGGCCATGGAGTTCCTTGAGCACTAGCGTGAGGGCTAGAACATAGGTGGTCATCTCTTCAGTCATCTGATGAAACTGAACCAGTCTGGGAACCTGCAGGCTCCAGGGAGTTCTAAGAGGCCTGCCATAAAGAATCTCGGCGGGAGAGAGCCGGGCCGGTCCCGCAGGTGTAACCCGCAGCTGGAAGAGGGCAACGGGGAGCAACTTAAGCCATGTCAGTCCCGTGTCTGCTCTTAATTTAGCCAATTTAGTTTTGAGGGTCTGATTGTGTCTCTCAACCAACCCGGCCGCCTGCGGTCTATAAGCACAGTGTAACTGCTGGCGTATGCCCAACTGGGAGCAAAACTCCTTGTTAATTTGTCCAATAAAATGAGGCCCATTATCAGAACTTAACTGAGCTGGTATACCGTACCGGGGAATGATTTCCCTCATCAAGACTTTAACCACAGTAGCAGCTTTATTATCGATAGTCAGATACGCCTCGACCCATCTGCTGAACACATCCACAATGATCAAAACATATTTATAACATTGACACCTTTCCAACTCAATGTAATCCATTTGGAGCGTCTCAAAGGGACCACTGGCCAACGGGGTTTGCCCCTTCCCACAAGGGATACCTTTTCCGGTGTTATATTGCTGACAAATCAAACACCGATTACTGATACTTTGGGCCAACCCCTGCATTTTAGGGTGCCACCAAGTGTCCAGCAACAAATCACTAATCCCTCGAGCCCCACAATGAGTTGCAAAGTGTACACATTCAATGACCCATAAAGCCAGCACATCAGACATACAAGTCTGATGTGCTGGCGTGGTCCATAAAGAGGAAACAGAATCATATGTACAACCTAACCGTTTCCACATTTGTTTGTCACTCTCAGGAGCGTCCTCCTGTAACCTTATGACGTCTTGGATGGTTGGCATTGACTTGTCAGAAGCAGACATATTTATAGTAGATCGTTTAGTCTGACTTAACATCTTAGGCACCATCACTTGCTGAATTTGCGCGGCTGTTCGCGCTGCACAATCTGCTCGTTCATTACCAACGTCAACTGGGGTTGTACCATTCGTGTGGGCAGCGCATTTAATAACGGAAATCTGCGCGGGCATAAGGAGGGCCTGCAGTAGGTCATTAACTAAACCCCGGTGGGATATTTGACCACACATAATCATGTCAGGTTGTTCTGACGAAATGTCACTCAAATCTGCGTGGTTTTCCTCCGGGAGCTCCGGTTTCCTCCCAAAGTCCAAAGATGCGCGGGTTAGATGGATTGGCCATGCTAAATTGGTCCTTAAGTGTCCAAAGGTTAGGTGGGGTTGCTGGGTTACGGGGAGAGGGTGGAGGTGTGGACTTAAGTAGGGTGTTCTTTCAAGGGCCGGTATAGACTCGATGGGCCGAATGGCCTCCTTCTGTGCTGTAAATTCTATGATCTATGGAGAGTGGAAGGAATGGTCAAAAAGAAAATGACCGCATTCTTTACATTTGGAATTAAATTTACATTTTCAGCATTATTGATGGACTGTTCACATTGGGGGCGTGTATTGGGAATTGAGATTTGCAGAAACATGCTCACATTCCTAAAGGTGGTGCTTAAATCTGGTCCGCTAATAATAAGGATCTCCTCCCACCCTTGTTGCCCTTCCCCTTGCTTACTTTCTTACTCATTAGCTCGATACATTTTCTTAAATTCTAAAAGCTTTAAGTATGAGACAGTTATGCTTAAGGAGATTACTCCAAATCGTAAATTAATTTGTCTGCTCGCAATCAAAAAATCATTCTTTATTAAACTGTCATAATCAGTCATAATACCTCTGGTGAGTGAGACTGACATTTAAAGATTTTAGAGGCCATGTAATTGTTATGGTGAATGGAAATTTATTGAAACGTCTCTTGGGAATTGAGCGAGACAGCATCCTTATCCATTAGCATGTGGATACTGTCCTGTTGAAGTCGAAAGCTCTAAATCTTTTACAACACAAACAAAGAGCGAGAGATTTCACCCACGTCACATGGGCGGCACGGGGGGCACAGTGGTTAGCACTGCTGCCTCACAGCGCCAGAAACCTGGGTTCAATTCCGGTCTTGGGTGACTGTCTGTGCGGAGTCTGCACATTCTCCCCGTGTCTGCGTGGGTTTCCTCCGGGTGCCCCGGTTTCCTCCCACAGTCCAAAGATGTGCAGCTAAGGTGGATTGGCCGCGCTAAATTGCCTTTTCCTGTCCAAAGATGTGTGGGTTAGTTGGGGTTCCGGGGATAGGGTGGGAGGGGGTAGGCTGAGGTAGGGTACTCTTTCAGAAGGTAGGTGCAGGCTCGATGGGCCGAATGGCCTCCTTCTGCACTGGAGGAATTCAGTGGTTCTATTTGCTCCCAAGCTCCACTTTTGTATGAATTCCCTCGTTCAGTCCTTCAGCCTTCCAAGATCTCAGCAGTCCACGAATCCTGAACTCTTCTACATCACAACCTTTCAATGCTCCTTCAGGTCCCTGGGACCTACATTATGGAATTCCCCCATACACCTTTCTGCCTCACCACTTCTCCTTGAAATCTGTCCTCAAATCACACCTCTTTGGCCAAACCTTTGATCGCCTGCCCTTATGTTGTCCAGTCACATTATGTTTGGGAATGTTCTTGTGAAGCATCTGGAGGTGTTTTACTACAATAAAGGTGATATACAAATGTAAGTATCTGTTGTTAGTGGGGACGGTCCTCCATGAACGATGGAACTAGTTAATGGATTTTTTTTCTTCTGGCAGCTATGATTTTACTGCCCCCCGCCTACCCCATCTCCCAGCCCACCTCCCAGCAGCCCATAAGATCCTGGCTAATTAATCTATTACTCTACGACCTGTGTAAGGATCCTCCTGTTAATCCAAGTTTGCCCCTTGTGTTTTTCCCTTTTAGTTGCTGCGATTTTTCTATTTCAATTTTTGTACCTGGACAATTATTGGGATAGGTTGTGAGGATGAACTTCACCTTTAATATGAGTGGCTGGTAAACTGATGATCGACTTATGACCTCTGGCATGGCAGGTTGCAAAGAGCTGTTTATATTTTGGATCAGCAGATTCAAGGGAGATCAGTGAGGTCACATCTTGATGGACTTGGCTGACGGCCAGTGAGCTGGCTCAAATTGCCGGTCTTTGCTGAGACGCGATGCTGATTGGTGCTGACCATTCTGGAATGTTCTGCAGAGCCAGGGAGGATTCATCTTGCTTTCAGTTTTACAAACGCAGCACCAGAGCACCACGTCTGCCGGAGCTCCCTCCAGGAAAACAGATCCAGCCAGCTTTTCCAGCCTGTAAGTGTTTAATTCCTGAAGGCACAGCTGGAGGGAAATCTTTGGATTTCTCTCCATGAAATGTGAACAGACCTCTCCGAAATCTTATGGAAGCTGCTTCTCTGATACTCTGTTTTTCTTCAGTAAAGCTGGGGGATAGTCTGGTGTAACTGGAAACCAGTTAAGTTTAAAACACAGGCTGGAGCTGGGGAGACGGTGAGGCCGAGAGTCTTAAGAATAAAACTGGCCAGATGGTGTTCCAATGAGTGAAGGTCCATGGTAACAAAAGTTAAAGTGATTCCCCCAGAGGAAACCCTTCAGCCTGGAAGCACTGAATGAATGTTGCAGCCAGAAGATCCTCATTAGCAATCTGACTGATTGTTTCAATCCCTAAGCATCCTGGGAGGACAGCCTGCTGTGACCGACACCGGAAGCACGAACACTAATCTTTCATTTAATTTTAATTCCTATTATTTCTACCCTTCCCATCCCTCTGTGTGTATCTGTCTTGTGTGAGTTTGGGTAAAGGATGGAACGGTATAAGGGGGCAGTAGTAGGTTAGCTGACCATTATTCCGTTAGAATGATTGCATATTTCAATTTTGTTCATGTTATAAATAGACAGTTACTGTGTTCAACCTCCAAACCTGGTAGCTATAACTTACTGAGCAGTCAAGGGGTCAAAGAGTCTGCAAACTTTATACAAATTATTTGTTAATTCACTTGTGTTGGGACCCTGGGGTCTTTAGCTGGAATTGACCGCGCACAGGGACCAGGGTATCGTAACGCCTGAGTCTGGCTCTGAATCCTGGATCGATGCTCAGCGAGATCGTGGTCTAAGTGGCCCTTACTGCTTTGTGAGAATCGTAGGGATAGGTAACATTGACCGAGAGTAACGCAGTTTACAACAGCCATTCACATTTCCTCAGTAATCTTCACATTTATAAGGCACGTCAGGGAGGGAGGAAAAAAAAGAGGTCAGGAAATACTAATTTTAACTGCTCTCTCAACAAGGCAGCATAGGGACAAAGGGCAAAATGCCCCCCCCCCTCCTGTGCTGGAAGGTTCTATGGTTTAAAGTAGCAGACGGACAGGTGAAGAGAATGTCTTTTTAAGAGAGGGAGAGTGGAAGAACTACTGAGACACATAACTTGCAGATAGATAGTAGATAGTGACTTTAATGTGGACAGTAGATAGTGACGGTAGCACAGTGGTTAGCACTGTTGCTTCACAGTTCGAGGGTCTCAGGTTCGATTCCTGGCTTGGGTCACTGTCTGTGCGGAGTCTGCACGTTCTCCCCGTGTCTGCGTGGGTTTCCTCCGGGTGCTCCGGTTTCCTCCCAGTCCCAAGATTGGGCATGATAAATTGCCCCTTAGTGTCAAAAAAGGATATAAATAAATAAAAAATAAATAATCTTTATTGTCACAAGTACGCTTACATTAACACGGCAATGAAGTTACTGTGAAAATCCCCCAGTCGCCACATTCCGGTGCCTGTTCGGGTACACAGAGGGAGAATTAAGAATTCTCAGCTGGTACGGGAATTGAACCCGCGCTGCTGGCCTTGTTCTGCATTGCAAACCAGCTGTCCAGCCCTCATACTGGGTGGGGTGGGATGTGACTGGGTTACGAGGATAGGGTGGAGGTGTGGGCTTAAGTAGGGTGCTCTTTCCAGGAGCTGGTGCAGACTCGATGGGCCGAATGGCCTCCTTCTGCACTGTAAATTCACTATATACACTATACCTTCTCAACCTATTGCAGTGTGGTGATGAAGGCACCCCCACCGCGTCGTTTCAGAGTGAGTTCCAGAATTCTGACCCAGCAATGTTGAACAATGCATTTTGATGCAGGAGGAAGACTTTGTGGACTTTCCCGCCTAAAAGTCAAAGGTCACTCACAACCACTTTCTCTAGGGCTATGAGGAATGGGCAATTGATGCTGACCCCACCACACGCTGAGAATAAATTAAACACCAGCCAAAACACATTACACCATCACTTATTCTAATTGATTCAGCAGGTTAATATCGGAGAACTCTTAACTTCCCTTCATCTTCCATTTTACAGTCTGCAAATGTTTTAATTGCAAGCTCAGGACAACATCCATAGTCACTTAGACAAGTGTAGGACAATAAAGGTAAGCCAGCTAGAATTCATTCAGGGGAAATCATGTTCAACCAACCCGCTGGAGTTATTTGAGGAGGTAACAGAGAAGGTTGATAAGGGCAATGCTGTCGATGTGGTGTACATGGATTTTTGAAAGACATTTGATGCAGTGACACACAACAGACTTGTGAGCAAGATTCTAGCTCATGGAATAAAAGGGAAAGTAGCCACTTGGATAAGAAATTGGCTGAGTGACAGGAAACAGAGAGTTGTGATAAATAGATGTTTTTCAGATTAGAGGAAGGTTTGTCGTGGAATTCCCCAGGGGTCAGTGTTGGGACTCTCGCTCTTCCTGATATATATTCATGATGGAGACTGCGGTATTCAGGGCATGATTTCAACATTTTCCATTGAGACGAAGATTGGCAACGTTGTCAACTGTGATGAGGATAGCCTGGAACTTCAAAAGGATACAGGCAGATCGGTGGATTGGGCAGACAAGTGGCAGATGACGTTCAATGCAGAGAAGTGTGAGGTGATTCATTCTGGCAGCAAGAATGTGGAGAGACAGAATAAAACAAAGGGAGAAACTCCAAAGGAGGTGCAGGAACAGAGAGACTTTGGTGTATATGTACATGAATCATTGAAGGTGACAGGGTACGTTGAGAGAGTAGTTAACAAGATATACGGGACTGGATTCTCCGATTTCCAGGCTATGTCTGGAGGGTCCGTGGCGTGTTACGTCAAACAAATTGGCGGCACCACAGTGCCGATCCTCCAGCCGGTGAGGGGCTAGCAGCCGCGCCACGTAAAACACCCGGCCTCCACGACAAAAACAGCCGGAGAATTGCGCACGGTGACGACCCGTACAACATGGCGCCGGCCATGCGCAGACCTGACCTGCCAGATAATGCCCCCTGGACACCCCCCACCATTCCCTCAGCCCTTGCCAAAGACCACCCCCCCCACCCCCCCACCCCAGCCAGCAGCATGGCTGCCTCCCAAATGTGCCGGCGCTGGACACAGTCCGCAGCCGCCACGCTGGGTTCCCGACCGCTGAGACCTTGAGTCAACCATGCAGTCGGGAACTCGGCCCATCGGGGGAGGGCCTTCAGGTAACGTCCTGAGGCCGTCCCAACGGCGTGAGGTAAGTGCCGCGATGATGCCGTTTTGGGGGGGGCGGAGCAAACAAAAACAGACGCCGCCCCCAATTCCATCATAAAAAGGGATTCTCCACCCCAGGGAAAGGACAATCCCGCCCAGGGTATCCTGGGTTTTACTCATCGAGGCACTAAACACAAGAGTGAGGAGGTCATGTTGAACTTGTATCAGACACTAGTTAGGCCTCATCTGGAGACTGTGTCCAGTTCTGAGTGCCATACCTGAGTAAGGGTGTGAAGATATTGGCGAGAGTACAGAGGAGATTCACAAGAATGATTCCAGGGATAAAGGACTGTAGGTATGAGGATGGATTGGAGAGGTTGGGACTGTTTTCCTTGAGGAAAAGAAAGCTAAAAAGAGACTTTATCGAGATATTCAAGATCCTGAGGGGTGTGGACAGGCTAAATAGTGAGAAACTGTCCCCACTCAGGAGAGCATCAAGAAATAGACAGCACAGATTCAACATGATGGCAAAAAGGAGCAAAAGTGATGGGAAGAAGTCTATTTTCACGCGGAGGGCAGTTAGAGCCTGGAACAAACGTCCTGAGAGGGTGGTGGAGGAAGGTTCCATCGCGGTATTCAGCAGGGAATTGGATTGCTATCTGTAAAGGAAGAATGTGCAAGGTCGGGCAGCACGGTAGCACAGTGGTTAGCACAGTTGCTCCACAACTCCAGGGTCCCAGGTTCGATTCCCGGCTTGGGTCACTGTCTGTGTGGAGTCTGCACGTTGTCTGCGTGGGTTTCCTCCGGGTGCTCCGGTTTCCTCCCACAGTCCAAAGATGTGCAGGTTTGGCGGATTGGCCATGATAAATTGCCCTTAGTGTCCAAAAAGATTAAGTTGGGTTACTGGGTTACGGCGATAAATTGGAAGTCTGGGCTTAAATGGCTCTTTCCAAGGGCCGGTGCAGACTCGATGGGCCGAATAGTCTCCTTCTGCACTGTAAATGCCATGATAATTCTATGTAATGGGGAGAAGGCAGGGGAGAGGGGCGAGGTAGAATGGTGTTTCAGCGAGCCAGTGCAGACTCGATGGGCCGAATGGCTTCTGCACTGTGAAGGTTATTTGATTCTGTGATCCCAAAGTACTTTACCACCAATACCTTTTGATGTTTCGTAACTGTGGCAATGTAGGAAACATGGCAGCTGGTTTCTGCACAGCAAGCTCCCACAGACAGCTTTATGATAACAACCAGATCTTCTATTTTGGGGGATAAACAATGGCCAGGGCGCAGGGGAGAGCTCTTCTATTTCCGCTTTGAAACAATACAGTGGCCCCAGTTTGACATTTGATATGAAAGACAGCACTGCCAACGGTGGTGCATCCCAAGGTTGAGTTCCCTCCTCCCCTTCTTTTACATTTAGAGCTGCTTCTCTACAGGAGTCTGCTGCTGAGTTTCAAACGATGCTCATTATAGCTTCGCTGCACACTCGTGTAGTGTGTCTCAAACCATCTGCTTGATCAGATGTGGCCTCTTTCAAGGTTCAACAATCAATAGATGTGCAGAACGCAATAACACGCACCCACAGTAACAGCAGCAACAATCACGCTCGCCTCAAAAGTCTGGTGTAGACATTACGGGCCATGTTCATCAAAGAGGTGGAGGTTGCTTTTGGCTCAGTGATAGTATTCCCACCTCAGAAACAGGCAGCTGAGCACTCACACCCTGCTCCACACATTCCTGGTGAGTGGGGAGCAGAACCCCTGCCCTCAACCCTGAGCTGACACCTAGCACGGTGCTGAAAGCTGATGGGTCGAGCAGACCCACACCTGCCATGGGTCATGGGAGCCCATAAAACTCTCACCAGCCACGAACCCCCCCCCCCCCCCCCCACCCCACCCAGCCCCTGTCAAGTCCCAAGGAAACACATTCCTATTGCGGCATGGCCGGGTGCTAAACAGTCTGCAAGCTATCCCACTATCAGCTGCTCTGTATTTAGTGATCTTGGTTGAGGAATAAATCTTGGTCAGGACACTAGAAAGAGTTCCCCTGCCCTTCAAACCCCCCATCGGGAGAGGGTGAAGATACAAAATCAACGACAAGAAAAGAGGCTTTTTGTTTTGCTGTTTTATTTGTAGATTTTTCTGGCAGAAGTCTCTCTTTTATTCATCTCTTCTTGAAAGAAAGGCTGACGGACAAGGCAAAGGCCTCGGCCACCAAACCTGCATGGCGACAGTGCAGCTGCGAGCAGGTCTACGGCTGACGTGGAGAAATTGAAAGGGGTCAGCGCGAAATGCAGTATTTTTACATACTGCCCTTTCGCTTTGTTTCCAAGTCCCATTAAGTCGCTGGTAGGGATTTCTACCCTACTGGGATACCAGCCAGGTGCCACAACTTTTAAATCAGCTCGCCTCGAACACAGCAACTCTCTCGCTTTGCATCACCAACCATCTGCTCGATCAGATGCTCAGTACGCCTGCCGCAGCTGTGGCCCGCTGCAAGGTCCAGCAATCGATAAACACATTCCGCTTCATGCTCAGGGCAGACCTCCTGTCAGCTTTCATCAACCGAACGGCAAAATGTTGAAACCTGGCTGGGGTTTACGCAGGGAGAGGATGTCAAGGGGGCAAGGAGGATTTACTGGATGGGTATCGAGGATCCTGGGTGTGGTAAACCACTGAGTTCCTATATTAGGGATTGTACGGTAGAACCTGCACTACAGGTTCACCTGGGCCCCTGCATGCTGGCTCCGCCCAGGAGGCGGGGTATAAATATGCGTGGCAGCTGCTGTGGGAGGCCACACATCTGATACTAATAAAGCCTCAGTTTGGATTCAACTTCGTCTCCAGTCAAATTGATCGTGCCTCAATTTATTAGTATCAGATTCAGAAGATGGACCTCCGGATTAAACCAGATCGCCTGCAGCTGGATCCACACGCAAGCGACGCCAGAAAGGACTTCCAGCACTGGCTAGCTTGTTTTGAAGCGTATATCAACGCGGCGCCAACCCCTGTTCCAGAGGCTCAGAAGATTCAAATCTTGTACTCCAGACTCAGCTCCAAAGTCTTCCCGCTGATCCAGGATGTGCCCAATTACACTGATGCCATGACTCGACTCAAAGAAAATTATGAGCAGAAGACGAACACGCTCTTCACCAGACACGCGCTCGCAACGCATACTCAACTACCTGGTGAGTCAATCGAGGACTTCTGGAGGGCCTTGATCCCACTAGTTCGGGACTGTGATTGCCAGGATGTTACAGCTAAGGAGCACTCAGATCTCCTTATGCGGGACGCTTTTGTAACTGGGATTGGGTCCGATGTTGTCAGGCAGCGGCTCCTAGAAGCGTGACCTCGCAGAGACTAAAACACTAGCGCTCTCCATGGTGGTCGCTCTGCGCAATGTCCAGTCCTACACCCCCAACCGCACGGCCCACTCATCCTATGCTTCATGGGCCCCACAGGCAGCCGCCCCAGCGGAGGCGCTACCCACCCAATACGCGCCAGCCAGCGATCTCCGGGGGGCCCCAATGCTTTTTTTGCGGCCACCAAAGACACCCCCGCCAATGCTGCCCGGCCTGCCCCGCCCAGGAAGAAAGGCCACTATGCAGCGGTGTACCAGGCCCGCTCAGCGGCCGCTGTCGCCCCCAGCGCCCCCCCCCCCCCCCCCCGGTCACAGACAATGGGCGCCGCTATCCTCCTCTCCTCCCCAGGCCATGTGCGAGCAATGGGCGCCACCATCTTCTCCCCCGCACAACACGTGCGTTTCATGGGCGCCGCCATCTTGCTCCACCCCCGCAACATGCGTTCCATGGGCGCCGCCATTTTGTAATCCCCAGGACCTCCGGGCGCCGCCATCTTGTCCACCTCGCAGCACATAGATACCAAAGGCGTTCCAGGACCCCAACACAACAGCCGCCTCACTACCCGACGATCAACCACGGCTTGCATCCATGGCAATCGACCAGTCCCGACCACATACTCTGACCAACGCATCCATCAGCGTGAAAGTCAACGGCCATGTGACCTCCTACCTACTTGACTCCGGGAGCACCGAGAGCTTTGTACACCCGAATACAGTAAGGCGCTGCTCCCTTAAGGCACACCCTACCAATCAAAGTATCTCCCTGACTTCCGGATCCCATCGCGTAGCCATCCGGGGGTACTGCATGGTCACGCTCACAGTCCAAGGCGTAGAGTTCCACGGTTTTCGCCTCTCCGTCCTCCCTAACCTCTGTGCTGCACTTATCCTCGGCCTGGACTTTCAGTGCAACCTCCAGAGCCTGACCCTTAAATTCAGCGGACCCTTACCACCCCTCACTGTGTGCGGCCTCGCGACCCTAAAGGTCAATCCTCCTTCCCTCTTTGCTAATCTAACTCCAGATTGCAAACCCGTCGCCACCAGGAGCAGACGGTACAGTACCCAGGATAAGGCCTTCATCAGGTCCGAGGTCCAGCGGTTGCTTCGAGAGAGAGTCATCGAGGCCAGCAACAGCCCCTGGAGAGCTCAAGTGGCAGCGGCTAAGTCTGGGGAGAAAAAACAAATAGTCGTGGACTACAGCCAGACCATCAACAGGTACACGCAGCTCGACGCGTGCCCCCTCCCACACATGTCTGACATGGTTAACCAGATTGCACAGTACCGGGTCTTCTCAACGTTGGACCTGAAAACCGCTTACCACCAGCTCCCCATCCGTAAATCAGGCCGGCCATACACCGCCTTCGAGGCAGACGGCCGTCTATATCACTTCCTTAGGGTCCCCTTCGGCGACACCAATAGGGTTTCGGTCTTCCAAAGGGAGATGGACTGAATGGTCGACCGGTATGGCTTGTGGGCCACGTTTCCGTATCTAGACAATGTGACCATCTGCGGCCATGATCAGCAGGACCACGACGCTAACCTCGCTAAATTTCTCTGCACCGCCACTCTCCTCAACCTCATGTATAACAAGGAGAAGTGTGTGTTCCGTACAAACCACTTAGCCATCCTCGGCTACATTGTCCAGAACAGAGTTCTGGGGCCCGATCCTGACCGCATGTGCCCCCTCATGGAGCTCCCCGTCCTCCACTGCCCCAAGGCCCTCAAAAGCTGCCTTGGGTTCTTCTCGTATTACACTCAGTGTGGTAAACCACTGAGTTCCTATATTAAGGGTTGTACGGTAGAACCTGCACTACAGGTTCACCTGGGCCCCTGCATGCTAGCTCCGCCCAGGAGCCGTGTTATAAATATGCGTGGCCTCCAGCTCGCAGCCATTTCGTCAGCTGCTGTAGGAGGCCACACTTCAGATACTAATAAAGCCTCAGTTTGAATTCAACTTCGTCTCCAGCCAAATTGATCGTGCCTCATACAGTCCACTCATTTCCCCCTGACGGCCGAGGCCCAACAGGCGTTCGCCCGGATCAGAGCCGATGTTGCCAAAGCTGGAATGCACGCTGTAGACGAAACACTTCCTTTCTGTGGTAGTATGCATTAGGGGTCATGTGGAACTGTGAAGCCGTGATGTCATTGGCTGACAGATCCCGGGTCCTGGTTGGCTGTTGACCTCTAGCTCCGCCCTGAAGGCGGAGTATAAGAACCAGGAGTTCTCCCCCGCAGGCCAGTCTGCTACTGAACTGCGGGGAACAAGTCACGCTTAATAAAGCCTCATCGACTTCATCTCTATTCGTCTCTCGTGAGTCTTTGTGCGCTACAATTTATTAAGCGTGCTTAAAGGACTATGGAGCTCAGGATCATCATGGATCAGCCCCCACGCAGTGAACTCAGCAGCAGTTTTCAAACACTGGCAGACTTGTCTCGAGGCCTACCTCAGAACGGCCCCCGGCCGGGTCACAGAAGACCAGAAACTACAGGTCCTGCACTCGAGGGTAAGCCCGGAAATTTTCCCTCTCATCAAAGACGCAGAGGATTTCCAGACGGCGTTCGCAGCACTAAAGAGCATCTATGTTCGCCCAGTGAACCAGATCTACGCACGCTACCAACTCGCAACGAGACGGCAAAGTCCCGGAGAATCGATAGATGAATTCTACGCCGCGCTACTAATTTTGGGACGGGCCTGCAGCTGCCCGCCGGTAAACGCGATGGAACACACGGACATGTTAATGCGCGATGCTTTTGTGACAGGTATGAACTCTTCCCAAATCCACCAAAGACTTTTAGAAAAAGAGTCGCTAGGACTCTCAGAGGCACGGGCCCTTGCAGCCTCCCTGGATGTGGCCGCGCGAAACGCCCGCGCCTACAGCCCTGACCGCGCGGCAGCCCCTTGGGCTCCGTGGACCCCCGTCGCGACAAACCCCCCCCCCTCCCCCCCACCCCACAGGCTTGCGCGGTTCAGATGCCAAGTCGTCCCGGGGGAGCCCGCTGCTATTTCTGCGGCGAGGCAAAACACCCCCGGCAGCGCTGCCCGGCCCGCGCAGCGATTTGCAAGAGCTGCGGGAAAAAGGGCGATTTCATGGCTGTGTGCCGGTCCCGGGAGGTCGCCGCTGTCCCCGGAGAACAAGGAGTCCTGCGCGCTTCTAACGCTCCCCAACCCCCCCAGCGCCCCATGTACGACCCGCAGGCGCAACCAGTTTGGGTCCCGGCCACCGCTGTCCAGCGCCCCATGTACGACCCGCAGGCGCAACCAGTTTGGGTCCCGGCCACCGCTGTCCCCGGAGAACAAGGTGACCTGCGCGTTTCTAACGTTCCCCAACCCCCCCAGCGCCCCATGTGCGACCCGCAGGCGCCGCCATTTTGGGTCCCGGCCACCACGAGGGGAGGAGGGGTGCCGCCATCTTGGGACCCCCCAGACCTGTGCGACGCATGGGGACGGCCATTTTGTCCACCCCCGCCGCCATCTTGTGACCCCCCAGCCATGTGCGATGCATGGGGCGGCCATTTTGTTCAACCCCGCCGCCATCTTGTTCACCCCCGCCGCCATCTTGGACGGCAACAACGGACCCCAGTGTCGACGGTTCCACGGGGTTCGAGGAAGACGCTCAAGCACTACGATCACGTCTGGCCTCAATGACGCTGGACCAAGCACGGCCCCGGACGCTCCAGACGACGACAACAACGGTGCTGATAAACGGGCACGAGACACCATGCCTGGTCGACTCCGGGAGCACGGAAAGCTTCATCCACCCCGACACGGTAAGACGCTGTTTTTTGACCATCCGTCCCAGTGCGCAAAAGATTTCCCTAGCTGCAGGATCCCACTCCGTACAGATTAAAGGCTTCTGCATAGTGACCCTAACGGTGCAAGGGAGAGAGTTTAAAAACTACAGGCTCTACGTCCTTCCTCAACTCTGCGCGCCCACATTACTGGGATTAGACTTCCAGTGCAATCTGCAGAGCCTGACCTTCCAATTCGGCGGCCCAATACCCCCACTCACTATCTGCGGCCTCGCAACCCTCAAGGTTGAGCCCCCATCCTTGTTTGCAAACCTCACCCCGGATTGCAAACCCGTCGCCACTAGGAGCAGACGGTACAGCGCCCAGGACCGGACATTCATTCGGCCCGAAGTCCAGCGGCTACTGAAGGAAGGCATAATCCAGGCCAGCAATAGTCCCTGGAGAGCACAGGTGGTAGTAGTAAAGACAGGGGAGAAGCAAAGGATGGTCATAGACTATAGCCAGAACATCAACAGGTACACACAACTAGATGCGTACCCTCTCCCCCGCATATCCGACATGGTCAATCGGATTGCCCAATATAAGGTCTTCTCCACCGTGGACCTCAAGTCCGCCTACCATCAGCTCCCCATCCGCCCAAGTGACCGCAAGTACACAGCCTTCGAGGCAGACGGGCGATTATACCACTTCCTAAGGGTCCCATTTGGCGTCACAAACGGGGTCTCGGTCTTCCAACGAGAGATGGACCGAATGGTTGATCAACACGGGTTGCAGGCCACGTTCCCGTACCTCGACAACGTAACCATCTGCGGCCACGATCAGCAGGACCACGACGCCAACCTCCAAAAATTCCTCCAGACCGCTAAAGCCTTGAACCTCACATAAAACGAGGACAAGTGCGTTTTTAGCACAAACCGGCTAGCCATCTTGGGATATGTAGTGCGCAATGGGATAATAGGCCCCGACCCCGAACGCATGCGCCCCCTCATGGAATTTCCCCTCCCGCACTGCTCAAAAGCCCTAAAACGCTGCCTGGGGTTCTTTTCATATTACGCCCAGTGGGTCCCCCAGTACGCAGACAAGGCCCGCCCCCTAATACAGACCACGACCTTCCCTCTGTCGACAGAGGCTTGCCAGGCCTTCAGCCGCATAAAAGCGGATATCGCAAAGGCCACGATGCGCGCCATCGACGAGTCCCTCCCCTTCCAGGTCGAGAGCGACGCCTCCGATGTAGCTCTAGCGGCCACCCTTAACCAAGCGGGCAGGCCCGTGGCCTTTTTCTCCCGAACCCTCCACGCTTCAGAAATCCGCCACTCCTCAGTGGAAAAGGAAGCCCAAGCCATAGTGGAAGCTGTGCGACATTGGAGGCATTACCTGGCCGGCAGGAGATTCACTCTCCTCACGGACCAACGGTTGGTAGCCTTCATGTTCGATAATGCACAGCGGGGCAAAATTTAAAATGACAAGATCTTAAGGTGGAGGATCGAGCTCTCCACCTTCAACTATGAGATCCTGTACCGTCCCGGAAAGCTGAACGAGCCGTCCGATGCCCTATCCCGCGGCACATGTGCCAACGCACAAATTAACCGTCTCCAAACCCTCCACGAGGACCTCTGCCACCCGGGGCCACTCGGTTCTACCACTTTATAAAGTCCCGCAACCTCCCCTACTCTGTGGAGGAGGTCCGTACAGTCACAAGGAACTGCCACATCTGCGCAGAGTGCAAACCGCACTTTTTCAGGCCGGATGGTGCGCACCTGATCAAGGCTTCCCGTCCCTTTGAACGCCTTAGTCTGGATTTCAAAGGGCCCCTCCCCTCCACCGACCGCAACACATACTTCCTGAATGTGGTGGACGAGTACTCCCATTTCCCCTTCGCCATCCCCTGCCCTGACATGACAGCGGCCACAGTCATTAAAGCCCTTAACACCATATTCACACTGTTCGGTTGCCCCGCATACGTCCACAGCGACAGGGGGTCCTCCTTCATGAGTGACGAGCTGCGCCAGTTCCTGCTCAGCAACGGTATAGCCTCGAGCAGGACGACCAGCTACAACCCCCGGGGGAACGGGCAAGTAGAGAGGGAGAACGGCACGGTCCGGAAGACCGTCCTACTGGCCCTACGGTCCAGGGACCTCCCAGTTTCACGGTGGCAGGAGGTCCTCCCGGACGCTCTCCACTCCATCCGGTCGCTACTGTGTACTAGCACTAACCAAACGCCTCATGAGCGCCTCCTGGTCTTCCCCAGGAAGTCCTCCTCTGGAACGTCGCTGCCGACCTGGCTGGCGGTCCCAGGACCCATCTTGCTCCGAAAACATGTGAGGGCGCACAAGTCGGACCCGTTGGTCGAGAGGGTTCGCCTCCTCCACGCGAACCCGCAGTACGCTTACGTGGAGTACCCCGACGGCCGACAGGACACGGTCTCCCTGCGAGATCTGGCGCCCGCCGGCAACACGCACACCCCCCCCGACACCAATCACCCCCTCCCTGCCACCGGCGCACCTCGCGAGCGCCCCCTTCACGGGAGGATCGGTCCTCCTCCCAGGTCCGACCAGAAGTGAAGCTGAAGCAGAAACCGTAAGGCTCCCGGAGACGACAACACTGGAACAAGCACCACCACCGGGGCCGAGGCGATCGACGAGGACGACCAGACCGCCCAACCGACTCGTGGCATCGATGTAACACTACAATGTTGTGGACTTTAACGAGAGCTCTTTCTTTTTCCCCCTTTTTACTGTAAATTGTTCAAAACAAAAAAAACCTCTGTACATACTGTGATGACATGCAAAAGTTTTCCTCCCAGGACCAGCCTTGTAAACCCTTACCACCATGCGAAGCACCACCCCGCCGGGTTCATTTTTAACAAGGGGTGAATGTGGTAGTATGCATTAGGGGTCATGTGGGACTGTGAAGCCGTGATGTCATTGGCTGACAGATCCCGGGTCCTGGTTGGCTGTTGATCTCTAGCTCCACCCTGAAGGCGGAGTATAAGAACCAGGAGTTCTCCCCCGCAGGCCAGTCTGCTACTGAACTGCGGGGAACAAGTCACGCTTAATAAAGCCTCATAGACTTCATCTCTATTCGTCTCTCGTGAGTCTTTGTGCGCTACATTTTCCAAGTAGAAAGCGACACATTGGATGTCGCCCTTGCCGCCACCCTCAACCAGGCAGGCAGGCCCGTGGCATTCTTTTCCCGCATCCTCTATGCCTCCGAAATTCGGCACTCATCCATCGAAAAGGAGGCCCAGGCTATCGTTGAGGCTGTGCAACACTGGAGGCATTACCTGGCCGGCAGGAGATTCACTCTCCTCACTGACCAACGGTCGGTAGCCTTCATGTTCAACAACACACAGCGGGGCAAGATCGAAAATGATAAAATCTTGCTGTGGAGAATCGAGCTCTCCACCTATAATTACGAGATTTAGTACCGCCCTGGCAAACTCAACGAGCCCCCAGATGCCCTATTCCGAGGTACATGTGCCAGCGCACAGGTAGACCGACCTCCGGGCCCTGCACGACAGCCTTTGTCACCCAGGTGTCACTCGGTTGTACCACTTCATTAAGGCACAAAATCTGCCCTACATCGTCGAGGAAGTAAGGACGATCACCAAGGACTCCCAGGTCTGTGCGGAGTGCAAGCCGCACTTCCACCAGCCGGACCACGCGCACCTGGTGAAGGCCTCCCGCCCCTTTGAACACCACAGCGTGGATTTCAAAGGCCCCCTCCCCTCCTCCGATCGACACACATATTTCCTCAGTGTGATCGATGAATACTCCCGGTTTCCCTTCACCATCCCATGTCCCGACATGACGTCTTCCACCGTCATTAAAGCCCTTAATTCTATCTTCACTCTGTTCGGCTTCCCCGCCTACATCCACAGTGACAGGGGATCCTCATTCATGAGTGACGAGCTGCATCAGTTCCTGCTCAGCAGGGGTATCGCCTCCAGCAGAACGACGAGCTACAACCCCCGGGGAAACGGACAGGTAGAAAGGGAGAATGGGACGGTATGGAGGGCCGTCCAGCTGGCCCTGCGGTCCAGAAATCTCCCGGCCTCCCGCTGGCAGGAGGTCCTCCCTGATGCACTACATTCCATTCGCTCGTTACTCTGCACTGCTACTAACAGTACACCGCATTAACGTCTTTTTGCCTTCCCCAGGAAGTCCACATCCGGGGTGTCGCTCCCAAATTGGCTCACAACTCCGGGAACCGTGCTTCTCCGTAAACATGTGCCGCTCCACAAGGCGGACCCGTTGGTGGAAAGGGTGCACCTGCTCCACGCAAACCCACAGTGCGCCTACGTGGCGTTCCCTGACGGCCGCCAGGATACCGTCTGCCTCAGGGACCTGGCACCAGCAGGTTCCACCCCCACACCACCCCCATCGCCCCTGGCGCCACCCTCCCCTCCCCCGCCGCCCCCACCACCCCCCCTAGGACCGTCCGTCCTCCCCCTGCCTACCCCGTTGATGAAGAGAATTTTGGCATGCTCCCGGAGTCAACTTCGACCCCGACAGCACCAACATCGCCGACTCCACTTCGTCGAGATCTCAAAGGACCATCAAGGCGCCGGCCCGCCGGATGACCAGAGACATTTTTTTACTGCTCTGTAAATATTAAAGATTGCTAATTGTATATAGTTATCCACCACCCCCGCCGGACTCAATTTTAACAGGGGGTAAATGTGGTAAACCACTGTGTTCTGTTATTAGGGGTTGTATGGTAGAGCCTGCACTACAGGTTCACCCGGGGCCCCTGCATGTTAGCTCCGCCCAGGAGCCGGGTTATAAATATGCGTGGCCTCCAGCTCGCAGCCAATTCGCCAGCTGCTGTGGGAGGCCACACATCTGATACTAATAAAGCCTCAGTTTGGATTCAACTTCGTCTCCAGCCAAATTGATCGTGCCTCACTGGGCATCAGCTAGGTGGAGAGATCGAAGAAGTTGGGATCATTCTCCTTAGGGCAGGGAGAGGGGATGAAGGGAGATTTATTGGCAAAGTTCAGACAGAGTAACTCAGAAGAAATTAAAGTGGCAGGCGGACACAGATTGAAAGTGATTGTCCAAAGAACCAGAGGAAAGGAGAGAAGAATTTCTGAACATGTTGTTATGGTCCGACATGCGCTACCTGAAATGGCGATGGAAAAAAATTCAGTCGAAACTGTTGCTAACTTTTGGTTGGTTCTTAATTTGGCTCTATTTAATCACGTTTGCTCAAGAGTCGCCAGGTATCTTTCGACACAGCCACAAGGTTCAGAACCGAATACTGATCAATGACTCGATACACCAGTTAGTAAGTTCAAAAGCAATGCTCATTTATTTACACACAGTCAAATCCACTCATGCATAAACTCTACAAACTAAAGTACCACTATTACTAAGGCCTATACTTAGCTTTGGGTGCCCACTCAGTCAGAGGAACAATGGCCGTTGCGCGGTTCTCAGGCTGCTGGGTTGAGCTGTTTACAGGGTAGCAACTAGGAGCGTCTATCTCATAGCGTGTGTTGACTTGGAACTTACTTGGTCTGCTGTAGCTGCTAGGCAGGTCTCTCTCTTCACTGAGAGCCAAAGCAAAAGGAGGGCGGTTCTCCCTTGGGTGATACCTCTTATACTGAAAAGGGCTTCGCGCTCTTTTGGGCGGGCCTTGAACTTGGCCTCAACGTGGTCTTTCTCAATCATCGGTATCGATTTTCCTCCAATAGAGGGGTGGTTCCCTGATCACTGGGCGTGTCCTGGTGACCGTCAGTCAGCTTTGTCTTAGCTTCTCCTGGCGCCGGGGCGTCCGTCCTAACATTGTGTATCTAAATGTTTCCCTTTTGTCCCGCCGAGATGGCTCATTAGTATGTAAATCGTTTGGTAGTTTCTGTCCTGTCTGAGCGTTTAAGGTTCTAATCAACAGACAGAGCTTGCACCTGCTTGTTTCTTAGCATTGTCCAATTTTCCCTGCAGTCTTTGCAAGTGTCCGTTTTGTCATCGGGACGTGGCCACCCCAGATGGCTACAAAACCTTCAAAGGGGATTTGGACAAATAATTGAAAGTGAGATACAGAAAGAGCAGGAGAGAGTGGGGCGTATCGGACAGCTCTTTCAAAGAACCACCATCAGCACCATGGACCGAAGGAACTCCTTTCCTGCTGTCTCATTCTATGATTTCATTTCATTTTTTATTCCTCGACGAGGTGTCACTGGCAAGGCCTGTGTTTGTTACCCATTCCTAATTGCAGCTGAACTGGATTCGGATTTGTGTTATATTGTGTTTATTGTCACGTGTACCAAGGTACAGTGAAAAGTATTTAGCTGCGAGCAGCTCAACAGGCCACTAAGTACATGAAAAGAAAAGAAAGTACATTGAAAAAAATACATAATAGGAGACCTGAGCGGTGAGCTTGACTATTTCAGGGGGCAGTGAAGAGTCAACCACATTACTGAGGGCCCGGAGTCACATGTCGGCCAGGTCGGGTAAGGACGGCAGATTTCCTTCAGTAAAGAGCATCCGTGAGCCAGACGGGATTTTACAACAAGCAGTGACAATTTCATGGTCACCTTTACTGAGACGGGCCTTCAAATCCAGGCTTATTAATTGAATTTAAATTCCACCAGCTGCCGCAGTGGGATTTTAACCCGTGTGTCCCCCAAGCATTAGCCTGGGGCTCTGGATTACTAACCCACAATGTCATCATTACCGCTGCACCACTGTCTCCCCCAATGTACACGGTACTTGCTCATGAAGTGGCGAAAAATCTCAAAACGTATGGGCGGGATTCTCCGAAATGGAGGCAGAGTGTTCGCGCCATCGTGAACGCCGTCGAGGTTCACGACAGCGTGAAACGGCCCCTATCCCAACCGATTCAGGGCCCGATAATGGGCTAGGAGCGCGCCAGGCCTTGGTGCCGCGTAAAGGCGGCGCCGCATACATGACGCGGCCGGCGTCGCATAACTGGCATCACCCGCGCATGCGTGGTTGCCGTCCTCTCTGAGTCCGCCCCGCAAGAAGATGTCTGACGGATCTTGTGGGGCTGCGGAAGAAAGGAGGTCGTCCTTCAGAAAAGCTGGCCCGACGATCGGTGGGCACCGATCGCGGGCCAGACCCCATTTGAGCCCCCCCCCCCCGGTGCAGGATCCCCCCTCACCCCCCCCCCCCCCCCGCAGGCCGCCCCCCCCCCCCCAGCATTCCCGCGCTGTTCCCGCCAGAGGCGACCAGGTGTGGACGGCGCCGGGGGAACCCGCCGTTTTGGGCAGGCCGCTCGGCCCATCCGGGCCGGAGAATCGCGGGGGTACCGGTGAATCGCCATTTTGGCTGTCTCGGGTGATTCACTGTACCACATCGTGCAAAACGCGATTGTGCCGAGCTGGCCGCTTCCGTGAATCACTGGAGGGCGTCGGACCGGCGTCGCGGGAAAATCTGGCGACCCAGGCGATTCTCCCAACCGGCGCGGGAGCGGAGAATCGCGCCCATTGTCTTTATCAACTTACCATTCCTTTGGTGCTTGCCTGACAGGCACAGAAAGGTGTAACATAAATACAGTACAGCCAACACAGTGATTTAAGAGAACACACAAACTTCACCTCGGGGGCTGTATTGTGTTGGACAAAGCCATGTGTGGAAGCAAGCATGGAGATAGCTCCGAGCTTGGACCTTTACTGTATTTATGCATATCATTTCTAGTACATAGAACATAGAACATACAGTGCAGAAGAAGGCCATTCGGCCCATCGAGTCTGCACCTTAAGCCCTTACTTCCACCCTATCCCCGTAACCCAATAACCCCTCCCAACCTTTATGATCACGAAAGGCAATTTATCACGGGCAATCCACCTAACCTGCACATCTTTGGACTGTGGGAAATTGAACCTGGGACCCTGGCGCTGTGAAGCCACAGTGCTAACCACTTGTGCTACCGTGCTGCCCACTAGTAGTTAATCACTTGGCTGGACAGCTGGTTTATGTGGCAGACCCAGGCCGGTAGTGTGGGTTTCATTCCCATAGTGGCTGAACTTATTCATGAAGGCCCCGCCTTCTCAACTTTGCCCCTCGCCTGAGGTGTGGTGACCCTCGGGTTAAATCACCACCAGTCAGCTCTTCCTCTCAAAGGGGAAATTAATCTATGGTCATCTTGGTACTCTGGCGACGTTACCTTTACTGATAGTATTATCCCAGACTACAAATGATAAGACCGACTGAACCATACCCAACAATTAAATACTTCAGTGGTCAGAAACCGCCGTTTAAATCGCAGTCCAATAAACCCAGTTCCCGAGTTGATTTGATTTGATTTATTATTGTCACATGTATTAGTGTACAGTGAAAGGTATTGTTTCTTGCATGCTGTACAAGCAATGCATCCCGTACATAACAAGGAAGGAGAGACTGCAGAATATAATGTTACAGTTATAGCAAAGTGTAGATGCGGTGAACGTATTGTACTAACCATTCACCACTGTATTACACTGTATCATGCTGTTGCCCATGTGGGCTCCACCTATGGACCATTGTACGATATTACACAGAATGTATCATGTTGATGCCCTTGTGGGCTCCGCCCCCTTGAGGGGAGGTATAAAGGGCAGGTGCCCTGTAGGCGGCCCTCACTAGCAGAGCAGTCGCAGGCAGGCACTGTTCTAGTCGATTAAAGCCACTGTTCACTTCAACTCTCTGTCTCGCGTGAATTGATGGTCGCATCAGTAGAGAAAATATCAACTTAATACGAGGTAGGTCCATTCAAAAGTCTGATGGCAGCAGGGAAGAAACTGTTCTTGAGTCGGTCGGTACGTGACCTCAAACTTTGGTATCTTTTTCCTGACGGAAGAAGGTGGAAGAGAGTATGTCCGGGGTGCGTGGGGTCCTTAATTATGCTGGCTGCCTTTCCGAGGCAGCGAGGATTGTAGACAGAGTCAATGGATGGGCGGTTGGTTTGCGTGATGGACTGGGCTACATTCACGACCTTTTGTAGTTTCCTGCGGTCTTGGGCAGAGCAGGCTCCATACCAAGCTGTGAGTTGGCGCCTCAGCGTGTGGTGGCCAAGTTCACTCCGAGGAAAGAACAAACAATTATTTTTAAATGACTTGCGATTCAGTAGGCAGCTTTAAAAACCCAGCAAAGGACTGGATTCGACGCTTACAAGATCCAAGAACATTGCACTAACGCAAGGAAGATTCTAACCAGACATAGCAGGCAGCCATTTGAA
Organism: Scyliorhinus torazame; assembly: GCF_047496885.1. Taxonomy (NCBI): domain Eukaryota; kingdom Metazoa; phylum Chordata; class Chondrichthyes; order Carcharhiniformes; family Scyliorhinidae; genus Scyliorhinus; species Scyliorhinus torazame. The sequence goes on along the minus strand of NC_092716.1, from coordinate 9,389,224 downwards.
AAGAAAATCACAAGTGCCATCACTGCGAGAAGGTACCAAAACCGCCGGAAGACCCTTTGTGAAGGAGCCGACAGCGGCGCCATCTTGGATTTTCGAAAACCTCTTAAAACTGACCCTGCAATTTAAAAATTCTACCCATGCGTCAGAAATCCATTCTTTCCAGATCAATTTGGAGTTATAAAACCTGGGACTTTGGAGAAAAAGATTCCTTAGATACATGAACAAGTTAACATACTGCTTTATTTGGTAGGCCTCATGGTTGACAACGTAACAGCCAGACAAGGAATCAATGAATCATCTGCAAAATTTGATTAGGTTTTAAAATCGTTCGACGTTTATTTTAACCTCAGGAGTAACAAAATCCTTGAAAGGACTGGATTTAATAAATGCGTCCAGCAACCAGGAGATCCTGTCCACTCCTTTTTTAATGAGCTATTCAGAATGGCTGAAGGCTGTGGTTTATGGCGACCTGAAATCTGAGCCAATCAGGGATAGGAGTGGCGGATGGTGCTCTCCCAGACACGCTTCAAGTGAAGGAAGATCTAACCCCTGAGAAGGCCATCCAGATTGTCAGACAATCTGAAATCTGTTTCCAGCACAGATCCATATTAAGGGGAGCTAACAATCTGGAGTACAAAGTAAACTCCGCCATCCAGTTATTGAAACGGCACAGAGCAAAGCGCCCCCACAGGCAAGGTCAATATCTGGGAATTTCAGCCCAATGCTTTCAATGTAACCGAGTAGGGCACTCCGAGAAGCCGTGCAAAGCCAAAACATTAGAAAGCACTGATGCTGCCAAGAGGATTCATGAAGTCAAGACAGGACACAAGAGGACACACAATAATGCTTCTTGGGTGAGATCAAAGATTCTGGATTTGCATTATGGAATGTGGATATCTTAGTTTTTGGCAATCTCATCAATTTCAAGTTGGACATAGGAGCTAGTGTTACAGTCCTATTAGACAGAGAACCATGGCTGAGAGACGTCAGGCTATGAGAAACAGTCACACCACTTTATGGGGTCTGGAGGAATCCAGCTTCAGGCCATAGACATGGGGCTGGGTTCTCCTCAGCCCAACGCGGTAATCGGGCCCGGCGCCAGTTCGACGATTCTCTGGGCACCAAAAATTGGCGTCACTGTGGTGTACGCTGCACCGCCGGGGGGCCATTGCCAAAGGCCCACTCAGCAATCCTCCGCTCCTGACCGTCCGAGTTCCCAACGGCGTGGAACTAACCGCTATTGCCGGTCGGGATGCTCACGTGGCAGCCGCGGATTCAGACCACGGCTGCCCTGGTCGGGGGAGGGCGGAATGGAGACCGGGGAGCCGTTGGGAACTCGGCTGGGGATTTAATGTGCGGGGGTTGAGGCTCGGGTGCGCGGCCGATCGAGGGGTCTCTTTCTTCGGTCTGGCTCCGCGGTCCGAGTCTGCCATGGATCACGGCGCAGCCGCTTGAGGCCGCCTCCATGCGCATGCGCGGCTTCTGACCTGCAACTGCGGGGCCCGTATCTGCAGCAAAAGCTGCTAGATTTGCTCTGGTTCCCTGCTAGCTGGGAATTCGTTTAACTTTTTTCCAGGAATTTCAGGTGTAAAACTCCACCGTTTTTACATCGGCGTGGGGACATAGTCCCAAAAACAGAGAATCCAGCCCATGATTCTGGAACCTTTCAGAAATAGCAGCTAAGAAATCTTCGAACCAATGTACATGACCCGTAACCATTTTTTTTCTCTCTTCAGTAGAGGTGCCTGTGTCGCCCTAAATCTCTCCAAAACAGCAGAAGATGTCATGACAATCTCTGTTGCAAATTATACAGAACCGCAAGTTCCTGATAGCTCCAACAAGAAAGGTTCTCTCGGCTGGGAGTCCAGTTCTGAATTCTCTTCTCTCGCTGCAGAGCTGGTTTGTCCTTTCTCGTTACAGGTGCTTGGAGCCCCTCTTCGGTCAGACCAGCCAACCACTCGGGTGGGTAGCATAACCCCTCGAGTAGGTGACAATCAAGAGAGGAACCAACAGTGAGAAGAGCCTCAAACTTCGGCTCTGATGCCAGTTGGAGAGATAAACCTTGAGGCCCCGGAGCGGACGCTGCAGTCCCCAGCCAGACTGACAGTGCCACAAAGCTGGAATAGCAGCCATCCATTGATGACAATGCATCACAGCGCCAAACATAAATGTGAGCCTACCACCGAGTTACACTCTCAAAACAGGAAGAACCACCTTCCATCCCAGCAACACAAAGAGAAGTACAGAAAGAACACTGTAGAGAGGAGCCCAGAGTTCAAAGGCCCCATGAGAAGTAAGTAACACCAACTAACATCTACAACTGGAGAATTAGAAAGAGCAATTCAATGCCAAATTATAGAAAAAGAAGAAAAGATCTCTTGATTCAAAACCAACCCCAAATCAACAAAGTTTACCTGAAATGACAAAGCCTATCACTCCTCCGACAGAAGTGAGAAAGGGCCTCATGACGGCACAGTGGTTAGCACTGCTGCCTCACAGCGCCAGGGATCCGAATTCAATTCCGGCCTCGGGTCGCTGTCAGTGTGGAGTCCACACGTTCTCCCCGTGTCTGCGTGGGTTTCCTCCGGGTGCTCCGGTTTCCCCCCACAGCCCAAAATTGTGCAGGTGATGTGGGTTGACCATGAACAATGCGCAAGGTTCCAGGGATAGGATCTAGGTAGGGTGCTCTTTCGCAGGGTCGGTGCAGACCCGATAGGCCGAACACCCTCCTTCTGCACTGTAGGGATTCTATGGAAAATATGGATGGGTTATAGGGCCCCAAACCATCTGAATCTCTGAACTCAGAAACGTGAGGGGTGGAGATGGGGTAGTCGTAATGCTGTAAATACATGGACTATATGGAATAACATAAATATGTTGGTTAAAGGTTTGGGGGTGGTGCAGTATAAGGGTCTGGCACATAGAGGGTCAATGTGGAACTGAGTACAAACCTGCCCACAAAGTGATGCAAGAGAACACATGATCCACACCGAGAGGTCAGTGTAGTGTTGGACTGAGAAGTGTGTAGAAGCAAGTCTGGAAACATACCAGCTCAGACCTGTGTATATAGTTCCTAAAAGCTCATGGACACTTACTGTTGATCTACCTCAGACAAGAATACCTCAGTAAAAACTAGTGGACTACAGTCAAAATCTTGCACCAGCCTGCCAGATCTGAATTTGAAGTGCTTCAAGGATATTTAGAAAGGCATGTCTATTCATCAAGGGAAAAAAATCCAGCTTTCAGCTAACCATTTAAATATCTACTTGTTCCGCCCCTTTAAGACGCTCTCTAAAACTACCTCTTTGACCAATTTTTTCCTCACTTAGCCAAGTATCTCCTTTTGTAGTGCGGTGTGAAATTATCTCTGTTCCTGTGAGGAACACTGCAATGTTTTTCCACTTTAAAAGTGCTTTATAAATGCAAGCTGTTCTTCCTGTTGCTGTTTCATTGATATCTTTATGCCCTGCGAGGAACATTTGTTCCAGTTTATTTCTAATGTACTAATGCTCCCTCACCTTACACTTTCAAAGGGTCAATGTTTGAAAGCGATCTTGTAAATTAGATTCTTCTGGGTGGGTGGAAAGGTGCAAATAGATACCTGAGTCCCAAAACATCTCATGGTGAGTCACCTGATTGGGGGTGGAAATCTGGGGCAGGTCCTGATCTCATTCTTTACTAATAGTTGTCCAGTGTCAGAATTATTTAACCCCAAAATCAACAACCCCATGATCAGCTGAGATATATCTCAACTTGCTGAGCCCAGCAATGACTCTGCAGCAAGGATTTGTCAGCCTTGACGTGAGTACGATGCAGCTTGATCAGGATGAAACTTGAGCTAAAACGAAGATAGGTCACATAGACCAGACCTGTGTCCTTGAGCATAAAAGTAAAGTCGTCACAGTCCCAGGTGACCCTAGGCTGCTTCCCCCTTTGAGGGGGAGAGCTGATTGGTGGTGATTTAAGCTGAGGGTCACCATACCTGAGGAGAGGGGAGAGGTTGAGAAGGCCTCATGGATAACCTCATCCGGTATGGGAATTGAACCCGCGCTGCTGGCCTCGCTCTGCATCACGAACCAGCCGTCAAGCCCACTGAGTTAAACCTACCCCATATACCCTCGAGTACAGGAGATTAAGGGGTGCCCTAATTGAGGTGTGTATGCTGAAGAAAGGATTTGATTGGGTGGAGATGCTATCTCCTCGGCGGGAGGCCAGAACAAGGGCCTATAACACAAAACTAGAGACAGGCTGTTTAGGAGCTAAGGTCCACTTCACCCAAAAGGGAATGGAAATCTGGAACCCTCTCCCCCAGACAGCTCTTGAGGCCGGGGGGTCAATTACAAATTTCAAAACAGAGATTGATCGATTGTTGTTCTTCAGTGAGGTTATTCTTCAGGTACACAAGAACAAGGCTGGCAGTTAAACACAAATCGACAAGGATCAAGTTGAATGTTGGAACAGGCTTGAGGAGAGGTTGAACCTCCTCCTGTTCCGGGAGCGGGGCTATTTAGCAGCAATACTGGATTTCAGGTGGAAGCCTTCTCCTGGCTCGCAAAACAGAAAACACTAATCACCTGTCTTAAAACTCCCCAACTATAATACTCTGATTCGACACACATTCCACTCCCCCCTCACTACTTATCCAGGCAAAAATAGCAGGTTCATTTATTGACATTGAAACAAATTCTATAGGCAGGAGTACGAAATATCATTCAGCACAATAAGAACCTCTAAATACTAAACTGCCGTGGTATGGTTAGTACAATGACTCTGGTATTGGATCACATTCCCAGGGGGCAGGTGTGAGATTAATTCAACATGTCAAATTGTGGAACCAAATACAATAAATCTGGTCATTTATAAGCGAAAACAGGGGAGACGCTGCAGAAACTGGTTTATTTATTTACAAAGAACGCAAGTATGAAGATAGTTTGATAAGAATGCAATTATGCACGTCTAAGGAATGCATTAAAGCAGAATGGATTTTGCATGAACACAATTACAAAGAAATCAGGTGTGGAGAAAGTACAAAGGACAAGATTGTAACAATTTACTTTATTATTTAGAATTGCATTCCTTCCCTAAAGTCCAAATGTAATCGTGACGCCAAACCGGGAACCACTTGTCTAATATTAAAAGTCAGAAACGAGAGATTTGCACAAGGTATTTAATGTATGTCACCAAGCAATTTGAAACAAAATGTAAACCCCCCTCCAGGCAAGGGGCGAAACCTTTATCTACAGTTTGGTGTTGAATGTATAGAAACTGACGCTGTAATAAAACATGTTACTTAGCAATGCTACAAGCAAAGCAATCAGAGAATTGTATTTGCATAGCACCTTCCACAACCACTGGACGTCCCAAAGCACTTTGCTGCCAATGAAGAGCAGTGACTGTTGTAATGTCAGAAACGCTGAAGTTGCTTCCTGCACAGCAAGATCACAATAATAATTATAATAATCTTTATTGTCACAAGTAGGCTTACATTAACACTGCAATGAAGTGACTGGGAAAAGCCCCTAGTCGCCACATTCCGGCTCCTGTTCGGGTACACGGAGGGAGAATTCAGAATGCCCAATTCACCTAACAAGCACGTCTTTCGGGACTTGTGGGAGGAAACCGGAGCACCCGGAGGAAACCCACGCAGACACGGGGAGAACGTGCAAACTCCAGACAGCAATAAACAGCATTGTGATAGCCAATTTTCTCCTGTGTGACGTTGATTGAGGGATAAATGTTAGCTGGAACTGTAGAAAGGTTATGGTGCAGTAAGAGGCCATTCAGCCCATCGGGTCTGCGCCGGCCAGGAAAGAGAAACCACTCCCTCGTTTTAACCCCCGTTTCCAACACCTGGTCTGTAGCGTTACAGGTTTCAGCATTTCAAATGAGCATTTCAACCACAACTACCTACTTCAGCAGTGAATGCCAAACGCGCACTGCCCTCTGGGTGAAAAGCCTTTCTCCTCCTGTCCCTCTAATCCTTCCAGCAATCACATTAAATCTAGACCCCCTGGTAATAGAATCCTTCAGCTTGGGGAAACAAGTTTACCCTGTAGAGGCCCCTAATAATGTTGTACACCTCAATGAGGTCAGCCCTCAGCATCCTCTGTTTTAAGGAAAGCAACCCCGGCCAATCCAATCTTTCCTTATAGCTGCAATGTTCAAGCCCCAGCAACTAGGCGCACCCCCACCCACTTGTTCTTCTTCAAATAACGGCATGAGATCTTTGGCAACATCTAAGGCTGAATCCTCTGTTGCCATAGCGGAGTTCCCCGTGTGGCGTAGAATCCAGCGTTAGGCAGAAAGCGGGATCGGCACCCGCCGGTGATCCCGATCCAACGGGTTCTCCACTGGTGTCGGGATCAACATTCGCGCCGCGCGCCATCAGGAGGACCCTAATGGCTCATTGAGGCCTATTGAGGGGCTGGTTTAGCACAGGGGGCTAAACAGCTGGCTTGTAATGCAGAACAAGGCCAGCGGCGCGGGTTCAATTCCTGTACCGGCCTCCCCGAACAGACACCGGAATGTGGCGACTAGGGTCTTTTCACAGTACCTTTATTGAAGCAGCATGGTAGCACAGTGGTCAGCACAGTTGCTTCACAGCGCCAGGGTCCTAGGATCGATTCCCGGCTCGGGTCACTGTCTGTGTGGAGTCTGCACGTTCTCCCCGTGTGTGCGTGGGTTTCCTCCGGGTGCTCCGGTTTCCTCCCACAGTCCAAAGACGTGCAGGGTAGGTGCATTGGCCATGCTAAATTGCCCTTAGTGTCCAAAAAGGTTAGGAGGGGTTATTGGGTTACGGGGATAGGGTGGAAGTGAGGGCTCAAGAGGGTCGGTGCAGACTCGATGGGCCGAATGGCCTCCTTCCGCACTGTATGTTCTATATTCTATGCAGCCTACTTGTGACAATAAGTGATTATTATTATTATTTGCATCTTATTAACGGGCCAGGAACCATATTCTCTGGGCTGGCGTGATTCTCTGGTCCTCTGGGCTGGGAGTCACGTGGATGAGAATTGATGCAGGTCTTGACAAACGTGGCCCTGACGCAGTGGACCTTGAGGCTAACTCTTTGAGGGAGTTCCCTGCAAACTCAAATGGAGGGCCGTTACTGCATTTTCACTATTACTGCATTACTGCATTTTCACTATTACTGTATTTTCACTATTACTGTATTTTCACTATTACTGCATTTTCACTATTACTGTATTTTCACTATTACTGCATTTTCGCTATTACTGTATTTTCACGATTACTGCATTTTCACTATTACTGCATTTTCACTAATTACTGTATTTTCACTATTGCTACATTTTCACTGTTACTGTGTTTTCACTACCCCACCGCCCAGTTAAGTCCTTGAATTTACAGGTTCAGGCAGTCTGGAGTCTGGTTCACGATTCCGTCGGAGCAGTGATAAGCTCTGTCGTTGCTGGCTCTTCCTGTTGGTTTGGAGCTGGCATCTGTTTTGTTTTCATTACTTTCCCCCATTCCTCCGTGTTGGTCGGTTTGGCTGATGTCTCGATCAGTGGCCGCTGTTAGATTGAGTTTGTCTCCTTGTCACTTCCTTTGCTTTCTCCATCACTTTGTGGGCATGTCCCGATGTCCTCTCTGGCTGAGGGAGAGTGTTCCTACGATGAGAATGAAATGAAAATGAAAATTGCTTATTGTCACAAGTCGGCTTCAAATGAAGTTACTGTGAAAAGCCCCTAGTCGCCACATTCCGCCACCTGTTCGGGGAGGCTGTTGCGGGAATTGAATCGTGTTGCTGGCCTGCCTTGGTCTGCTTTCAAAGCCAGCGATTTAGCCCTGTGCTAAACAGCCCCTGTCGACCAGGAGGAGCTGCGTACGCACAGTGGTTGGCTGGTTTGACCATTGAGGGTTTTCCGGGACCTGTACCCAGAATGGGCAAACCTGGTCCTCACAGGAAGAAGACAGTTCAGAGGTCAGGTCCCAGTCAGGAAACTCTTTTTTTGTTTGAGTACTCGGGAAGATTGAGTTCTGTTTGGTTAATGACGGTGGTTGACAGTGTGAGGCTGACTGACCTGTAGGTCACTGTTTTTTCTCTCTCTCCCTCCTTTCTTGAAAAGTGCCAACTTCCAATCCGGTGGAACCATTCCTGAACCTAAGGAATTTTAGAAATTCATAATGCATCCACTATTTTGGCACAAATCCGTTTAATCCCATGCCCACCTCCCCGGACACGGGGGTCCTGGACTCCTGCCACCAGCACCCGCCCGCGACCCCGACCCCTCCTCCCGCCCCAGCACACCGCGAGCAAGCACTCAGCAGACAGGCAGAGGTCAGACTGTGGCATTGAATGAGGAACACCGGCGCTCAGCTCGCTGCGGATTAACGTCACCCTCCTGCCCTCGACTGTGACCCGCTGACCACGCCGACACAGTCCCATCGCCCTGGAGTGATGCTACACAGACCCTGGGAGGGTGGGAAATGGCGGGAAGGGGTGGGAGATGAGAGGGGAGGATGGTGAAGGCGGGGAGCGCCAAGGGGTGGGGAGGAGGGGGCGGGAAGTGGGGAGAGGGGGAATGACCGACGAGGCCACATCCTATGTGAGGGGGTGAGAATGAGAGCTTCTTGGGCCTCTGGCCTTGCTGGACCCTTGTAGCTGCTGCCTATCCTCCAACCTCCATCGGGCCTGCGGGTCCTCCTCGGGCTCGTCCTTCAGCCCCTCCAGGTAGGGCCTCTCCTCATCCTCGCCCTCCTCTTCTTCCTCGGAGGTGGCCAGGTATTTCTCCCCCTTCACCTCCAGCACGTGGCCCCACTGCTGTGCCAGGTTGTGGAGGGAACAGCAGACCACCACACTGGGCGACCCTCTGGTGGGTGTACTGCAGGGCATCACCAGAGCGGTCGAGGCATCGGAACCACATTTTCAGCAGTCCAATGGACCGCTCAATGACAGCCCGCGTGGCTGCATGGGCCTCGTTTATCTCCGCATTGGTCAACGATCTCCGCATTGGCATCATTAGTTAGGTCCTCCTAGGTACCCCTTATCCCTCCAGAACCAACCAGCCATACTGGGGTGCTCCACGAAGAGGCCGGGAATGTCTGACTGCCCCAGGATGTAACTGTTGTGCACACTCCCTGGGAAGCATGCATGATCCTCTATGGTGATCGCATATGAGCTGTATGTTCAGAGAATGGAACCCGTTCCTGTTGATGAGGGGCCCAATGGCCCAGTGAGCCCAGGGCGACATGCGTGCCATTTATTACCCCCTGGACTTGGGGCATACCATCAATGGCAGAGAATCCTGCTTCCCGGGCATCTCATTGGGCCTGGTACATGTCAAAGTTAATATAGTTTGCTGCCTGGGCAAACAGGATGCACTTGTGGGCTACAACTGGTGAGATGCCGCACAAATCCCCGCTCGAGCCCAGGAATGATCCTGAGGTGTAAAGGTTCATGTCTGCGGTGACCTTCATGGTCACCGGGAGTGAATATCCTCCGCCGCCACGTGGTGATGGTGCGGCACTTGCGCCATGTCCTTGCAGACTTGGCACACAAGTGCCGCACCATCTCCTTGTTGAGCCAGAGCCTCCTGTCCGTCATCTGCTCGAAGGACCAGCGATGCTTGTACACCTTGGGCCGTGGAGGGCCTCCTCCATGGGTCCCTCCCTGGCATGATGGGTGGCCGGGTCCTCAGGGTTTGGGGTGGAGCACTGCACATGGGCTGCCACCTCGAGTCTCCGTCGACACTGCTGCTGCTGCCTTCTCCAGCATCTACCCGCCCAGCATGCCAGCAGCACAACTGGGGCACATTCCACGGTGTCCAAAATATAATCCATACAATTCAATATCTGTGAGGAATTGGTGAGGGTCTGAGACTGACAACCAGCAATGTATTCCACCCTGGACCCTCCAGTCCCCCCCTTGCCCCCCCCCACCACCACCACCTGGCACGCCTTGCCCACACACACCCTGCTCACTGGTCCTCACTCCCTGCACCCCTGATACCCCCATGTAACGTTACCTGGACCGGGCACTGGTCTCCTCCATGGTGCTTTCACCCACCCTCCGGCTGCAGTAATGTCCCAGTGCAGTGGCCAAGCCTCTGGGGGTTCAGATGTTGTACGTTACCTCCGTAGTGTTGCCTCTTGCTGTGTTCTGGCACAGTGTCCAGGCATCACAGTCTGATTGTGATGCTAGGTGATAATTCCCACATGCTACATGGCCCACCCACCCACGGGAATGCACTTGGTAAATGTGAGGTGCTCACTTAACTGCGATTGACAATTCCCAATTAGCAATGGCCTTCAGCCGCACGGCCAGAGGCCTCCGCGGTCAGTGGGAGTTATGGTTGGTCGGCGCGGCAGGCGGGCAGGGGCGAGGGTTGTCCCCGGATCGGAGACACACGTTCCAGGTGTTGCTATGGCAGACCCACGGCGACCAGACCACCCCCCCCAGCCAAGACCATGGGAGGTCACCCCCCCCTCAACACCCCCCTACCCCCATGGTGGCCCACCCTGATCTAGGCTAGCCCCCAGGTGGTTCCCCCACCCCCTCCGCGCACCGGGGCAGAAAGTGCAGTGCCCCCGGGCTCTTTGCCTGTGGGCAAAGGTAGCTACTCACCCCTTCGAGCTACGCACCAGCTCCTCTGCCAGCTTCACGTTTGTAAAAAGGAGTACCAGTCGGCCCCCGTGTGACCACTACTGGGGGGGGGGTTTCGATAGGGGGTTGTTCCCGTCAATTGTATGGAGATTGGGTTTAAGTGGTGATTGTTAGTTTCTCGCCATGCTAAGGTGAGGATATCGTCAACGGGAGCGGGCCGGTGAGATCGCAAACGGATTGGCACCCGGCACACTTCTCGTTTTCAGCCTCTCCCACTATTTAACAGCCTCAACATGCTCTCACTTAAGCACAACGAGGCCATTAAATCGCGCCCTGAATGTTGAGTGGTGGATAAATATCGGCCCAGGGCAGCAGACAGAAGTCCCTTGCTCCAGTTCGACATAGTAGCCACCGGCTTTTTCATCGCCACCCGAGGGAGCAGACATTATTCACAATGGGCGAGAAATTCATGGAAGTTTCCAGATAAAGGGAAAGAAACGCTGGAATTGTTTACCGAGCAGCTGGGTGTTACAGTGGGAGCAGTGGGGAGGGGGAAGGGTAGGGTTTCTCTGCAACGATCTTGTTAAAACCAACCCTCACTGGAGCCTGTACCCAGATCAAAGATCAGCGTGGAATGGTGATCAAATCTCCCAGCGTTGCTGGTTTTCGCCAGTCAGTTCCATGCTTGCTTGTGTACCCATCAGGAGAACTGCCACAAATTGGATATGTCGGTTGTTTGCTGATTTGATACCTAGAGATGTGTGAGCCACACACTGTGCGGCATCAGCGAAAACGTGACGCAGCCCCTCACTGACAGAGGATGGTGCTTGTGGGACCTGAAAACTCCGGGAGTTCCACTCAGCCCCATCATCTTCCTCCTGCACTCGGGCTAGGTGACAGTAATTGAAAGTGTTTGTTTGCCAAATGAAGTAATTTGTAACATTCGCCAGCTAGATGTTGGCGGTCGCTGACAGTAAAACAAAATATTTATTTAACAGCAACTTACAAAATTGTTTGGAGTTTTAGCCGAAAACATAATGCGAGTGGGGCTTTACTTGGATTGAGTTTCATGAGCTGCATTCCGGACTATTTCAATTCCTACAGACTGCTCTCCCATCTCCCACATCCACAAACCAAAACTCCTCCAAACTCTGTTCCCCATTCCTGACCCACACCAAGCCCAATTTACCCGTCACTCCCATTGGTCGCTGACTTCCATTGGCTCCTGACCCAGTATCACCTTGGCGCGGAACTTGCTCGGAGTGCCAATCAGCAGCGGGTTCCCACTCCGCCGCGGCTTACCTGTGCTGGAAAGGGCCTGGCTGGTCCGACCTTCCTCACTCAGGCCGGATGAGACTGAAGGAGCCCCAGCTCCAGTCACGACGTGTAAAAGGAAGGGAGCGAAGGAGGGCACGCCCCCCACTTTGTAACAGCACTAGCTGTCGTAATAATAGCTTATTGTCACAAGTAGGCTTCAATGAAGTTACTGTGAAAAGCCCCTAGTCGCTACATTCCGGCGCCTGTTCGGGGAGGCTGGTATGGGAAGCAGGTGGCTTTAACACTCCCATTGAAAGGGAGAAGATAAGTTTTCAAGGAAAGCGAATGGGATGTGGTGGTTCTGATTCAGACATCAGGAGGGGGGAAAGGGGAGGGTCTGGGCATAGGGGCATCCGGACATTGTGGGTGGGAGACTTTGGACTAGGGGGACATACAGAAATGGGGGGGGCAGTCGGATATTGAGAGGGGGGTTTTAGTCATGGGGGGGGTGAGGACATGGGGGCATGGGGCTGGGTCGGTGGGGTGGGGGTGTCAGGTTGGAGTAGATTGGGTCGGGAGGGGTTGGGTGGGGGGAGTGCTGGGTGGGAGAGGAGAATGTATGGTCAGCTCTGAGGAGGGGGGGTGTTCAGGTCGGTCGGGTCGGGCGGGTGTTGGGTCGGTGGGGGAGGGGGGTTGCTGTTCAGGTCAGCGCGGTCAGGTCAGGGGGAGAGGGAGGTCAGTTTGGGTGGATATCGCTTGAGCTGTGGTGTTGGGGGGGGGGGTGTTAGTAGGGTCCAGGAAGCCAGAACCCCTTGAATTATAATATTTTAATCCTTATTTGACCATCCCTATTCCTGTAACCATCGACAGCCCTGAATTAATAATAATCTTCATTGTCACAAGTAGGCTTACATTAACACTGCAATGAAGTTACTGTGAAAATCCCCTAGTTGCCACATTCCGGCGCCTGTTCGGGTACACGGAGGGAGAATTCAAAATGTCCAATTCACCTAACAGCACGTCTTTCGGGACTTGTGGGAGGAAACTGGAGCACCCGGAGGAAACCCACGCAGACACGGGGAGAATGTGCCGACTCCACACAGACAGTGACCCAAGCCGGGAATCGAACCGCCATTAGCAGCTGCGCCTCTAGCTGCCTGGGCCCTAAGCTCTGGCATTTCCTCCAGAGGCTTCTCCACCTCTCTCCCTCTCGTTCCTCCTTTACAACCCTCCTGAAACATATCGATTTGACCAATCCTTTGATCCACTGACCAAAGATGTCCTTATGTGACCCAGCATCTCTTTCTTTCCGGTAACTCTCCTGTGACGTCCTGTGGGATGGTTTACCACATCAATCCCGACATACTAAATGCAATTTATCATAATGATTCAAGGAAGGAAACCTGCCCTAATTACCTTCAGCCCTTTTTTAACTCCAGCCCCACACCAAAGCGATTGACATACAACCTCCCTCTGAAGCAGCCAAGTACAGCTGAATCTATTGCAAAGAATGACCACATGGACTGCAATAGCCCGAACAAGGCCCACTACCCCTACCGTCGCAAGGAAAATATAGACGGGCAACAAACACCAGATTTGTCAGTGACGCCCACATTCCAAGGAAAGAATGAAAATTAAACCTGCCACTTGCTAGCACCTCCCACTAACATTATGGCGCGCTGCTTACAACTGCAGCTCTTCAATGAGGAACGCTCCTCCGATCGTGTCCTGACATACATCTCACCTTTTTGCATTTAGCCTCCACGCACGTCTGCAAACCCGACTTCCTTCACAGTCACGGAGTAATGAGACAGGCACAATTAACAGCAGCACCGACGTGCATTGCGACATCGCTCTTAACATAGTCAAATATTGCAAGGCATTTCACAGCAATGTTCAAATTTAACACTCAGCCACACAAGGAGTTTGGTCACTGAGCCAGCGTTTAGTCAGTGGTACAGAGAAGGGAGGAATTAGTGAGGCACAGACTTTTATTGGATCAATCCCAGAGCACCGAGTCTCAGACAGCTGAAGCCCCCAATGTCAGGGGAATTCAAATTGGGGAAGTGCAGGAGGTGAGAAATGTTGAAGGGTTATGGGGTAGGATTATATGGGCCGGCACGGTGACACAGTGGTTGGCACTGCTGCCTCACAGCTCCAGGTTACCAGGTTCAATTCCGGCCTCGGATGACTGCCTGTATGGAGTTAGCATTCTCCCGCCTTGTCTGGGTGGGTTTCCTCCGGGTGCTCCGGTTTCCTCCCGTAGTTCAAAGACGCGCAGGTTAGGTGGATTGGCCATTCTAAATTGCCCTTAGTGTCCAAAAAGGTTAGGTGGGGTGACTGGGTTACGGGGATAAGATGGAGGTGTGGGCTTAAGTAGGGTGCTCTTTCCAAGCCGGTGCAGACCCGATGGGCGAATGGCTTGCTTCTGCGCTGTAAATTCTATGATTCTAGGATTATTACAGCGAAATGAAGAGAAGTGGGAGATCGCTCATGTAGAGCACAAAGGATAGCATGGACTAGTTGGGCCGAATGGCCTGTCTTTGTGTTGCAATTTCTATGTGATGTTATGTATGTAAAAAGTACTTAAATGGATGATATCAGAACCTGGTTTATAACTATCGGGAAATTGTGAATTTGTTGCACAGGAATGTAGGAACAAAGGAATGCGGGGCAGGAACAGGCCATTCAGCCCCTCGAGCCTGCTCCACCATTGACTAAGGTCATGACTGATTCGGCTGTGATCTCAACTCTACTTTTCCATACGCAGCGCCCCCCACCCCCCCCCCCACCCCTCCACCCCATAAACCTTGACTCCCGTGACTATCAAAAATCTGACCAACTCTGCCTTGAATAAATTCAATGACCCAACCTCCACTGTTTTCTGCAGAAGAGAACTCACTTTGAGAGAGAACACATTTCTACTCATCTCCACCTTAAACGGTAGACCTCTTATTCTTAAACTGTGTCCTCTAGCTCTAACCTCTCCCACGGAAGGCGACATCGCGGTTGATCTGACCCGGGTCTTGGAGATTATCCCCACAAACATAGAGGGAACATTTTCAATTTTAGGGAATCCTAAACGAGGGGTGATAAATATGCATCAGTCACTCATAATTCCAGTAAATAATTCAGGAGAATCTTTATTACATTAGGAGTGGTTGGACTCTGGAGCTTGCTGCCACAGAGTGTCGAAAGTCTAGAAAGGAAGCTCAGAGAGAAAGGAATAAAAAGATATGCTGATAGGGTGGAATGAATAGGGTTGGGGATGATTTGTGTGTGGATATAGAAGCCAGCAGATATTAGTTGGGCCAACTTGCTGTCCATCACCATGGCGGCACTACTGCCTCATAGCTTCAGGGTCCCAGGTTCGATTCTGACTTCGGGTCACTGTCTGAGCGGAGTCTGCACGTTCTCCCCGTGCCTGCCTGGGTTTCCTCCGGGTGCTCCGGTTCCCTCCCTTGGGCAAAAGATGTCCTTAGGGGCTGGTTTAGCACATTGGGCTAAATAGCTGGCTTGTCATGCAGAACAAGGCAGCAGCGTGGGTTCAATTCCCGTACCGGCCTCCCCGAACTGGCGCCGGAATGTGGCGACTAGGGGCATTTCACAGTAACTTCATTGAAACCTACTTGTGACAATAAGCTATTAACATTATTATTATTATTAAGATGTGCCAAGGATTGGCCATGATAAATTGCCCCTTGAGTGCCCAAAGATGTGTAGGCTAGGCCATGGGAATAAGGCGGGGCTGTGGGCCAGTGCAAACTCGATGGGCGGACTGGCCTCCTTCTGCACTGTAGGGATTCTCTGATTTGCTGTAAATTCTGTTTAGTTGTCGTGCGAGATGAGTCAGTTCACCCATCCTCCGTATGAACCATACGTTTGTCCCGGCGAGGACCTGCTACCCCAAATTCCCCTCATGGTAAGGTCTGAGCAGATGGTCGATGAGGAGGTGTCTGAGCCACAGGAGCAGAGAAAAGAAGCTTCAAGAAAGCATGAAAAACTGGTGCTGCTGTAATGACAATTAATGATGCATGTAAGAGCATAGAATCCTCACAATCTGTCCCTCACAATCATTCCACCATCTGCAAACTGGCATCAATTTGTATCGCATTATCCCATCAGCTGTCTGCCCTCTTGTGACTTCAAAGAAGTAATCCTGCGGGAAGCAGCAATTCCCACAATAGAGGAACTGGCCAGGTTACAGGAAACGCAAACAGACAGCGCTGGAAATGCTCAGCGGGTCAGGCAGCAGCCTCCATGGAGGGGGAAACGGTGTTAACCTTCCAGGTGGATGACCTGTCATCAGAACTGGGTGACACCTAACATCTGTCTGCAAAGTCCAGGGAAGGATGGCAGGGAATGAAGAGAATGTCAAGGTTTGTAACAAGCTGGAAAACAGGAGCGATTAAACGGTAAAAGTGATGACGGTGCACAAGCTAATATTACAGGAATAATTCAGTTGCATTCTTTTGCTGTATTTTGCCAAGGTACACCTATAGTGTCCCTCATGACCACAGGGCGTCACCAAGCACTTCATAGCCAATCAAATACTTTGGAACTATAGTCTCCGTTGAAACATAGGAAACAGGGAAGTTATTTTCTGTAGAGCAATGTGACCATGACCAGGTAAATATGATCATTATGAATATTTATGACAGTGCAGACACTGGAAACCTGAAATGAAACAAAAAGGTGCTGCAAATGTTCAGTGGGCCTGGCAGACTCCGTGGAGGGAGAAACAGAGTTAACAGGCAGGACTCTCAGTTGCGAGTCCGCCCCACTTCTCTGCTTGCCGCTTAGGACGGAGAATTTGGCGCTCACCAAATCTTCATTCAATGCAGCGGGAATGGGGAATCCCGCCATAGTGAAGGATCGGAGAATCCAAGTCAACATTTTGAGTCCAGCGTGAATGTTCTCTGGAACTGGAGTTCTTCGATTCTGAAGGAGAGTCACATTCTACCCGAAACATTCTGCGGGAATCTCCGTCGGCGGGATGCTCCGCCTCGCCGGCAGCGCGCCCATGCCCAGGGGTTTCCCGACGGCGTGGGGTGGCCACAATGGGAAACCCCATTGGCCGGCTGCGGAAGCAGAGAATCCCGCTGCCGGAAAACGGGGCTGCCGGGACGGGGAATCCCGCCCATTGACTCTTTCTCTGTACAGATGCTGCCAGACGTACTGACTACTTACAGCACTTTCTGCATCTATTTATGGTGTTGGTCATGGGATAAACATCAGCCAGGACATCAGGCCGAACTCCCGTAACCCCTTTCAACATTATGACACCGGCAGAGAGATTGAGGGAGGGAATTCCAGAGCTTAGGTCCTACAGGGCTGAAGGCATGGCCGCCAATGGCAGAAAGAAACCACATTGGGGGGGGGGGGGGGGGGGGGGCTGCACAAAAAGCCAGAATTAGAGAAGAGTTTAAATCTGATAGGGTTGTGGGGGCTGGAGGAGATTTGCAAGATACAGAGAGGTAAGGCCATGCAGGGATTTGAAGACAAGGATGAAAATTGTAAACTCGAGGGCCAAAAGCTAATGTCGGTCAGTGAAAACCTGGGTGATGGGCAAATAGGATTTGACACAAGTTAGGATATAGGTAGCAAAGTTTAAGATGAACTCGAGTTTCTGTCTTCATCAAGGTGCAATTCAATGCACTTTAGAAATAATTTGATGCATTGGAATAATTTGTTAGATTAACCATGCATCAGTTTATTCTAAAAGTTAAGTGATATATTCATTGTCATTTGCCAATGAACATTTTATTCCTTCTGTATAATTTTATCTCTCACAGTGAATTTGATTTAATAATTAGCCTGAGCCATGTAGTTGGGCAACGTATTGGTCAGGATTCTTTGGGGCCAACAAGGGTCTCGCCCACTGGTTGGAGAATCAGCAAGGAACCACCGTCAGTTGCATTGGGGCGGACCAATAGAACGAAGGGTTCAGGTTCTTAATGGACCCCCATTGGACTTTCATCATCTATAAGGTTCCCAACGACAGGGGTCCTGCCGTCGACTGCTGCAAGCCAATCAGAGGCCAGCAGCTTATCATTGCTGCTATTGTGGTGGACTCAGGGATAATGGGTGTCAATTAGCTCATTAATTAGTCCAATTGACATCCCAGAAAAGGTTTGCCGAGAATCCCGCATCTACCCTCCCACCCCCAATACTATCAGAGAAGGTTTTCCCACCGGCAGCAACCTGATGCAGGATCTCTCCTGCACTGGTGCTTGTCATAACAGGCTGCAGAAAATCCAACTCAGTGTTTTACCCGCAGGTCAAAAGGTCACAATTACATGGCGGTGCATATGGCAATCTCTGGTGCATCTCCTGTGTGTCTATTAGTAACTGCTATCCCAGATTGGGCAGCACGGTCGCACAGTGGTTAGCACTGCTGCCTCACAGCTCCAAGGACACGAGTTCAATCCCAGCTTTGGGTCACTGTCTGTGTGGAGTTTGCACATTCTCCCCGCGTGTGCGTGGGTTTCCTCCGGGTGCTCCGGTTTCTTCGACAGTCTAAAGATGTGCAGGTTAGGTGAATTGGCCGTGCTAAATTGCCCCTTAGCGTCCAAAAGGTTAGGTGAGGTTACCAGGTTATGGAGTAAGGTTGGGGGCGTGTGCCTAGGTAGAGTGCTCTTTCAGAGGGCTGGTGCAGACTTGATGGACCAAATTGCCTCCTCTGCACTGTAGTGATTCTCTGATTGAGTAACCAAAGAAAATCTGTTTCCACTGGCTTGAGGGCGGAAGCAGGTTCAACGGTAACATTTGAAATGGAATTGAATGTATAGTTGATAAGGAACAGAAAGTGCAGAGTTATGGGGAAAGAGTAGAGGAGGCAGACTAATTGATTAGCTCTTTCAAAGAGCTGACCCCAGTACAGTGGGCTGAATGGCCTCCTCCTATGCCATGAGATTCTATGATTCTATATTTTGTGCAACTTTCTAATTATTGAAAAGTGACGGCCATAAAAAAGCAGGAAAACACGGGAATTCCAACAGGAATATTTCTATTCCTCCCTCTGCTGGACCGTTAACCCACTGTTGTGCAGTTCAGTGACTGTACAATCCATCATTGTTCCTTCTCTTACCAATGTTTACGCTCTGTTGAAACCAAAGACCGTCTTCGACCCTTTCGCAAAATCACAACGTCTTCCTCAAATCTTCCTCCCACTAACAATTAACAATCTTTGCAGAAGTCAGCATTGTCACTGTCCAGCCAATACTCTTTCCACACCTCCTGCACAACAGGATTGATAACCCCTTTCTCTAGTTTTCCTCGGCAGCGCAGGAGCCTATATTAGTTGATGTAATGATTCAACGTTCAATGATTCCGATTAGTTTTTCAGCGTCAAAAAAAGGGCTCAGCCTGAATCCGTTCCAATGAATCAGACTGTGAGGAGTAGCAGTCAGCCTTAAACCCTCCATCAGTATTCCGCTGTCACTCGATGACACACACAGCTTGACAAGCGAAGGGAGCTTCATCAAACTTTGCCATTTATTAGGAGATGTCAGGGTGAAGGTTGTTCAAGCCACATTCCATCGCAACAACCCGACACATTCCCTGCTCCCTATCATTCTCCCACCCCCTCCGCCATCGTTGAGGACTCTCTCGCAAAACGGAAGCCATACACTGCAGATTCTGTGAACCCGGAATAGAAACGTAAACAGGCACTTGCGGAGAGAGGAAGCAGAGTCCCGCAGGTCAGGCTGAGGACCCTTCACCAGAATTGGAAGAAGTTAAGAGATTTCACAGTTTATCGGCAAAGTATAGATTCAGGGAAATGGTGTTGTGGGCCAGGGAAGAAAACATGAATTAGTAGCTATTAAATTAAAAGTGGGATGATGCCGTAAGGCATAAAAGAGTGGGATTGGGACAATGGGGGCTTCACTGGAACAGTGTAGGATGATAATTGGACCTCAAGTCAGATGGTGAAGCAAGAATCTAGACACAAATCTTTTTCTTGATAATAGGTTTATTTACAGAACACAGCATTAAATATGTCTGCCTCCTACCCAGTAACCCAGTCTCCCAGCAGTCTCTCTTTATACTCTTTTGAGTACAATAACTAAACAAATGGGCAAAATTAACTTAGTAAATAAAGTGACAGTCTCTTAAAGGGGTGTTGTTATGAACATAAGCTTAAAGGAAGGTTACATAACTAAATTAAAATGTTTTTTTTCAGGACTCCCGAAGCCCTCCTGGCCCAGTGGTGGCCCAACAGTCACAGAAGGCCTTCAGGCTCCCCTAATGCTCTTTTGGTAACAGTAAAATAAAGTGGACTAATTAATCAAATTAGCAAGTTAAATTAGTGATAACCCCTTAACGAGACACTGCAACAAAAGAGAAAATCTTAACAGAAACCTATCTAATAGAATTGACGTGTTTTTTGGGCTGATAAAGAACTCCAACCCTTGCGATGCCCGTCAGTTCACAAAAGTCCTCCGTCTCTCTTCATACTTTCTTTGAGTACCAGGGCAAAAGTAAATTTAACAAACTAACAAAGTAACCAATTGAAAGAAAGCCAATTTAACCAACTGAAAGCCACCGTAACTAAATCGGCATTCTTAATGAATTAAACCAAAATGCTGTTTTCGAGGCTAATGGTGCACTCCATCCAACCCCACGGTGCCCACCGGGCATGGAAGGCTTAAAGAGTGCCAGTGGGCACTGTCTGCTCCCTCTCCAGGGAAACTGGCGATGAACATAGTCACAGATAAAGAGCATAAGAACATAAGAACTAGGAGCAGGAGTAGGCCATCTGGCCCCTCGAGCCTGCTCCGCCATTCAATGAGATCATGGCAAATCTTTTGTGGACTCAGCTCCACTTTCAGCCCGAACACCATAACCCTTAATCCCTTTATTCTTCAAACAACTATCTATCTTTATCTTAAAAACATTTAATGAAGGAGCCTCAACTGCTTCACTGGGCAAGGAATTCCATAGATTCACAACCCTTTGGGTGAAGAAGTTCCTCCGAAGCTCAGTCCTAAATCTACTTCTCCTTATTTTGAGGCTATGCCCCCTAGTTCTGCTTTCACCCGCCAGTAGAAACAACCTGCCCACATCTATCCTATCTATTCCCTTCATAATCTTATATGTTTCTACAAGATCCCCCCGCATCCTTCTAAATTCCAACGAGTACAGTCCCAGTCTACTCAACCTCTCCTTGTAATTCAACCTCCTTAACTCAAGGATTAACCTAGTGAATCTCCTCTGCACACCCTCCAGCGCCAGTACATCCTTTCTCAGGTAAGGAGACCAAAACTGAACACAATACTCCAGGTGTGGCCTCACTAACACCTTATACAATTGCAGCATAACCTCCCTAGTCTTAAACTCCATCCCTCTAGCAATGAAGGACAAAACTCCATTTGCCTTCTTAATGGAGTTGGTTTACAGTTGCACCTGTAAACCAACTTTTTGCAACTCATGCACTAGCACACCTAGGTCTCTCTGCACAGCAACATGTTTTAATATTTTAATATAGAAATATATTAAATAATAATCCCTTTTGCTGTTATTCCTGCCAAAATGGATAACCTCACATTTGTCAACATTGTATTCCATCTGCCAGACCTTAGCCCATTCATTTAACCTATCCAAATCCCTGTCATCTGCAAAGTTGGACACATTGCACTGGTCCCCAACTCCAAATCATCTATGTAAATTGTGAACAATTGTGGGCCCAACACTGATCCCTGAGGGACACCACTAGCTACTGATTGCCAACCAGAGAAACACCCATCAATCCCCACTCTTTGCTTTCTATTAATTAACCAATCCTCTATCCATGCTACTACTTTACCCTTAATGCCATGTATCTTTAACTTATGCAGCAACCTTTTGTGTGGCAACTTGTCAAAAGCCTTCTGGAAATCCAGATATACCACATCAATTGGCTCCCTGTTATCTACCGCACTGGTAATGTCCTCAAAAAATTCCACTAAATTAGTTAGGCACGACCTGCCCTTTATGAACCCATGCTGCGTCTGCCCAATGGGACAAATTCCATCCAGATGCCTCACTATTTCTTCCTTGATGATAGATTCCAGCATCTTCCCTACTACCGAAGTTAAGCTAACTGGCCTATAATTACCCGCTTTCTGCCTACCTCCTTTTTTAAACAATGGTGTCACGTTTGCTAATTTCCAATCCGCTGGGACCACCCCAGAGTCTAGTGAATTTTGGTAAATTATCACTAGTGCATTTGCAATTTCCCTAGCCATCCCTTTTAGCACTCTGGGATGCATTCCATCAGGGCCAGGAGACTTGTCTACCTTTTGCCCCATTAGCTTGCCCATCACTACCTCCTTAGTGATAACAATCATCTCAAGGTCCTCACCTGTCATAGCCTCAATTCCATCAGTCACTGGCACATTATTTGTGTCTTCCACTGTGAAGACCGGCCCAAAAAAACCTGTTCAGTTCCTCAGCCATTTCCTCATCTCCCATTATTAAATCTCCCTTCTCATCCTCTAAAGGACCAATATTTACCTTAGCCACTGTTTTTTGTTTTATATATTTGTAGAAACCTTTACTGTCTGTTTTTATATACTGAGCAAGTTTACTCTCATAATCTATCTTACTCTTCTTTATCGCTTTTTTAGTAGCTTTCTGTTGCCCCTAAAGATTTCCCAATCCTCTAGTCTCCCACTAATCTTTGCCACTTTGTATGCTTTTTCCTTCAATTTGATACTGTCCCTTATTTCCTTAGATATCTACGGTCGATTTTCCCTCTTTCTACCGTCCTTCCTTTTTGTTGGTATAAACCTTTGCTGAGCACTGTGAAAAATCACTTGGAAGGTTCTCCACTGTTCATCAACTGTTTCACCATAAAGTCTTTGCTCCCAGTCTACCTTAGCTGGCTCTTCTCTCATCCCATTGTAATCGCCTTTGTTTAAGCACAAAACGCTAGTGTTTGATTTTACCTTCGCAGGAACAGACTTGCAAGGAGGTCCTCGCAACCTGCCTGCATCCCTCCATCTCGGGTGGCCAAAGATCAGGAGCGTGGGGCTGAAGTGCAATGAACGTTTCAGGGGAGACTCCCTTAGATCTTAAAAATGGAGTGCCATCTCCCACAACCAATGTATACACGGAACACGGACTCCTCATGGCCACAGAGCGTACAAACATGTGGATTAGGAACAGGGGTAGACCACTCGGCCCCTCGAGCCTGCTCCGCCAGTCAATTACTTCAAGGCTGATATCATTGGAACCTCAACCTCACGTTCCTGCCTCCTCCTACAACACCATTTCACCCCCTTGTTAATGAAGACTCTGCTTTTTGAGGAAGAGAGTTCCAGAGACTCACGATCCTCTGGGAGAAACAATTCCCTTGTTTTCCCCTTTATTTTATATTGGCCGTTAGATTTTTGATCCATGGATGATACACAATTCCAGCAGGAGAAAGCAATGGCCTTTGCCTTTCATTCAAACTGCAGGATCCAGAAGGCTGTGCTGTTTTATACTGGTGGTGGGAGATTGGTTGGCCTCAGTGAAGACTTGGTTTGATTGATACGGCTGGCGGTCAATGAATTGGTCCAAGGGGCTGTGCTCTGCCCGGTAACAGGTGGTGACTGTCAGCTTAGATGGAAGACCCACTCTCTTTCCACTCCATTCTTCTCCCAAAAATACTGTGTTTTTGACCTGGCAGAAAGCCTGGATGAACCTAGTTGCAGGAGAACCATTACGGACTGTGCGGGAAAGGTGCAGAATCTGATAACTCTCTCCAAAAATATCCAGCTAATTCTCACCAAAAGGCCGCTGTGAGAACCAGCTCTGCAGTAAAGCTTGGTGTAAACTGACCAATTCTTTCTCCGCAAAAGGCAGAGGCCTGATGGCACAGTTTGATGAGAAGCAACGGACCTCTCCAGGAGAAGCTGTGCGTAATATTGCTGAACTGCAAGGAAGATCATTGCAGATTGTAAACCTGAGACTTTAACCCACAAGCATCCTGTGAAGAACTCATGCTGCAAACCACCATATGAAGCAAAGGCTCTTTTCACCTTCACCCTTATTATTTTCCCCCTTCCCCCCCTCTTTGTTTGTCTGTCTTACGTGAAAGGGTAGAGGGTTGGACAGTCTAAGGGGGTAGTAGGTTAGCATGTTGTTGTTGAGTTGCATTTACTGCATATTTCATCATTATCCTTGCTATAAATAAACAGTAATTGTGTTTCAACTTACAATCCTGGTGACAGTAATTATTGGGCAGCCAAGGGTCAAAGATTTTGGGACAATACTGTCTCGCAGTTTGGCAATGCATCAATTAAAATATTCTCATTCTTGTTTTCAATTTGCTATGTAGCCTTGCTGCTCCCTATCTTTCTAACCTTCTCCAGCCCTATAACCCTCTGGAATCCTCGGCATTTCTCCCACTTCGGCCTCCTGTGCATTTTCATTGCGACACCATTGGTGGCCATGCCTTCAACTGCCTGGGCCCTAATCTCTCTGACTCTCTCCAGCTCTCTACTTCTCCATCTGCCACCGCCGCCCCCCCCCCGCCCCCCCCCCACCCCCACCCCCACCCTCTTTTCAGACACTCTTCAAAACCTATCTCATTGACCAAACTTTTGGTCACCTGACCTGATTCAATTTGCACACAGCAGGGTTCCCCATACGGCAATGAAATCGTGACCAGAAATGTGTTTTAGTGTTGTTGAGTGAGGGATGAATATTGTTCTAGAATGCTCCTCTTAAAATAGTGTAATGCCCCATCCAATGGGCTGCACTTGCACTGAAGCAGTCCCTGTAGCAGCGGTCTAGATTATGGGCTCAAGCCCCTGTGGTAGAATTTGAGCCCATCAGAGGCAAGAACGTTACTTAACCGAAGCACTTACCTGTCTGACGGTCACCCGATGTGTTTTGTACCAGAGCCGGAGTGGAGCAGTACCTTCAGGAGAGAAGCAAGGAAATGATTTGGGAAAGGAAATGTCAATGCCTCCAGTCACGAGAGGTTCGGAGTGTCTGAAAATAACACGAGGTCGACGTGTGGAGGGGTTTCAAAATAAATCAAGGTGGGAGCGGCTCTGCTTTCTCTGAGAGCCATCGAAACGCCAATCGTTACAGCACAGGAAGCAAGGGAGCATTCAGCCCATCTTGGGCCAGTGCTCGTTCTCAATAGTCCGGCACCATTTTTCCCATTCAGGATTTGTTCCAGCCCCCCTTTGGAATTGACCACTGGACCTGCTCCCCCAGCACGTTGAGGCCGGGCATTCCAAAGGGTAACAACTCACCGTGTGAAAAAGTTCCCCCGGGTCACCTCGGCTTCTTTTGCCAATTAGCCTCCAGCTTTTTCTGTTGCTGCTCTCCACCTCCTCCTGTCAAAACCACCCACTGCTATAAAGGAATTAGTTTAATCAGCGGGGCAGTGGGAGATGTCAAGAATAGAGCATGACTTATGAGAAAAAAAACAACAGCCGGTTAGAAACCCCAATCTAAAAGCTTCTGGAACAATGTACTCACATGTAAAGAGAGTCCACATTAATTAGCCGTTGTGAGGATTACTAGTCAGTTAATATGATAATGGAGAAAGCAGATCGGAACGATAACAAACATTTGTGAAAGTTAATAGTGAAGGATAGTCCGTCTATTGTATTCTATTAGTAACAGGGAATCGCAGACGGAAGATTGATGGCATAAAGATAAATGGGAAAGTTGCAGAAACTCTTTACAAGGGGGTAAGTTTGACTTTGGCCAATCATGTCAAATTCTGGATACATCACCGGGAAATCAGAAGAGATGCATTGTTCAACATGAAGGCCTTTGGATACTAAGTGCAGGGTTGGAGACAGCTCACTGTGTCCAGAATTCCACACCACCCCCCCCCCCTTCCCCCACTCCACCACCCCCCCCCCCCCTCCCCAAGAGCAGGTTGGGAGGTGGGGAGGGTGTAAAATTGGGTAAGATGACAGAGGGGGTGCCATGCCCATCTCACCTCCACCGGTATTTTACCAGAAACGGGAGGGCATTTTGTCACCCGTGGACCTGGCAGCTCCCTGACCGTGCGCCCTGTGTGGCCCCATGGAAGTCCTGCAACAGTGGAAAGGGGCAGTTTTCCCGCTGTTCTTCAAAATAACGCCGAGGGTTGTTCATCATTTTTTTTTTCATACGTGCAGCGGTGAGGGCAGACGGGCTTCAGATCAGCATTCCATGTGAAACACGGCACCTCAAGACGGTGCAGCAGTCCCTCAGCACTGCACCAGGAACGCTGTTTCATAGAATTTACAGTGCAGAAGGAGGCCATTCGGCCCATCGAGTCTGCGCCGGCTCTTGGAAAGAGCACCCCACCAAGGTCAACACCTCCACCCCATCCCCACAACCCAGCAACCCCACCCAACACAAGGGCAATTTTGGACACTAAGGACAATTTATCATGGCCAATCCACCTAACCTGCACATCTTTGGACTGTGGGAGGAAACCGGAGCACCCGGAGGAAACCCACGCACACACGGGGAGGATATGCAGACTCCGCACAGGCAGTGACCCAAGCCGGAATCGAACCTGGGACCCTGGAGCTGTGAAGCAATTGTGCTATCCACAATGCTACCGTGCTGCCCTTTTGTACCCAAACCTTGCAGACTTGGGACTTGAAGCCACAATCTGCCATCTTAACAGATAAGTGTGCTGCTCCCTGAGTCACAGCTGACACAATAACTGTATGCTATTGACTAAAGTTAAAATGTCTCCCCTAGTGTGAGCAATGGCTGCCTAGACAAAACATCCTCAACCAGGAACACAGACAATTCAAGGAATTTACATGTGACAAGACCCTTGCTTAGCTGAGCAATCCATCACAGTGTATATTACACTCAATTCTACAAATAAAATAAAAGCCTATTCCACAGCTTCATACATACATTACCTCAAACCAATGTGACTTAAATTGGTGATTATTCCTGTAAAGCGAGATTGATCAGTGCATATAGAATAACTCAATACTTTAATGAATTGAAAGCCTTGCTCGCTCGCACTCTCACTGTGTGTGAGCTCCACGTTGCTTCATCGGAGATTCCCCCGCCGATGAGAAAGAAACAGAACCGCGTCTTGTCTGGATAAAGTGTGATAGAAATGTGCACAAGATATCAAAGGATTAATGGGAATGTTTGAAAGAAAATTCTCTGTGCGGAATGAACACTGGAGCTCTCGGTGAGGCAATCAGTGATGAAGGAAAATTATTTCAAAAGAGAATAATAATAATAATCTTTATTAGTGTCACAAGTAGGCTTACATGAACACCGCAATGAAGTTACTGTGAAAAGCCCCTAGTCGCCACATTCCGGCGCCTGTTTGGGTACACAGAGGGAGAATTCAGAATGTCCAATTCGTCTAACAAGCACATCTTTCGGGACTTGCGGGAGGAAACCGGAGCACCCGGAGCAAACCCACGCCGACACGGGGAGAACGTGCAGACTCCGCACAGACAGTGACCCAAGCCGGGAATCGGACCCGGGTCTCTAGCACTGTGAAGCAGCAGTGCTAACCATGCCTCCCTCACTTGGCATGAGTTAGGTCTCTAACATGTTGCCTTTTTCTTTTTCCAAATCCTTTTTCGTTTTTTTTGTTTCTTTTCATAGGAACAGGTGGAGGCCATTCAGCCCCTTGGGCGTGGTCCGAGCATTCAGTTAGATCAACATTGGATCTCAGCTTTGAATTTTATCATGTTTGCTATTGTTTGAATACCCTAACCCCCACCCCATAAAAATCGATCTTTCTCATTCCCAAATTTTTCAATTGGCCCCCATATGCACAGCTTTTTTGGGGAAAAGCAGTGTTTGTAACTTGTGCGATCTTCTGTGTGGAAAGATACATCCTGACGCCACACCTGAAAGACCAAACTTCCATTTTAAGGTGATACAACTTTACCCAGCTCCCTCTACAATTGTCGTTCGGGTTTCTACCTGAGTGTGAGAACATTCCGTCAGTGGTTCCCATCCACCTCTCGGTGGTGACTCACATTCTATGCTCCCTCGCCACTGACTCAACAGCCACTGGGAATAATCTTTTGCTGCTTAGAATTTATTATATTTCCCAAATTCTAAACGTTTCTGTCATTGTAAAGTGCAGCCTCACAATTTCTTTCATGGAATTAATGATGACAGAACCTGACATTGAAAGTTTCTTTACCCAGAGTTGCAAAGGTAAATCCCCACTTAAACTGTCATATTTTAACTTGCCTCTAGCTAATGTAATTAGCATTTACTGAAATTACAGCCCCAATCGAGTGGAACTGAATGTGTAATGAAAGGTAAAGAACTCAGCAGTCCGGCACCAGAGTGTACATGCAGTAGGGAATCGCCCCAGACATAATGGGGCGGGATTCTTCATGCAGTACGGAATCGCCCGGGACACAATGGGGCGGGATTCTTCATGCAGTACGGAATCGCTCGGGACATAATCATAGAATCATAGAATCATAGAAGTTTACAGCATGGAAACAGGCCCTTCGGCCCAACCAGTCCATGCCGCCCAGTTTTTACCATTAAGCTAGTCCCAGTTGCCCGCACTTGGCCCATAACCCTCTATACCCATCTTACCCATGTAACTATCTAAATGCTTTTTAAAAGACACAATTGTACCCGCCTCTACTACTACCTCTGGCAGCCCATTCCAGACACTCACTACCCTCTGAGTGAAGAAATTGCCCCTCTGGGCCCTTCTGAATCTCTCCCCTCTCACCTTAAACCTATGCCCTCTAGTTTTAGACTCCCCTACCTTTGGGAAAAGATGTTGACTATCTACCTTATCTATGCCCCTCATTATTTTATAGACCTCTATAAGATCACCCCTAAGCCTCCTACGCTCCAGGGAAAAAAGTCCCAGCCTATCCAGCCTCTCCTTATAACTCAAACCATCAAGTCCCGGCAACATCCTAGTAAATCTTTTCTGCACTCTTTCTAGTTTAATAATATTCTTTCTATAATAGGGTGACCAGAACTGCACACAGTATTCCAAGTGTGGCCGTACCAATGTCTTGTAATGGGGCGGGATTCTTCAGCCACGCCAGCCTGGCAACCGGAAATTCTGATCTTGCGGTGGGCGCGGCCGTAGAATACAGCAGAATGTCACACATGACTCGCCGTGACGTGCGTTTGCTGGGGACACTTTTTAAACTGTTCACTTTGCTTCAAGGACCCTCCTGTGGGCCGAGATTCTCCGAGCCCGCGCCAGTTCGGAGAATCGGCAGTCACACTGGAAATTCCTGCCACGCCGCTCCAACACCGGGACGCCATGTTGTGCGGCGCCGGCGTGGAAACGGCCACCACGTCCATGCGCCAGCGCGGAAACGGCCACCACGTCCATGCGCCAGCGCGGAAACGGCCACAACGCACATGCGCCGGCGTGGAAACGGCCACCACGTCCATGCGCCAGCGCGGAAACGGCCACCACGTCCATGCGCCAGCGCGGAAACGGCCACAACGCACATGCGCCAGCGCGGAAACGGCCACCACGTCCATGCGCCAGCGCGGAAACGGCCACAACGTCCATGCGCCGGCGCGGAAACGGCCACCACGTCCATGCGCCAGCGCGGAAACGGCCACCACGTCCATGCGCCAGCGCGGAAACGGCCACAACGCACATGCGCCAACACGGATACGGCCACCACGCACATGCGTCAGCGCGGACACGGCCACCATGACCATGCGTCAGCGCGGAAACGGCCACCACGTCCATGCGCCAATGCGAATACTACGGCCACCGCGCGCATGCATCAGCGCGGACACGGCCACCACGTCCATGCGCCAACACGAATACGGCCACCACGCACATGCGTCAGTGTGGAAACGGCCACAACATCCATGTGCCAACACGGATACGGCCAACACGCACATGCACCGGCGCGGAAACGGCCACAACGCACATGCGCCAGTGTGGAAACGGCCACAACGCACATGCAATGGCGCGAAAATGGCCACCATGTGCATGCGCGGACCTGCTCCAGCAGTGCAGGGCCACGTGTTGGCGCCGGAGCTGCGAGCAGAACTCCGCCACCGTGCTGACCCCCTGTGTCCCACTGAATCGCTGGTCCAAGAGGCCCATTGATGCCGGTGTGAAACACTCCGGTGTTTACGCCGGCGTCAACACTTAGCCGGGATTTTGGAGAATCCCGGCCATGGTTTCCAGCTGTCTGCTTGGCGCTGCCTGAATCCGCCCCCAGCTCTTTGCCACCCAGAATGTCTTCAGTTGCACACATATCGGGACAGCGCAGTAACAGAGGAACAGGGGTAGGCCATTCAGCCCCTCGAGCCTGTCCCGCCATTCAATGAGATTGTGGCTTGCCTGTGATCTAACTCCATTTGCCTGTATCTGGCCCACATCCCTTAATATCTTTGCTGAACAAAAATCTATTTATCTCAGATTTCAAATTAACAACTGATCCAGCTTCAGCTGTGTGTGTTTATCTTTATCTACCCTGTCATTCCCTGTTAATATCTTGCATATTTTGTTCAGATCACCCCTAAACCTTTTAAGTTCTCGTGAAAACAGATCAGATTTGAGTGATCTCTCTTCGTAACTCAATCCCCGTAGTCCAGGTATCGTTCTTGCCAACGTTCTTGATGTAAGCTCCTATGTCCAGCATCCGCCATCTCTGAATTTAAGTGCCTATTGCTGCCAGAGGAGGAATTGTCGAAAGACACAGCACTGCAAGGGGCCACTCAGCCCATTGTGTCTGTGCTGGCCCTTTGAAAGAGCTGCCCAGATAGTCCCACATCCTTGCTCCTTCTCTGAACATCGCCCTTCAGGGTATTTATCCGATTCCCTTTTGAAAGCCACAGTTATCCCTGTTTCCACCGTCCTTTCTTTTTTTTTAAATATTTTTATTCAAATTTTTACATATTTTCAACAAAACCCCCCCCCCCTTACAGAGATAAGAAAAAAACAAAGAACACATAAATAAATCTCTTATCGCTCTGTCACGTATTCCCCGAATATAGAAGCCCTCCATTAAATGATAATAAACGCAGTAGTAAACACAAAGTACCCCCCCTCACCCTCCCCCCGCCCGGGTGCTGCTGCTACTGTCCACCTCCTAACGCTCCGGTAGAAAGTCTAGGAACGGTTGCCACCGCCTGAAGAACCCTTGCACAGATCCTCTTAAGGGAAATTTTACCCTCTCCAGTTTAATGAACCCTGCCATGTCGCTGATCCAGGCTTCCACGCTTGGGGGCCTCGCATCTTTCCACTGTAGCAGAATCCTCCGCCGGGCTACCAGGGACGCAAAGGCCAGAATACCGGCCGCTTTCGCCTCCTGCACTCCCGGCTTGTCCGATATCCCAAATAGTGCGAGCCCCCAACTCGGCTTAACCCGGGTGTTTACCACCTTAGACACCGTCCTCACAACGCCTCTCCAGGACCCATCCAGTGCTGGGCACGCCCAGAACATGTGGGTGTGATTTGCTGGGCTCCCCGAACACCTCACACACCTGTCTTCCACCCCAAAGAACCTGCTCAGCCTCGCCCCTGTCATATGCGCCCTGTGCAGAACCTTAAATTGTATCAGGCTAAGCCTGGCACAAGAGGAGGAAGAATTTACCCTACCCAGGGCGTCCGCCGACGTACTCTCGTCTATCTCCTCCCCCAGCTCCTCCTCCCATTTACCTTTCAGCTCCTCCACCGAGGCCTCCTCCTCCTCCTGCATCTCCTGGTAGATCGCTGAGACCCTGCCCTCTCCAACCCACACCCAAAATTGCCCTTAGTGTTGGGTGGGTTATGGGGATAGGGTGGAGGTGTTGACCTTGGGTAGGGTGCTCTTTCCAAGAGCCGGTGCAGACTCGATGGGCCGAATGGCCTCCTTCTGCGCTGTAAATTCTATGATTCTATGATTCTATGATTAAGCAGTATTTCATTTATGTTACCTGACCTACTTATTTTCATTCAAAAGCAGTGTTGAACTATCGTCAAGCATTTCCCAGCATGCTTCTAAGTTGGCAACTCATTAATTTCCCATCCACAGCCTCCTTCTGCACTATCGGGATTCTATGGATTCTACGGTAGTGTCCCTGCCTCTGAGGCAGAAGCTTTGGGTTCACGAACCACTCCAGGACTTGATGGCCGAGGAAGGTATGTTTACAAAGCAACCAAACAGGTTGAGTTTCAACTTGTAAATCCTTCCAACATACACCAATGGCAGGTGGAAGGAACAGCAAAGATAGTCATCTGATGGAATGAATGTTGGAGTCTCCACCATCACAATCCATAGCTCCGGACTACAAAATGTGTATAAAATGTAGGTTACCACAGCAACCTGGACTCCATTGGCTGGGTGGTCAGTGTGGATTTGAATTCGGTTTTTAAAATTTGGAAATAAAAAACTGGAGTCAGTAAAAGCAACCACAGAGCTTCTGAGTTGTCATAAAATCCCAACTCGGGAAGGAGGCCTACCATCCTTACCCAGCCTGGACCTAGATGTGACTCCAGTCTCACACCCACATGGTTGATTTTCAACTGCCCTCTGAAGTGGCCTGAAGCAAACTGTTCAGTTATATTAACGCTAATTGCTCACAAAACAGGCTTGAACAGTGTCCGACCCTTGTTCTGGCTGGAGTGGATTTGGGGCCTCGCCCCACCCGTGATGGACATGATCGAGCTGTGGGTTGCACCTGCGCACAGGCAGGGAACACAAGGGGGAACATTAAATAAACAGAGCACCATTGGACGCTATGGCATCTTCCACACAAAACAAAACATCCTTTGGGACTCTACCAAGTAGGAGATTGACATAAAAGACAGAAAGCTAGGGGAGGGAGTGCTTGAGGAGTTTCCTTTTGCTCATCCCCAGAACGTGGGATCGCCAACAAGACCGCCTTCCTTGGCTGACCTCGAGGAGGTGAGCCTGTTTCCTGAACCATTGGCAGTGCGTGAACATAACCAAACCGTTTGCTGCTTCAGAGGGCAGTCAAGAGTCAACCATGTTGGTGTGAGTTACATCTAGCCCCAGACTGGATAAGGTCGGCAGGTTTCGTTCAGAGCAAGCTAATTGGGGTTTCGTGATCAACTCAGTGACGTTGTGTTTGCTTTCACTGATTGCAGCTTTTCACTGGATAAAAGCAAATTACTGCGGATGCTGGAATCTGAAAACAAAAGAGAAAATGCTGGAAAATCTCAGCAGGGCTGGCAGCATCTGTCGGGAGAGAAAAGAGGTAACGTTTCGAGTCCAGATGACCCTTCGTCAAATCTAAAAGGCGCAGAAAGTGGGAGATATTCATACTGTGGGGTAAGGGAATGAAAGATGAGTCATAGCCACAGGAGCCAAGGGGAAAGAGTGCGAAAGGCAGTGCCCAGAGAGAACAAAAGGTGTGAAAGGCCAAACAGCAGAGAAACTAAAATCAGCTGTGGCAGATGTAGATGTGGGGGGAGGGGGGGACAGGGGTGGGAGAGAGGTAAAATGAGAAAAAGGGGGGAAGGAGGAAGCAAAGGGCAGAAAAGGTAAGGAAAGGGGGTTAGGATAGGGGGAAAGAATTGGGGGGGGGGAAATACAAGAAGGAACAAAATGGTAAAAGACAGTTAAAATGAAATGGGATGACAACAAATGGGTCGAGGTGGGACAGAGCTAATCCTCTGAAGTTGATGAATTCAATGCTGAGACCGAAAGACTGTCGTGTGCCTAACCGGAAGATGAAATGCTGGTCACTTCCAGATTTTTAAAATTGAATTCAAATTCTCGACCTTCCCTGCTGGGATTTCCCCCAAAAAATCAAAGGTATCTTTCGAACAACTAACACAAGTGAAAGTGGAGTTAACAGTGCAAAGGGGGAGAGAGGAGAGTCTGGGCTTCTGTGTCTTTGAGGTTTCGCAAGTAATGTGTGAGCCATGTCCATGAAATTCCAATGACCAGATAAACACAGCTCAGAAATACGGCAAACAGACCGGTGGAATAAGCAAGTGAATCGATGAGTTCAAATCTCAATCACTTCACATCCCACTAAAGGTTAAAAGCCACAGGGAGAACTTCAATTGAGACTGAACGAAACCAGGACGATTACCTTCCATTGATTACCTTCCAAGGCCAGGGCTTATTGGCCGCGGAAGGAGTGTTTGTAACCCGA
This sequence comes from Scyliorhinus torazame, assembly GCF_047496885.1. NCBI lineage: Eukaryota > Metazoa > Chordata > Chondrichthyes > Carcharhiniformes > Scyliorhinidae > Scyliorhinus > Scyliorhinus torazame. The sequence goes on along the minus strand of NC_092716.1, from coordinate 9,355,356 downwards.
TTCAACAGGGAGGCAGTGACGTAGCAGTATTGTCACCGGACTAGTAACCCAGAAACCCAGGGTCATGCTTTGGGGATCCGGGTTCGAATCCCACCACTGCAGATGGTGAAATTTGAATTCAATTTTTAAAAAAGGAATTAAAAGTCCAATGATGACCATGAAACATTGTCGATTGTCGTAAAAAAAACATCTGGTTCACTAATGTCCTTTAGGGAAGGAAGTCTGCCGCCCTCACCTGGTCTGGCCTACATGTGACTCCAGATCCGCAGCAATGTGGTTGGCTTGCTTTTAAATGCTCCCAGGGATGGGCAATAAATACTGACCCAGCCAGCGATTCCCACATCTCATGAATGATTGGGGAAAAAAAATCAGCTCAGGAATCTTTTCACCTCTTCCCCGCTAATCCCCAAAGAGACAAAGCCATGTGGTTGTGAATATTCAGGAAAAGAAAAACAAGTTTGATCCTGCCAGAGCTTTCACCAGCCAACCTGAGGTTCAGAACAAGACTGAATATGACCCCGGAAAGACTTAGTACCCAACTGCCAATGAGGTGCACGGGAGAGTGTCGAACCGTAATGGTAGTGGAAGCTTCCTCACACGTTGGTATGGTTTTTTTAATTCTTTTACAGGACGTCGCTGGCTAGACCAGCATTTCTTGCCCATTCCCAATTGCCCCATCAGAAGGTGGTGGTGAGCTGCCTTCTTGAAGCGCTGCAGTCCTTGTGGTGCAGGTACACCCACTGTGCTGTTAGGGAGGCAGTGGATTCTGACCCAGTGACAGTGAAGGAACGGCCGATATATTTCCAAGTCAGGATGGTGAGTGACTTGGCGGGGAGCTTGCCGTTGGTGGTGTTCATTGGGCAGTGAAGTTGTTTGGAATATAACAGCAGGGGGAGGGCATTCAGCCCCTCCAGCGTGTTCACGTCATTCATTTAGGGCACAGGTGACCTTTATCTTAATTCCATCTACCTGCCTTGGTTCTGTAACTCCAGCCAAGGATTCCCGACAGCATCTCAAAAACCTGCAACTACCTAGGAGAACACAGCTGTATGGTTGTATACCAGCACTTACTCAACCGTGAACCCGACCCGACCCGACCCGAGCCTGTGCTCCACATCTTGAACACAGGATGTATGGTTGAGAAGGGAACAGCTCCAAGCTGCAAGTTCCCTTCTCAACCATACATCCTCCTCATTTGCACTTTTTCCACCGGCAGCGCACCTCCTCCCCCGGGTTTTCCAATGGCGTGGGGTGGCTGCATTGAGAATCCCGCCGGCAGCGAGCGGCGTGCCGCCAAGAAGGACGCGGCTGGGAGGACCAGGGAATCCAGCCCAATTCAGCTCCCTCCCTTCAGTGTCACGCGATCAAAATCCCGGCACCCCCTCCCTAACAGCATTGGAGGTGTGCCTACACCACATGGACTGCAGCGGTTGAGGAAGGCAGCTCAGCGCCGCCTTCTCAAGGGCAATTAGGGATGGGTAGGCCCTGCCTGCGACGCCCACTTCCCAAGAATGAATTAACAGCCTTTGACAAAAAATGTTGCACGGGTGCGGGGCGAAGAGGAGACAGGTATGTGTAGGAACGCGAACAAAATCAGCCGATCGTGCCCCCTTGTACGCCCGGCGATGCTGAATTCGCTACAACCAGATACTCATCATCACAGCAAGAGTTTCTTATATTGCTGATGTAAATTGGACCCAACGAGCGAAACACGAGTAAATCAATTAACCAGAAAGGCTGCATTAGCAGAGACATATAAATGGGATATCCAGGAGCTAGGAACTAGCTGTTTCCTATTTCCCTCTCCTGTATTTCCACATGAAATACTGCCCGAACAACCGTTACTGTCTGGATACTATTTCAGGCTGAGAGTATAACATTCTCTCCATTATGCCTGGGAATGGGCTGACATTGGATTTTAAGAGCACATTACTGCCTCATTGCGATTTTACTTTTTTTCCTCGAGCTGAACAGGAAACCTGCCCAGCTGGCTTCGCATCAACATGCGCCGGCTTCTCATGTTGTCCGACAAGCACTTACTCAACCGTGAACCCGACCCGACCCGACCCGAGCCGGTGCTCCACATCTTGAAGAGATTTCACCCACCAGTCGCCCGCTCCTTCAGACACACAGAAGAAGGCGTTCGAACCACAACTTTCGGACCATTTCGGACCAGATTTTAACCCCACCTCCCAAACCACCCTCATAAGGAAAGACTCCCACCTATAGGGTGCTTTTCATGGCCCCGGATGTCTCTCAATGCTTCGCATAGTCACTGCGTGGGAAACGCGACGGCTAATCTGCGGGCAGCAAGATCCCACACACAACAATGCGACAATGACCAGATAATCTTTTGTGCTGTCATAAATATTAGCCAGAAGCAACTCAACTGCTCTTCTTTGCAATAATGCCATGGGATCTTTTACATCCAGTTGGGAGAGCTGGCAGGGTCTCAGTGTAACATCTCAACTGAAGGACAGCACTTCTGACACTGCCACTCTCCCTCAGTCACATACTGGAGTTTCAGAACCCAGAACGGGTTCTGGGCATCACGGTAGCACACGTGGCTAGCACTGTGGCTCCAGTCTGCACATCCTCCCCATGTCTGCGTGGGTTTCCTCCGGGTGCTCCGGTTTCCTCCCACAGTCCAAAGACGTGCTGTTAGGTGGATTGGCCAGGATAAATTGCCCTTAGTGGCCAAAAATGTGAGGAGGGGGTCATTGGGTTATGGGAATCGGGTAGAAGTGAGGGCTTAAGTGGGTCGGTGCAGACTCGATGGGCCGAATGGCCTCCTTCTGCACTGTATGTTCTGTGTGTATCTGTGTAACTTGCGACTCAGAGGCGGGAATGTTACCAATTGAGCAACAGCTGGTACTGGAGTTGCATAAATGGTGGATTCGGGGTTGGGGCAGCATGGAGTTGTCCCAGAATCTGCAAGAATTGAAAATTGATCTCCAGAACAATGTTACGGGTAACAATCCTACAGAAAGATCATCAAAGCATAGACATCCCTTTTAGATTTCTTTCAACACTTTCATTTATTAGTCAGAGAAATATTGGAGTGGGAATAAGGATGTTTGACTGACAGTCAAGGTTCCAATTGGCTGAGAAAAACACTGTTCACTTTTCTACCAGGCCATGGGAAGATGAGTGTCTGCCCCTGGATGGACCAATGGCAGGACTGGGGGTGGGAGGGAAGGGTGGAATTATTCAAAGTGGCAGGTCATGCGGCGCTACATCAAAGAGTGCAACACAAGATAAGAGAACATGGTCTCGGCGATAAAGAGCGCAATTCAATCGAAACATTTCTCTGTGCGGTTCCGTGCGTGTTTAGCAAGGTGCTTCTCACTTTGCTGTATTTTGTGGCCTTGGCGAGGAACACCCCACCACGGCTTCACTTCAGTCATTTCCTGCGATCCTTCGATCCCCTCGGCGACCCCATGGCGGCCTTCAAATCCCCCACTTCACCCATCTCTTTCGGGGTCCTCGAGCCCCACCTCACCCCATCTCTTCTGGGAAATGCACACTCCCGTGCCCGACGCCCGACATGGGCAACCTGGCACCTGGGCACCTTGGTGCTGCCAACCTGATACCCTGGCAGTGCCAGTGAACGCCTGATAGTGCCACCTGGGCGCATCCTGGCAGTGCAAGGCTGGCACCGCCAGGTTACCCAGGTGGCAGTGCCATGGTGCCAGGCTGGCAGAGCCAAGGTTCCCAGGTGTAGACTCTGGGGTAGCCCCAGCGGATTGGAAATTAGCAAACGTGCCACCACTGTTTAGAAAAGGAGGTAGGCAGAAAGCGGGGTAATTATAGGCCAGTGAGCTTAACTTCGGTAGTAGGGAAGATGCTGGAATCTATCATCAAGAAAGAAATAGCGAGGCATCTGGATGGAAATTGTCCCATTGGGCAGATGCAGCATGGGTTCATAAAGAGCAGGTCGTGCCTAACTAATTTAGTGGGATTTTTTGAGGATATTACCAGTGCGGTAGACAATGGGAGCCGATTTCCAGAAAGCTTTTGACAAGGTGCCACACAAAAGGTTGCTGCATAAGATAAAGATGCATGGCATTAAGGGTAAAGTAGTAGCATGGATAAAGGATTGGTTCATTAATAGAAAGCAAAGAGTTGGGATTAATGGGTGTTTCTCTGGTTGGCAATCAGTAGCTAGTGGTGTCCCTCAGGGATCAGTGTTGGGCCCACAATTGTTCACAATTTACACAGATGATTTGGAGTTGGGGACCAAGTGCAATGTGTCCAAGTTTGCAGACGACACTAAGATGAGTGGTAAAGCAAAAAGTGCAGAGGATACCGGAAGTCTGCAGAGGGATTTGGATAGGCTAAGTGAATGGGCTAGGGTCTGGCAGATGGAATACAATGTTGACAAATGTGAGATTATCCATTTTGGTAGGAATAACAGCAAAAGGGATTATTATTTAAATGTTAAAATATTAAAACATGCTGCTGTGCAGAGAGACCTGGGTGTGCTAGTGCATGAGTCGCAAAAAGTTGGTTTACAGGTGCAACAGGTGATTAAGAAGGCAAATGGAGTTTTCTCCTACATTGCTAGGGGGATGGAGTTTAAGACTAGGGAGGTAATGCTGCAATTGTATAAGGTGTTAGTGAGGCCACACCTGGAGTATTGTGTTCAGTTTTGGTCTCCTTACCTGAGAAAGGTCGTACTGGCGCTGGTAGTTGTCAGAGGAGATTCACTAGGTTGATCCCAGAGCTGAAGGGGTTGGATTACGAGGAGAGGTTGAGTAGACTGGGACTGTACTCGTTGGAATTTAGAAGGATGCGGGGGGGATCTTATAGAAACATATAAGATTATGAAGGGAATAGATAGGATAGATGCGGGCAGGTTGTTTCCACTGGCGAGTGAAAGCAGAACTAGGGGGCACAGCCTCAAAATAAGGGGAAGTAGATTTAGGACTGAGTTTAGGGGGAACTTCTTCACCCAAAGGGTTGTGAATCTATGGAATTCCTCGCCCAGTGAAGCAGTTGAGGCTCCTTCATTAAATGTTTTTCAGATAAAGATAGATAGTTTTTTGAGGAATAAAGGGATTAAGGGTTATGGTGTTCGGGCCGGAAAGTGGAGCTGAGTCCACAAAAGATCAGCCATGATCTCATTGAATGGCGGAGCAGGCTCGCGGGATCAGATGGCCGACTCCTGCTCCTCGTTCTCATGTGCGAGGGGGAGTATCAGGGTGCCACCCTGCCCAATGTCTGACCACCCAGGGGTCTCAAATGGCCTGGGAGATCCCCCCCCAAGGTACCGTTGTGACTGATCCATGTTTGGGTGGATCAGTACTAAGCAGCATCCTGGGAGAATCCAGTGCGCGCATTTTTATTTGCCTATCTGGATCCTACCTAGTGAGAGCCTCTCGCAAGATTCAACAGCCCCGGCCCGACACCAAGTTGGGTGCGACGAGGCTGTTGAATCTTGCCCAACATATTCGCATGGATTAAGTATTGGCTAGCTAACAGGAAGCAGAGAGTAGGGATAAATGGATCATTTTCGAGTTGGCAAGCTTTAACTAGTGGTGTGCCACAGGGATCAATGCTCAACTATTTACAATCCACATCAATGTCTTGAATGAAGAGAACATATGGTAGATAAATTTGCTGATAGCACTAAGATAGGTAGGAAAGTATGTTGTGAAAAGGAGGTAGCGATTTTGCAAAGGGATATAGACAGATATGGGGAGGTGGGGAGGCAGTGGTGTAGTGGCATTGTCGCTGGACTAGTAACCCAGGGACCCTGGATCGAATCCCGCCTCAGCAGATAGTGAAATTTGAATTCAACAGAATTAAAAATCTAACAATGACCATGAAACTATTCCCGATTTTTGTTAAAACCATTCAATTCACTGATGTGCTTCAGGGAAGCAAATCGGCCGTCCTTACCTGGCCTACATGTGACTCAAGACCCACAGCAATTGTGGTCGACTCTTAAATGCCCTCTGAAAAGGCCCAGCAAGTCACTCAGTTCAAGGGCAGTTAGGGATGGGCACTAAATGCTGGCCCAGTCAATGATGCCTACATCCAATAAAAAAGATAAGTGAATGGCAATGGAGCACAATGTGTGGAAATGTGAACTTGTGAAATTATTTAAATGATGAGAGATTGCAGAACTCTGAGGTACAGAGGGATCTGGACGTCCCGGTACATGAATCACAAAACGTTAGTCTGCAAGCACAGCGAGTGATTGGGAAGACAAATGGAATATTGGTGGTTATTGCAAGGGGAATATAATATAATAATAATAATCTTTATTGTCACAAGTAGGCTTACATTAACACTGCAATGAAGTTTCTGTGAAAATCCCCTCGTCGCCACACTCCGGCGCCTGTTCGGGTACACAGAGGGAGAATTCAGAGTGTCCCATTCACCTGACAAGCACGTCTTTCAGGACTTTTGGGAGGAAACCGGAGCACCCGGAGTAAACCCACGCAGACACGGGGAGAACGTGCAGGCTCCACACAGTCACCCAAGCCAGCATGAGGTTTTACTGTAGCTGTACAAAGCCTTGGTAAGACCACATTTGGAGTTGTGTGCAGATTAGGTGGGGTTACGGGGATATGGTGGGGGACTAGGCCTAGGTAGAGTGCCCTTTCGGAGGGTTGGTGCAGACTCAGTGGCCGAATGGCCTCCTTCTGCACTGTAGGGATTGTATTCTGTGCTGTTATGATCTCTTTGTTTGAAAGAAAGATATAATTGTACGAGAAGCTGCACCGGGACTGTTCACTCGCCTCATCTCTGGGCTGAGGGAATTAAACTATGAGGAGAGGTTGGACAGCTTGGCCCTACATCTATCAGAGTTTGGGAAAATGACAGCTGATCTTATTGAAACATTCGAGAGCATCAGGGGACTAGAGAGGGTGAATACCGAGAGGATGTTTCCTCTTATGCTCCTGGGCAGCACGGTAGCAGTGGTTAGCACTGTGGCTTTGCAGCGCGAAGGTCCCTGATTCGATTCCCCACTGGGACACTGTCTGTGCGGAGTCTGCACATTCTCCCCGTGTCTGCGTGGGTTTCCTCCGGGTGCTCCGGTTTCCTCCCACAGTCCAAAGATGTGCTGTTAGGTGGATTGGCCATGCTAAATTGCTCTTAGTGACCAAAAAAGGCTAGGAGGGGTTATTGGGTTACGGGGATAGGTGGGAGTGAGGGTTTAAGTGGGTCGGTGCAGACCCGATGGGCAGAATGGCCTCCTTCTGCACTGTATGCTCTATTTCTAATGGAGGAGATGAGAACCAGAGGGCCAAGTGTAGGAATAAGACTGAGGTGAAGAGACTTTTTTCTGTTCGTGTTCTGATCTTGGATCCTTCTGCCTTGAACTCTTGACAATGGGACTTGGTGCTTGGACAGACTGTAGATGTACTCTGGTGTCGGCTTAATATTTTATTTCTGAGTGCAACATCTAAACAGGTTGCAGAGTAGGCGCAGTGCTTCTGGATATGATTCCAATCTCACTCCCGAGTCTAACGTACGCCAGTGGTACATCGCCCTCTACATCATATATTAGCATATTCCACCTGTTAATCCTTTATACTACACCTCCCTCAAATACGTTCTCCTACTTTTTGAACAACATGAAACTATGGGTGGGATTTTCTGCCCCCAACCCCCTCCACCCCCACCCCGACGTGGTATTTTGCGGCGGAAGTGGACCAAAAATGGTCAGCAGTGGGATCTTCCAGCTCTGCCGCTGTCAACAGGTTTTCCCATGGTTCGCACCCTCTGCCACTGGGAACCTGTGATGGGGGGGCTGCCATCGGCAAGACCGGAAGATCCTGCCCACGGGAACGGCCGGAAAATTTCAGCCTATCTCTTTATTCATTTTGCATTTCTGTAAAAACCCTTTTTTACAACTACAGACTCTACCCAACTCGAACTGCCACTCTTCCCCTCCTCAAGTCACAGTCCTGGAGGATTCAATATCCCTGGGAGAAGATGTCTTGGATACAAGAGAACGTTCTTCCACATCTGGTGGGGCATCATCATTTGGAGAATATGACAGCACTTTATCATCATTGTTGGGAAGCAGGGTGTAGGTTGCAGGATGACTGATCTGCAAGGACAATGAAAATTTTTCAATGAAAGATTGATCCAGAAGAGAAGACTGAAGAGAATCGACCCTTGGACCTTCTGGATGCAGAAGAGCAGAACGCGCACACTCTGAGGAACTTGCTGCTTCCTTGAAGGACTCTGGTAAGAAGCTTCAGAAAAGGAACCATCTTCAACTCCAGGGGAAATTGTCACAGCTTTATCATCCATTGGTGTATCAAAGACTGAAAATACTTTGAAAATCTGAGATCACAAAGAACTTCCACAGGGGACGCCTTTCCTGAGTCCATAGTTGATCACACTGCTAAAGAACTGGGACCTTCCCAGTGGTGAAAGTCATAGGGGTGAAAATCTACAGTGCAGAAGGAGACCAATCGGCCCATCGAGTCTGCACCGGCCCTTGAAAAGAGCACCCTACTCAAGGCCACACCTCCATCCATCCCAGTAACCCCACCCAACCTTTTTTGGACACTAAGGGCAATTTAGCACGGCCAATCCACCTAACCTGCACATCGTTGGACTGTGGGAGGAAACCGGAGCACCCGGAGGAAACCCACACAGACACGGGGAGAACGTGCAGACTCCACACAGACAGTGACCAAGCCGGGAATCGATCCTGGGAGCTTGGAGCTGCGAAGCAACAGTGCTAACCACTGTGCTACCGTGCCATCCACTGTCAATTGGTCCCCATTACCTTAGTCCCGGCTGAAAGTCTTCTACTCTTCAGTGCTGGAAATGTGGCAGAATCTTGAACACTTCTGAACTTCATCTCATTACAGAACACAAAGCTTTCCTGTCGCTATATTCTCAGCAAT